>NC_056732.1:1350135804-1350482442 GCF_019279795.1 Protopterus annectens
GGCCCTGCCATGCAGAGTGACTAAGGCACTTTTAAGCAGTTGTAAGTGGGTTTGTGCAGGTTTGCACCACGCTTAGCAATACTTACCTAAGCGCAGACATGCGCACACTTGCTCAAACCCGCTAACTACTGCTTGAAAGTGCCTACACCCGCTAACCCCTGCACTAATTTCTTTGAAAGAAAAGAAAATGGGGAGATAGGAAAGTGGTGAAAAAGGGAGCACAAAGAGGGAAAGACAGTAGGAAAACAAGCTTGGGATGAGCAGGACGGGTGTAGGGAAGGTCCATAGCTGCCCATTTCTTTATCAGCAACAGCTGTGCATATGCAATACATTTGGAGTGAAATTTGAAACCTTCTGCCCCTGGGAGAGGGGTGAGGACAACAAAGTATGTTATACTGCCAATTATAATTATCAGTTTACATGTCCAGTGGACATGTATGCAAAATGGGCAGCTATGTATGGGGCATAATTTTTTTGAGGGTACAGATTGCCCTTTTTTTTTTTTCAGGTTAGAGTGGAAAGTGAGGTAGAGGAAGTAGGTATATTTGGGGAGGTAGGTTGGAGAGGTAAACAGGCAAGACAAACAAGATGCATACAGGGGCAGTGTATGACACATGGGGTGTGTGAACACAATTGACGGGTACGGATGTTTGGAAATTGCAAGCCCATGAGCCCACAGATGGTAACAGTGGAACTGAGATCCCCACCCATGGGCAGTCACCACTGTACCTTCACAGCCCCATGGGTGGCTGTGCTGAGGGCTGCGTAGGACGGGCAGGGTCACCCATGAGATGCGCCACTCTCGCCTCCTTCTGGCGTAGGGGATCAACAACTGAATGCTCAATCTCCCTATGCACCACAACCTGGACCCTTCGAAGGGTGACAGGTGGCCCTTCTCCACCCACGCTTGCATGGGGGGACGAGCCCCATCCCCTGCAGTGCATCCACCTGAAGGTGGCACAGGACCAATGGAGGAGGGGGGCCCGGGCTGGGCACGGGACCTGCTGGTGCCAGGTGCACTTGCCAGCTGAGGAGGGACAGGTGGGTCCGCTGGGACTGGCCTTCCCATACGTCCTGTAATTAGGTGTGTTTAATTACAACATAAACAACAGCATTCCAAATTAGTTGTAACAGCATGCAGTAATATTCCAATTAACCCAACACACCAAGGTTCCAATAGTTGAACAGCAAGCATAACACATGCATATATTGAATGACAGTGGACATTCCAACAGCATGCAGGAATGATTGGTGGCAATAGGACACGATGATTGTGGTGTTTGAACAGGGCACATGCATCAAAGTGAATGCAGATATTTATAGAACAATAGGACATATGTCCCAACAAATGTTTTGAGATTACACATACCCATTGAGGTGTGGAATTGCATTGTTTATGCATATACAGTAGGGTGTATAAAGAAACCTCAATTAACATCTTATAAGTACTTTTAGTCTACACTACATTCCTATTGACTGCAGGTGTATATCCCCTACATGTATTATTACACTTGCCAACATGTATTAGGTTGTGTAATGGGTTTGGCTAGTTCATTATATACCTGACCTATATCTGACATACTAACTGTCCAAGTTGCAGATGTTAGAGCTACATAGTTATTGCTTTTATTTATATTTCTTTATCTACATATCTAGATGTGTTCACATGACATTTTCAGTTAAATTTGTACAGAACCCTACATTTTGTGTAGCACACTCACATTTCTGGGGAACAAATTAACAAGCTACTCGTGTGCCAGATTTACTTATGCATGCCAGCCGTTAACTGACTGTTGAGGACTGTATATATGCTTCACAGCTACTGGCACTTCCATCAACCATTTTAGATGGGACTGCCCAACTGTGGGTTGCCAGCATTTATTAAGACAGTACTATTTGTATAATGCAAGGGTACAACAACATTTCAAAGTAAGTGACACAGACACACTCCAGGTTTTATACCTTTATTAATTACATTACACACTTTTCCACAGGCTCTCTCCTTTATTTGATATTACAGTGCATATGGAAGACATATTCAAGACATATTATACCTTTATTAATAGGTTAGAACACTCTTTTTCAGGCTCGCTCACTTATTTTATATGACAGTTCATGCAGAGATATTATTCCGGACATATTTTACCTTTCTTAATGGGTTGCTACACTCTTTTTCTGGCTCTCTGACTTATTTTATATAACAGTACATGCAGAGGAATTATTCAGGGCATTTTATGGCTGTATTATTGGGCTACAACACTTTCTTTCAGGCTCTCTCACCTATTTTATATAACAATACATGCAGAATAATTACTAACCTGCCTGGTGTCGCAGCCTTAGCAGCCTATCTGCATAGGCTTGCTGATTTGCAGCATTGACACCTGCAGCTGTGAAGTAAATGAAGGGATATTGAGACATACCTATCCATTATATAGAATAAATTAGCATGTTGTACATACTGCATTCCATGGCTACCTACTCAGTAGTAACTAAATTAATTAAGTGTCAATTAAGTGTAATTGTTTAATGTGTTTTAGTATATATTAGTGGTACTATGTCACCAATCTGATGAAGTCATTTCAGTTTGGATATCATTCATTCAGTACTACCTAGTACAATTCTTGGTTCTCAGTTGAAATTTTGAGCATTCGAGCATTTACAAAACTGAGAATGGTGATTTGGACTGTGAAATGGAAGAAAATCATTCCAACAAGACAGTGTTCCTATGTTGAAAAGGAAAATGTGCAAGTAAGAACTTTGACAGAATCAATGGCCAAAATAGTTATCTTAAAAGGAATGTAGAATTAAGGATGGTACCTAAGGGCCTCCCAATGGATGTGACAACAATCGGATATGTTACATTGATGAAACTGGTATAACAACAAAATAGACCAACTGCTAGATGATTTAAACTTGTTTCCATTATGATGATTGACATTGATAATCCAGCCCACCAGAGACAATACCTGACAACGGACCCTTTATCAGGAAGCAGTTTGGATGGGAACAAACAACTACCAAGAAATTACATCTGTGATTAATATAGCATTCTAATGAAGTTGAATTACAAAATAAGACAATAGTGTTGGACATAAACAATGATGCATAAATTTTGTTGATTAGTTACATTTTGGAAACTCATAATGAAGTTAATGGTTCTTTCAACTATACTAACAATGATATAGTATGGGTTACAATTAATCTAGTTTACTGAATTTAAGTATATCCCAATTTGCGAAAAGCATGTAAACAGTGACAATACAGGGCCATACAGACCAAGAATTGGTCTTTAATTCAATATTGATGTAACAACGTAGATATAGGTCAACAAGCAGATGCAGAGAGTATAGTGAATTTCTATGAGGAATTATCACCATTATTTCAACTATCTTTAAGTAATCAAATTATAACAAATACAAGTGTACAATTATTCTAATATTGAACTTAGCACTAAAGTTGGACTTAATTGACAATAGTCATGGAATGGACCAGCCTTTTTAACCTGTTATGAATCAGATGTGGCAATCTTTGAACATAACATTACAGACATAGAGAGCAAGAAAGTAGCAATCTCACAAAAGATGAGTATAGTATATTAAGATTACTACAGTATCATGATGTCTATGTTGTTAGAAGAGAATTATAGTGAAGTCAGTATAAATGAAATCAACATAGCCTATCAGAAGATAGATATTGTCTTGGATGATATGGTATTCCAAGGTGAGATTACTGAAAGTGAGTATGAGTTCATCAATATCCTGTTTGCTATTTTGGAATACCAAAATTCATAAAAGACAAGGGCCTTGAAGTTACACCATTTAGTTAGACATTTTTGAAACCATTAAACAATGGGATACTTGTAACCATAGATGTTTGTAATTTATTTAGTGTGATTCCACATGATAAGAACAGCTTATGAAGCACATATGTCAGGCTAATGGAACTAGTATTAAAAACAATTTCCTATATTTTGATGGTCTTTACTTTAAACAATCTCATGCAATTATATCATGGCCTATTGGGAAAGAGAGTATGTACACAAAAGTGAATATAGTCCATACATAAATGTATATTTGGATGACATTTTTATTGTTTGGACAGGAAACAAACTATTATTAGACAACTTTATAGATTACATCAACAATACCGTGTGGTTTTGAAGTTCACACACTCAACCAATACTGAGAAGATAGATTTTTGGATGTTAGTTTAATATATGACACTATATATAATTTACATCCAACCATCAGAAGAAAGCCATAGTTAAAGGGCAGATGGTCATGGTTAGTGATACTGTGATTAGATTCTGTAATAGGAATGTTTCTCAATAGGGTACCCAAACAGGTTATGTGAAGACCTGAAAAAGGAAATTGTGGAACAACAAGATTATGGTTCCAATTGATCAGTATGGATATTCACCACCATAGGGAGCATAATACATTTTATTTTAAGGTACAACAGGGACACTGAGTTCATAGTCAATATTGTTATGAAATATTGGGATATTTTTCACAAACACAAGGAGGAACAAAGAGCCTAAATTTGTATATAGTAATATTAGTAATAAAGGTAACTATAAGTGTGGAAGATGCACTTTACTAAAAATGTGGTGTATTTGGCTAAGTCTCAACAATGCAGTGCATTTTATGTTGGAAAAACCTAGGTTTAGGGATAGGATAAAAGAGACACATTATGACCAATGGTATTAAGTTTTGTGTGATACAGCAGGTGATTTATGACCTATAAGGTAGAATTACCCAGTTCCATTTAGACATTATCTGGCAACTTAGGGCTTGAATGAATTTCTTTCAATCAAGCCTTGGCTTAAAATAAGAAATATTCAAAATATTTAATTGTTAACTGTTGAATATCAGTAGTGTGTGAAGAGGTTATTATTTATATATTCTATATACATCAAAAATGTTTTTAAATTTTAAATTAACATTTACATACACACAATACACATGCTTTTAGAATAAATAACTATATATACAAGTGTAGGATGATTTTTCAGGCATGTATATTATTTTTTACATACACCATAGCTGTATGTATTAAAAGTAAATCAATGAAACAGAAGCTGGTGCGGGTTTGGTTTTCAACTCAAACTAAATTAATTAAGTGTCAATTAAGTGCAATTGTTTAATGTGTTTTAGTATATATTAGTGGTACTATGTCACCAATCTGATGAAGTCATTTCCTTGGGATGAAACCTGGGTTATTGGTGATTTTGGTGCTGCTATTTTGGAGTGTTCACTGTTTTTATGCGTTTGGAATAAACCTGCTTTTAACATCTTGGGCAGTTTGGATATCGTTCATTCAGATTATCGTTGAAGTCAGTAGTAGGGCATCTTGCATCCCATGGGCCCCCTGTATCCATTGGTTCAGTAGGTCCTGCTTCAGTCTCTTCAGGTCTGCATGGTGGTGACGGACCTGCTCACCAGTCCGAGGAATGCCTGTGACACTGGTGAGGTCATGAGCTAACCGATTCCAAGCCTCTGCTTTGTACTCCATCCCTTGGAACTGGCCCTGCAGGAGTCTTGACTCATGATGGTGGACAAGGAGCCAAACCATGTATTTTGACTCCTCGATGCCCCAGCGTTGCGCTCAAAAGCGTGTACCCTCTCCAGCACCAGCCATTCTAACTGCAGATGGGAGCTACAATCAGTTATGTCGGGTATTCCTGCCTATGGGGCTTAAATATGCCACATTTCCTGCACTTTTTTGTGATTGGCTGCTTTTGAAAATTCTCTACTGACTGCAGACCTGCTTAGCAATGGTTAGTCTACCATTTATAAGTATATGTATGTTAACAGTGGCTGTTTATCCTAAGCTGTCATGGCTTAGTGGTTCAGTACTTTGATTATGGTGCACAGTGTCCTAGTTTTGAACCTTGTCATTGCTTTTTACTTTACTACTGTCCAGACAGGCTAGAGGGTGCGGCTTTGTTTAGGCAACTTTGCTCTACATTGCTCCACGTTGCCCTACAGTGTGCTGGTTGGCACAGCGCACACTTCCACGCAAACTGATTGCACTGGGTAAAGCCCTATTTAGCTATGGGCAACTCTATTGCACTGGGTAAAGCACTACTTAACTACGGGCAACTATATTTAACTACGGGCAACTATATTGCTCTGGGTACAGTGTTGCTTAACTGCGGGCAATTATATGTCAGGGTCCTTTATAAATATACATTTTGTTCACTGATACACAGGCCATTTCAATGCTTTTAGTAAAATTTTAATCATATATGTCAGAAATTATTTCATATACTAATTTAAAACATAAAATAGGAAGGGGAATGGTGGGACTCGAACCGTGAATGCCTCCTCTTTGTGCGAAGGATCTACCACTACGCTATTGCTATTTGGTGTAATTTGCATAAACATTCCTTATTATGCTCTTCCATATTGAGATTGCTAACTGCAGCTAAGTAATGGGCACACCCATGCACACACACGCAAATACAAGCAGCTACATCGGGAATTAGAAAAAAAAAATTAAAGTTTTAATTTTTATAACTGTGCTGGGGGTTTACAATATCAGGGATTGTGGTGTTGGGTACGTGGACATTTGAATGGACCTGCTCTTGTGTGTTGACATTTTACAATTCAGACACTTGCAGGGGCGTGGACCTTTGGACTGCTTGGCAGTCGGACATGCCCCCTGCTTTCCTGCACAGTTCTTGTTAGACTTGTTGTGGAGTCAACATGCCCTCATAAATATTCATGGCATGCTGACGTCATACCGTTCGACTGCAGTCTCCGAGTAAGACTTATTTAGTCTTACACGGAGGATTCGTGAATCCGGGGGCTTATGTTATACCTCTTACTAAGAAGAAAAGAGTAGTAACTAGATTTGGAGGCATAGGTTATTAGAGTAGGGAAAGGGGTAAGAGCAGGAAGGGGAAGAAGATATTAGTCTGGGTTAGCACATGGACAAAGCCAATGAGTTTTAAGATGTTCTTTAAGATGTTTTTTTAAATAGAGAAGTAGAAGCAATGATAGATAATTCAGAAGGAAGCTGACTCCAGGTTTTACCTTCTGTATTCGAGAAAAATGAGTCACCAGCTTTATTGTTAGATTTAATCGAGGAAACTAGGAGCTTAGTAGCAGATCATAGGGTAGTTAGATTTTTATATGGTGTTTATATAGTTTCTATAGTTAGGGGGTGGAGGGAGTGTGTGGGGCGAAGCTCCCCACTTTGTTGGGTTTTATATATTGTGGTGTCTTTTCTGCTGTTGTTTTGGCCAAGTGCTTAATATCCCTGTTTAATTTTTTTTCAGTGTAAATGTTCACTGAAATGAACATTTGATGGTTAGGGTTCGATGAAAAAAGTTTCACAGAACTGAACTTTCGATAAATTAATATAGACCTATGTGATGGTATATGCCTGCTCTTACAGATGCATGAATGTTTACAACAATGTTATGTCAATAACTTGCATGTGCTTGTTCATGCTACCGACTGTGTAGCATCCAGCTCTACTGTGACACAGCCTCTGTCGCACATGCCTGTTTGTTTTCATCCTTGTGTCCTCCTGGTCATCCTGTGACAGTTCTAATATCTCCAGCATCAGATACCTTGGGTTCCTGGGGTAGGTCTACCACACCTACGGGTGGCATGCAACTGTGTTTCATTGTTAACATGTTGTACAGCATGGCACACACAGTGACCATCTAGTCCAGTCAGGAGCGTAGGCATAGTATCTGTTTCATGCTCTGTTGATATCCTTGTTATGGCAGTGATAGAGCAGTGTCTTAGTACAAACTGTGTTTTATGTTTCCTGACACTCATGAGCAGATTACCTCCAGTGATAACAAGCAGACCACCTCTAACAAGACCCACATGTAGCCCTTGTCCATCAATATCTGTGCTGTAACATGAATGTTCATTTACATTTACTGTTGGAGTCTATGTTCAGAACCTGAAAGTCAATCCCCAACATACAACTTGCACTACTGCTTATACCCACATTGTGCTCCAGCATGTAAATGTCACCACATCCAGCTTATCGGTACAGCACAATGGGCATAATGTTTCTGGACATGGAAGGGATAGCCAAGACTGTAGTGTGAGCTGTCAGCATGGATACCCTTGACTGCTTTAGTATAACATTGACAGTTACCCCATTGTATGTCCTGTTGTGTCACCATAACCCTGTGAAAATGATGACCACTGCATACGGTACGTGTCAGTGGTGTATAACATGTATGATGCCACAGGATTTTTGTAGTGTTGTAGCTGACATGACAGACTGCCTATAAGGTGTATTACATTATCCTTATATAGGTCCTTGTTTTATTTTTTGTAATATATTGGCAAATTTACTGATGAACTTGATATGAATGATGCTTCCCTTTTTACCTGCTTTTTAGTTGACATACATCAGCCATATATTCACTTTAACAACATACTGCCTTACAGCTAAAACAATAATGTTCTACATTTGACATTCTATTGTTGTCTTCCATTATTGCACACACAGGTATACTTCAGTTTACTACAGGTATTGTGTGTGGCACTTTCTTATTTTACTGCAACTGCCTCCCCCTAAACACAGCTTTCAGCTACAATTTCCCTTCCCACCTTTGTTATATTATTGATGTAGTGTAATGTTTATGTGTATCTTTCCAAAAATACCTGCCTACACACACACACACACACACACACACACACACACACACACACACACACACACACACACACACACACACACACACACACACACACACACACACACACACACACACACACACACACACACACACACACACACACACACACACACACACACACACACACACACACACACATCTATACAAATGATAGCTTACCCACTACACCTCTGAATGTCCCATGCCTGCTGTGTCATACCTGTCTTTGATGCTTTGTTGTGTTGCATATACTTGCACATCTGAATGACTCATGTTGCTGCACCATCTGTGCATTATACTGTTACCTTATGTGTTTCAGGCTGGCAGAGGCATGCCCCGTAATACTTGTATGCACCTTGTCAGCATGGTGGCTTTGTTGGCACACCTTACCCTGTCATCAGTATTGCTGCTGCTGCCTGTAGAACAGCCAAGTGTCCTATGTTGTACACACTTAGTGTTATTGTATAACCCCCTTAGAGTTAAGTTCCATTGGTTATGGTATAGTATCCGAATGCATAATCCAACTGGCACTATCATATTTACATTAATGCTGCTACATACACACATACTAATTATGAATATGATGACAGCATATCTGCCCATCAGCACTTTCTGTTGTGCACACCTTAGGCATGCCATATACATGTCAGTATGGTCAACTTTGGCAGTGTATTTTGCTTAGAGTGGTCCATTGGTGAATGCCATTCTCCAGCCATCCAAATGCATTCATTTATTTTCTGCATATATGTGTATAATATTTTGCAGATTATACTGTAGTTATGATATATATATGATGTTCCATCTGGACTATGACTGGCCTTTTTCTTGTAGTTGTCTGCTATGCTGCTGTAATGTGCAACACTGTGTGAACATCACTGGTATATTTGTGTATTTGCATATGTGTGGCTTGTCATGACCCAAAGTGTTGAGCAAGATGCTGCCATGTCTGCTGAGCTACCATATATGGCCTCATTCTATGTCATGCATGCCTGTTTGTTTTCACCCTTGTGTCCTCCTGTGGTAGCTCTGATAGCTCAGCATCAGACATATTGGATTGCTTGAGCAGGTTCTCTGTCTAATCTGTATCTATATATGATTTTCTAGTTAGAGAGCTATATTAACTGCAGCCTGGCTCAGTGCCTTGCTGGTTGACTTACAAGACACCCATCTTGTGCAAGCTTAGCGTGGTGTAGTGTGTTAACTGCAACTTGCATTTTTTAATGAATGTACTGTGGAATCTGCAGAATTGTGGATAAATTCATATAAATTAATTTGAAGAAATTGCCAATAGATATGGCCTCCATTGAGTACTTTCGTAAAATTGTTAGCATATTATTTTCACATTTTTTTGTTGTTGGGCACACCCATTGCAGTTTGGAATCTGATGTGCATACATGGAGTCTGTGATTATCTTACACTAAGTAAATTATTACTTGCACTTGACATTACATCCATTATACAACTGCATCTGCTGCTAGTTTGCCAATGTCTTCCTTCAGCTCATTGTGCTGTCCCCAACTTTGTTTTGGAATCTGTCCCTCTATAACAGAATGCATGTACTCTGTCTTCTGCTTTCTTACATTATCAGTAATTCTGTTAAGAGCATTTATGCACTTTTTCATACCTTCTGGTACTTTATTAGCAGTTTTATACAAGCATGTCATACTTTGTGTTATTTTATCAGTATTTTGCAGTAATGACATCATGTGCTTTTTACCATTCTAGAACTCTTGAGAAACATACACCGATAGCCCATTTTACAATAGTGTATGTCCTGTAACTTGCTTAAGCCTTACAAAGGTATTAATTTTTCCACTCCAAAAGTCAAAGATGGAGCTTCTTTCCCACTTTGTAAATATTTTTTTCAGGGCTGGTTAGATTATTTTAGATATGCAAAATAAGTCTTTCCTCAGTTTTGGGCATAACATGCTTAATCACAACCACTATGGGCCAGATTCACAAAGGCCTGCACGGAGTCTAAGAGTAGTGTAAGCCGGCAGACAGCCAATATGTCTGCCAAGCGATCCAGCAACAGCCGGCAGGGGCGTGCATGAGAGCTCCTAAAACTACTCTTGCACGGACAGTGTTATGTTATGCAAATTACCTCATTTGCTGCTGAAAGCTATGCAAATGAGGTAAATTTGCGATCCAGGAAACACTAACCTGTCCGTGGAAGAGTAGAGTTATTTGCAGAAATGTACTCTGTTAGTAACGGAGTACCATTCTGCAAATAGCAAAACGGAGCTATGACAGCTCTAAATAAAGGATGCATCCAGTTGAGGAAGCATGCCAATGGCCAAATAAAAGGCCATTGGCATTTTGATCTGTTGAAAATTAAAAAAATCAATTTTTCCCCGATCTCCGATGTTTAAGCGTAGCGCAGTGCTGCGCAAACGTGCGGCACTTTAAAAACCAGAAAATTTTAAAAAAAGCCCAAAATAGGCATTCTTATTAAAAATATTCTTCTGCCATGCAGGTGAATGACAGGCTGAAGCAACATGGCTACTGAGTAGTGGTTGCTAAGGGGGGAAGCTCAGTTTGAGAGATGTAACCAAGCATTAGTAGGCAATCCTATGCAAATGAGGATAAGGATAGTGAATCCCAATTTTCCCTGGCATGTGAGCCATGTCCCTAGAGTCTAAGTGTAGGAGTAGGGGAGTGGTAGAGTAGAAGACAGGTGATCATGAGGGGGTATGTATGAAAAACTGTAAGCTTATTGAAGCAGAGGGGCTGGTGTTTGTTGTGAGTTACTCAGGATTGGAAGAGGTGTGTCTACAGTTGTCTTAACTGAAACACAGAAACCGAAGGTGTACACCATGGATATCACTGAATTTTCTTGCAAACATGCTTACATCGTGTGCGCGCATGTGCATTCCTGTAAACCCATCTAAGCCTGTGTACATGCGTGTGCACTCGCCTAAGTCTGTGTAAGCCTGTATGCGTGCATGTGCACTCATGCACGCGTGTTTGCACTTGTTTGTGCGGCGCTACCCCCTGTGGAAACAGAAAGGGAAAAGGAAGGAAAAGAAGTAGTAGGAAGTTAACCAAGGAGAACTAGCAGAGCTGCCAGGTGAAATCAGTCAGAATCAGCCAATTACACAGGCAGTACACTAGCCCAGCCCAGCCCAGCACTTAAAACTCTGCAAACAACATTCCCCCATGTTTTTCTCAGAAACACTGCAACACTGCAGTATACAAAGAGAGTGAAAACTTAAAAAGCTTAACTCAGACAAAAAAAATGTTAGGGGCTGCCATTACTATTATAAGGCAACATGTGCAAGATGCTGAGGGTGGTGCCATTGCGAATGCTGCTGAGCAACCCACAGTGAGGAGATTGAGAAGAGTGTACAGACCCAGGGAAACTTACCAGGGGCTACATGAGCTGGAGATAGTGGAGCTCTATAGAGTGGACAGAGACCTTCTGCAGCAAATTGATGAGCTATGCAGGCCACACCTTACACACAGAACCAACAGAGGGGAACCCATCCCAGTGGAAACCAAGGTATGTGTTGGCCTAAGAATACTAGCAACAGGTACCTTCCAGAGACCAACTGGTGATATGATGGGGATTTCACAGGCATCAGCATCCAGGGTACTGCACCAGTTCCTGAATGCCATTTCAGCACATGTCGGTGATCATGTATATTTCCCCAATTCCCATGAGGCATTGGCCAGCAATATGCATCTCTTCCAGCAAATAGCTGAATACCCTGAGGTAGTGGGTGCAATTGACTGCACACACATACACATCAAAGCACCAGCCAGTGAGCGGGGTAGGGCCTACATCAACCGCAAGGGCTTCCCTCCATCAACTGCCAGGTCGTGTGCGATGCCCAGGGCATAATACTGAATGTGTGTGCTGGCTGCCTTGGAAGCTACTACGATTCCCATATCTGGCATCTGACACAGCTGTACCAGACATTTGCCAATGGGGACATCCCTGACGGTCACCTAGTGGGTGATGCCGGATACGCACTGGAGCCGTGGCTGATGACACCCATCAGAAATGCACACACACCTGAACAAGAACTCCATAATGAGGCGCACGCACAAACATGAAATGTAATTGAGTGTGTGTTTGGGATGCGAAAGTCACGGTTCCGGTGCCTGGACACATATGATGGAGCCTTGCAGTACTCACCAACTACATGCACCCAAATTGTCATGGTATGTGCCATGCTACACAATATGATCCTGCGAAAACAGCTGCAGCAGGAACAGCATGGGGCAGAGCCATACAGCCCCTCACCATTGCCAAGGCCATCACAGGCACAGCGTTACTCAGAGGAGGAACAACCTGAGCCTGCCCCAGTAGGCAGAAGGAGGCATGCCCAGTATGCCTTCGCCTTGGAAAAGAGGCAATACATAGTACATACACTGTCTCAGTAGGAACCCTGGAAATTATACCTCTCTCTGACTCGCACATAAAATAAAAGGGATGCCTAACTTGACACTACCTGTTTTCAAACATGTATTGGGAGTGTACTATGTGCATCTGACATAGGCAGCCCTGCAGCACCACCTGAGGCATGATTGCCATGTTTTAAGCAATATAAAGCAGTGCTAAGCAGCTTTTACCACTGTTTTGTATATGTAAACAAAATTGCCCGCGCTAACTAGCTCAACGTCGGGCAACGTTGAGCAATGTTGGGCAAGGTCGGGCAAAGTTGAACAAAGTCAGGTAAACATGCTCATATTTGCTATACTGTTCCTTAAGCAGTCTGGTCTGCCCAGCATGAAAATAAAAAGTATTGACAGGGCTCGAGCCCAGGACACTGTGCACTATAGTCACAGTACTGAACCACTAAGCCATGACAGCATTACACTGGCACAGACACAGAAGGATAATTGTACACTAATGCAAACACAAAGAAATGCTGTATCATGACCCTAAAGAGGCATATGGGTAACCTCCCCCACAGGCCTATGCAGAGAGAGAACAGCAGGCCAGGTGGTGTGATGTGGGTTGGGTAGGCTATGAAGTCGCAATCTAATATACGTGACATTGGATTCTAAGATCCGTAGTACATTAGTATGCCTCAAGCCAGTGTGATAAGCAACAGTACAGATGGAAATGGTGTACCTTACATAGCAGTGCAGGCCTATCAAATGTGTATAAGTGTCAGGTGAACCCATCATCCTATGTACACCCACAGTAACAATCAGGTGTGCCCCCGAGTAGAAATGTACAAAGAATAGCTGTCCCCACTGTATCTAGAAATGTTGATAAGTCTATGCAAAGTGTCTCATGGAAGCCCTGCAGGCACAGCATGATCCTTGTTGAGTTATGACACAAACGTGAGCCCTGCAGTAAAAATACAACTTGATTTTCCACACACATATAGCATAAATGTGTATATCGGGCGTGCTCACACACTTCAGCAAATGTAGTGGATTTCATTCAGCAACACACTGAAAGGTCATACTGGGCATGCTCACACACTTAGGCCATGTCTGAGTACAGCAGTGGGCCACACATATCTGGCAGTTGCATGTTTCACCCCAGGAACCTGTCACTATTCACCAATCCTGCCTTGTGCACACAGTTATATGAAAACAGACACATATAATATATTGGAACCCTGTCATAATCAAACTATATACCACAAGTACTTAAGTTGTTCACAGAAAGTGAAAAGGCAAAGAAGATCAATAAACCTGCAACCAGTATCATCAACAAACAATGTGCACTCCAAATATTATCCAATCCATGTTCTGGCAAAAGAATCTGTGAAGGAGTCCATAGAGAACAATGATGCTTCCTTCCGCTATGTCATAAATAGCAATGTACACTCATATATGTCCTGAGTCAGTGCAAACTGTAAAGGACTGACATTGTCAACATCCTATCAGATAGGCTAATACATACATACCACCCTCTCACTGACAAAAGGACCTATCATCATACCTGGAGATTGTGAAAGCACAGATATCACATATAGAATGGGTAAACAGCTCCTTCCAAACCTGAAAGCACGGCGTCTATGGGATTGCATTGTTTCCCTAGCTGTGTCATAAGTGAACTCCAGAACAAACAGAGCCTGCACCTGAACAATCTGTTGAGAGTCACCCTCTGTACAGGATATGAAACTGTTGAATGTGTTACAGCAACGTTTGATACACTCCACAAATGTTGGTGCACAACAGAACATGGGAACTATTGTCTTATAAGCCTACTAAGCCTGATCTGCAAGGCCATGGAGTCCATCATGATGGAACTCATAAACAGAGCTATTGGAAGCCTACAAACACCCAACCCTACCAATTTCAGTTTGGTCATGGGCAGATCATGGTTCCCCAATCCTGCTAGACTGTTTACAAGGCAGTCACCCAGGACATACATCAATGAAATGAGCTACACATGTCCCACATAGACATTGAAAAGCCCGTTGCCAACATCCCAGACACATGTCGTATCCACAAAATCAACAACCTGTGCATAAATATGTCTGTCATCTGATGGATTGCCAGCTGGGGCACAGATAGATCACACAAGGTAAGAATTGTGGTCTCCTGTTCAAGCTGGGTAACAACTGCTGTACCCCATGGCTCAGTCCTGGGACCCCCTCCTGTCTGGTGTATACTTTTCAGAAATACAGTCAAACACACGAGGGTTATGTTTAGCAAAGTGTGTGGATGACTGCCAAAAAGTTGTCATAATCGATGTTTGGGACAACAGAGACATCCTTAAAAAGGGTCTCAGTCAGACAGATGTGGTGTCAAAAGTATGTCCTCGAGCTACAGTCATACAAATACCACATAGGTGCCAACACCCTAAATATGGAGGTGATAATAAAGGATCTATGGACAAATGTGGATAGTCATCTGTACTTCCTGAAACAAATTCACAAAATGGTCAGAAAATCATGCTATGTGTTCCCACAAACTGCCAAGGTCTTTGCATGTAGGTCAAAGGAGGTTCCCTCTACTCATCAGTCATCAGACCTGTCAGAGAGTACCACAACACACCTGCGATGAATCTGACTAGGCACCTTCAGCAGCTGGAAAGACCAGTGAAGTACCTCAACAGGAGGATTACTGGCCGCAAACAGTTGTTCCATGCAACAAGACTGAATCTAACTCAATCTGTACTCTGTTGCATACTGTCTACTCAGGAAATCTCTGCCCAACAGACAAGTCCATGTCATGGCAACACTCAGATCTGCTCTGAGTTATAGCTCAATGGCGCTTAATATACAGACCCAACTGATATTGCCAACTTCCTGGCAGATAGGATCAGTGTTAACCTTACCCCCCTCTCACCCATGAAAGAGCACATCTCTATAATGGAAGACTGCAAAGTTGCTGTCATCACCACTGCACAGATAAGAAACACTCCCCAAAGCCAGTATCACAGCATCCATGGGACCAGATAACTTCCCAGCTATGTTCTACACAAACTACAGAACGAACAGGCACCACACCGATGTACCATGTTCAGTCATAGCCTCACCTCAGGCTTTGTGCCTGCTGAATGGTGCATAGCGATGGTTATCCCACTACACAAGGGTGGAGACACCACGGACCCCAGGAACTAGCGCCCCATTTGCCTGATGAGCCTGTTCTGCAAGGGCATGGAAAGTATCATTATGCAACTTATAAAAAAGACAATGGTAATCCCCAAACTCTGGACCACAACCATGTTGGGTTTGTAAAATGCAGATCATGTCTCCTAAACCTGATAGATGACATTGAAGCAGTCACCAGAACTGCAGACAAGGGTAAGGTGTTTCATACAGCCTATGTAGATCTTGCCACAGCTTTCAACACCATCCCACACTCTGAAATTATAGATAAACCCACTAAACTAGGTATAAATTGCTATGTCACAAAATGGGTTGCCAACTGGCTTACTGACAGAACACACACTGTGAAAGTAGCAGATTCCAAGTATGACTTTGGACCAGTGACAAGTGCAGTACCACAGGGCCCAGTCCTGGGTCCTGTCCTGTTTTGTATCTACTTCCCTGAAGTAAACTTTAACATGGAAGGTCTGTGGCTAATGAAGTTTCCAGATGACTGCAAACTAGGAGCCATAATTGTAAATACTAAAGATGTGGACATCCTACAAAAGGACCTCACTGAGACAGATGGCTGGTGTCAAAGCCATGGGTTCAAGCTCAATGCCAAAAAGTGCATTGTCATCCCCTTTGGTAAAAACTCTATAGCCATGAACTATAACATAGCCGGTAGTATACTTAACACTGAAAGTGTGATAAGAAACCTTGGGCCACAGGTGGACAGTGGACACACCTGTGATAATCACATCCCCACAGTAGTCAGGAAATCCTTCAATGTGGCACACCTCATCACAAAAGGTGTCTCATGCAGAATAGAAGAGGACATTGTTCCCCTCTACTCATCACTCACTAGATCCATAATGGAGTACAACACCCCTTTTGCTATGTACCTCACAAGACATGTACAACAACTGGAAAGCCTGCAGCAATACCTCACAAAGAGCATTAACAGCCTGAAATACATGCCCTACACAGACCATCTCAAAATGCTCCAGCTGTACTCTCTCACATATCACCTACTCAGAGGTGATTTCTGCCTAACATACAAAGCTATGTCAAACACAGAGCTGTTGGACATGCTCCCCATAAAACACTCACAATTCCTTTGATCTTTGGCCCCAAAACCACGAGTGAAATACAAAAGGAAGGGGTGTATCCATTTACCTTATGGATACCTACACCTTCAGGTTAGTGGCACAGCATGAGGCCTTGGAGACCATGCAAGTGCAACTAACATTGGGCAAAGCTGCTTATCAGATTGTAGCCTGCTACAGATCACCTACCTTGTCTCAGGAACCTCACTCAGTATTCCTGAGAGCAGTAGAAAATATAAAGGTCCTATCAAACACCATTATATGAGGAGATTACAACTACCCAAACATTGAGTGGGAGAATTACTCATGTACAACGTCCTTTGCCCAATGTTTCCTAGAGTTTAAAAACTCAAATGCCCTGGAACAGCTGGTCACCACGCCCACTACAGGTGACAACATACTGGACCTGATCATCACCAACAAGGGGTACCAGTGTTCCACGACAGAGATAAACCCCTCGCTGGTAATATCAGATCATAAAGTAATCACACTGGACATCCACATCCCCCCAGTCAAGGAAACCATTGTGAAGACATTTTCAAAAGCAAACTGCACACTTCCCAAGACCAAAGTGGAAAGTTCCAAAGCCCCCTTGCTATAGGATAATGCTATACAATCTGCCGAATCATTTACAAGTGCATTCTATGAGCATCTACAGGGATGCATGGATTGAGACATCCCAAATAAAACCAAGATGCACTCCTCCAAAAATAAGCAACCAATGTGGTGGTCGTCGCCCATAAATAGGCTATACAACAGAAGGAGGAAATGAGCACACAATAGAGCAGACTTCACAAAAGGAAAGGCATCACTGATCATTATTAGGAAGACACAATGATCGCTCATAGAATAATCCAAGGCCAGTTTCTAAAGACAAATTGCCAAGGAATGTAAGAATAACAACCACAAAGCCTTTGTTAGCTATACCAAACATTTAGGTGGCAACTTCCAAATATGCTGTCAGCTACTGAAAAATGGCAAAAAATACACTGAACCAACTTACATTGCCCACATCCTGGGTGACAAGTTCAGTGCAAACTCCCCCCCATCACCCCCAAAAGGGCCTGTGTCCATCCCAGAAGAATGCAGAGCCCCAGACTTCATGGACATGCAGGTAAAGACAGCCCTCTCCAAAGCTAAGAACACAGCATCAATGGGACTGGATGGTGTCCCAGTCTGCGTCTTACACCAGCCCCAAAAGGAACTACACCCTCACCTACATTCACTGTCCAGACTCAACCTTACCACAGGCTATGTACCCAAAGAATGGCATACACCAACAGTCATCCAGCTCCACAAAGGGGGTGCCATAACTAACTGAACCTGAAAACCATTGCCCTATAGGTCTACTCAGCCTGGTCTGCAAAGCTATGGAGCAAATTATCATGGAACCCATAAACAGAGACATTTGGGACCTCCGGACACTGGACTCTACCCAACTTGGCCTTGTTAAAGGCAGATCCTGCCTCCTAAACCTAGTTGACTTATTTGAAACAGTTACCAAGGACATAGATGGAGGTGAAAGTAGTCCACACAGCCCACCTGGACTTCACTAAGGACTTTCGACACCATTCCCCACTCTGTCATCATGGACAAGCTTACCAGATTGAACATTAACAGCTATGTTACAGGATGGGTGGCCAACTGGCTCACAGATCAAACACACATGTTCAGATTTGTGGGTGCCATGTCCGACTCTAAACCAGTCACAAATGGCATCCCACATGTCTTGGTCCTGGGACCCCACATGTTCAGTAGATACTGCTCAGAGGTACAGGCAGGCACGGGAGGAGTATGGCTAAACAAGTTTGCAGATGACTGCTAACTGTGGTCCATAATCAACTCTACGGCTGACACAGACATCCTCCAGAAGGGTCTTACAGAGACAGATACCTGGTGTCAAAACAATGCCCTCAAGCGGAATGCCAAAGAATGCATAGTCATCCCCTTTGGATAAAACAAAGTGCACACAAATTACCACATAGGTGGTAATCCAGTATGTATGGAGAAAGTAATTATGGCCCTGGGGACCCAGGTAGATAGTAAACTCTCCTTTGATGATCACATGGCCAAAGTGTTTAGAAATTCCTTCTATGTAGCCCACCTAATGTCACCTAATGTGACCCACTTTGTCTAGTCTGATGATCACACCATCCCACAAATATACCTGTGGAAAGAAGAACTCACAGTAATGTGTATAGCGCGTTGTGTAAATGTGTACTCCACTAGTATCATAAAGCAGTTAGGTAGGGGTTTGTATCCTGCACTTGACAACTGTGTGTGGTCGTGTGTGATCTCCTTGGAAAAGAGCAACCTCTTTGGAGACTACTGAACCACTTTAAAAGTGATATACTCATCTTTGTCAAGTCTGATGATGTCACCATGCTACAAATATACCTGTGGAAAAGAGAGCTTCCAGTAATGTGTATAGCATGTTGTGTTAATGCGTACGCTTCTAGTATCATTAAGTAGGGGTTTGAATCCTACAATTAACAACTGTCTGTGTTTGTGTGTGATCTCCTTGGAGAAGAGCAACCTCTTTGGAGACTACTAAACCACCTTAAAAGTGATATACTCATCTTTGTCAAGTCTGATGATGTCACCATGCTACAAATATACCTGTGGAAAAAAGAGCTCCCAGCAATGTGTATAACGTGTTGTGTTAATGCGTACTTCTCTAGTATCATAAAGTAATTAGGTAGGGGTTTGAATCCTGTACTTGACAACAGTGTGTGATCTCCTTGGAGAAGAGCAGCCTTTTTGGAGACTACTAAAACACCTTAAAAGTGGTATACTCATCTTTGTCAAGTCTAATGATGTCACCATTCTACAAATATACCTGTGATAAAAAAAACTCCCAATAATGTGTATAGCACATCATGTTAATGCATACTCCTCTAGCATCATAAATTAGTTAAGTAGGGGTTTGAATCCTACACTGGACAACTGTTTGTGTGGGATCTCCTTGAAGAAGCGCAACCTTTTTAGAGACTACTAATACACCTTAAAAGTGGTATACTTATCTTTGACAAGTCTGATGATGTCACCACCCTACAAATATACATGTGGAAAGAAAATCTTCCAGTAATGTGTATAGCACGTCATGTTAATGTGTACTGCTTTATTATCATAAACTAGTTAATTAGGGGTTTGAATCCTGCACTTGGTGATTGCTGGTGTGTATGTGTGACACTGTTGGTCAATGTACTGTGGGTTTTGCTTTTACTACTGTATGACATATCACTATGACAACAGTATATGCATTGCACATGTCAGTTAGCTGCGTGGCAAATACATATATGTACATGTGACCTCAATTGTTTCATAGGTGGGAACACTGCTTTCTCCATGAATACATCTGTTATCTTTGCCAGAGTGTGCTGCCGCTTTCCAGACCTTAGGTCACATATGTATGCTTGTGACAAGCCCAGCCACTGCAGTGATCCCTGGCCTAGGTAATCCGTGTCACACACACTCATGACGGTTTCTATTGAATAGTGTGAGTGAGAGTTTATGCCTGAGGTATATTTCAGTCCTGTTCAAACGCAACAAAGTCTGTCAATGATGGCTATTCATTATAGGTGTACAACAACCTTTGTGGATATGCATGCAGACCCCTTATTGCTTATGTGATTCACTGAGGGATTTCAAAATACCTTTGGAAATGTGATTACCAAAGGAGAGATGACGTAACACTTGGCTGTATGTACACATCGGTACCTGTTCAACATGTTGGGGACTACTACCTATGTGGTACTGTGGGGATACTATGTTTTGTAAAAGTCTATGACTATGCTTTAGTTGACTTATAGCTTTACAGCATGGGTTTGACAACAGGTATCTGTCTGTATGATACCCTTGTGGAGGATGTGTGTGTCATCTGGAGAATGCATTATAGGCCACAGTATGCATTTCCCGATGTGGATGGACATATTCCTACTGTGTTTGCTTGTACCTAAGAGAGCTAAATGCCAAACAGGAGTGGTTCCAGGAATGGGTGCAGATGAATGCCTTTGGTTACTGGCATAGTATAGTACCTGAAGGATCCAAATGTTGCTGTGTATCCTACATCTGTGTGTCAGTTGTCAAGACATCATCTAACGATTGTTTAAGGTCAGGCTGTTGAGGTTATGTATACTACCAGAATGCAAACCAATGACAGATAGTAACAGTATACCCGCAGCATAGTGTCAAACCATGTCATACACACATGTGTACCCAAGTTCCAAGATGTGTGTAGTACAATGCATACTGGCTACCAATAGAAACTATGGAGTGTTAACACTGTGTAATACAGGGCATGTCACCCTGCCCATGTGTCCGCTATGCACGTACATGCAGACAGTGCACCTCCACCATGTTCACAAATGTACACCTGCAAATATGTGCTGCACACATCCCACATGTACTGTCCACTCTCTAACACATGCTGTCAATACTACACACATCAGCCAAGTGGCATGTGGGCGGACAATACACTATTGGAATTAACACTGGTGTAAACAATACTACATTGACAATCATAGCTTTAATGCATCATGCCTGCTCAGTTGCACCTTCAAGTATATCATTACACTTTACTGCTGACAACAGGCTAACATTGCTATACTGCTATAAAGTCACCCTGTGCATCAGCACCATGTTAGCCTGTTCCTGCATCAGTGTTACAGATGACAGGAGGTGGCACAGGTTTCATCATATGCACAGGGTGTGTTGTTGGTTTGCCAGAGGCCTACATTGAGCCATATGATTGACATGTATGTGTGTGTGTGTGTGTGTGTGTGTGTGTGTGTGTGTGTGTGTGTGTGTGTGTGTGTGTGTGTGAGGGCCAAGAGTACTGCTATGGGCCAATGTTGATGTAATGTGTTCGGGTATGTGTTAGCCCTAGGTGTCTGGTTTATGTGTGTGTGTCTGCATGCACATGGTTCCACCATGTGGCTGCCATATATGGGGATTTGTGGGACAGCCACAGACTGTACCTGCCAGGCTTTACAGATCACCGTCTCTGGCCATGGATACGGTACCTGTGCTTGGCAAGGGTGCTACTGACAGTATCAGGTACTAAGCCAAACTGGGTACTATCCTCAGAGGTAGACAGAGGTACACTGGACCCAGGTCCCTGCTGGGACGGCCAGAGCCACGTGCATGTGGTCTTCTTGGATGGTCTATGGACAGCCCACCCCCAACATTGCTGGGGCTGGTACTGGCACTACGAAAGTGGCTGTGACTTGAGGGACATTCGTGGTGCCTGCCAGCTGCTGATGTTGCTGGCATACATCCACATCGATGTTTCAACCGTCCCGCACTGTCCTGACACATGGACATGACATTGCAGAGGACATCTAATTTCTCACCTCAACGTCTATCAGTGACCTCAGTGTAATTACGGATGGCACCTGCTAGGTCATGGATACTGTCATTTAAAGTGGTGTTATGTGCCCTCTATGCCCTTAGTCCCTGTCTGGTGTACCGTTCCATATGTGCCTGTGCCTCCATGACAGCCTGGAACATGCGTGAGGTTGTAAGACCTGTGGCATGAATGCCAGGGGCATGATGACCAGCAGTGCTCCTACGAGAACCCCTGGACATCTGCCTATGTGGTACCATTCCAGACATCTGGGTATGGCTGCTGTGTCGGGATGCATGTGCCATAGATTCCACACTGTCCTGGCCAATGCTGACTGTACACTGTCCCTCAGCTAAGGG
Organism: Protopterus annectens; assembly: GCF_019279795.1. Lineage (NCBI taxonomy): Eukaryota > Metazoa > Chordata > Ceratodontiformes > Protopteridae > Protopterus > Protopterus annectens. Next base: position 1,350,158,781 of record NC_056732.1, read on the forward strand.
CATTGGTGATGGATGTATTGGCAGTATGAATGTGTGCATGGATGGGGTGGACACATGTGTACTGTCGATTGGTGGCCCAAAGACAGACCCTGGCAAACATGCCTGTACCTCAACACACCTATCCTCGTTATCACTATTTGGCTCAGTGACATCAGGTTCCCTGCTGCAGTGAACCAGCCCAACCTCAGCACCTGTGAGAGGATGACAGGAAACACACTTTACGACCTGTACATGATGTCAGAACACATGCACACATGCACACATACACACATGAACACATGGACACATGCACACATGCACACCTGCACACATGAACACATGAACACATGCACACATGCACACATGAACACATGCACACATGCACACATGAACACATGCACACATGAACACATGCACACATGCACACATGCACACATGAACACATGCACACATGAACATGTGCACACATGCACACAGGCACACAAATACACTCCTCACTAAAGCAGACACACACATACACCACCAGCAATCCAGAACATACTCAATAGCAGTTGATTGTGGGGTACAGTATCACAAGCCAAACAGTCAAATCACACATGTCAGCATGCAGGATGTGTGTTGCTCTACAGCATGCAGTGCCAGTGTTCACAGTCCTTGCTAATAACAGTATACATGGCTTTGATGCATGTGTGTTGTTCAGTGATTGGCCTCACCCTGGAACGCAATGTGTACATGGACACAACTTTGCTGTGCAAGTCTTAAAAGATCTTCAATGTCCTGTGCACCATCACTCAAAGGTATACATACCATGGCTGGATGTGTATCTGTGTGTCACATAGATATCCATTTCTGATTAGAGTGTCTGTGTCTTTAGCAGATAATTGTGGACACAGGTTTAGCTCATGCATGCTATGTATACACACAGGATGAGTGGTGCATGTATACCTAATGGAATACCATTGCTCAACATAGCCATTGTACAGTGGTTATGGTGAGTGTAGAACATATTGTGGACATTCCAGTGCCAGCCATGACATAGCATGCTACATCACAACTGCAACATTAAACATCACACATACCCAATGTGTGTCATGTGAACTATACACTCAATAGCATTACAAGACATATATGTGTCACTTTGTGCAAATGGTGATTGCTATGCATATTGTGTATAGGTGCATATGTTTGCACACACACAACATTGAGGTGCATAGCAATGAATGCTATGTGTAGTACTGTGGTTACTGTAACTGGATGGGGTGCAGTACCATGAGCCATCATCATGCAGCATCATGTGGTAACTCAAGGCTACTAATGTGTGCCAGACTGGCACCTAGCATGCTGTACCTGAACTGCAGTACCATGGCTACATTCACCATTTCACAGCCAATTGTTACATAGGTTTGTAAGGTGCCCAATAGGGAGCATTGCCTAACATGAATGTGTTATGTGTTGAAGAGTGTCGCACAGCCCCATGATAGGCCTCTACCCCTCAGGCATATTATGTGTGCTGTGTGGATGACATTTGGGATACTGGAGTGTGACCTTACAGCCCGTGTCTGAATATGCCATGAGTAGCATATTAACGTGTACTGCGTATGACAAAGTTGTGTATGTTGTGTGCATGTGTATCGACTCTGCCTATCCAATGTCCACTACAGTGTTGCCACAATTGTGCGGGATGCTCTGTGTATTGCATGTGTCTGAGGCAGCTACTCACATTACTGAGATGTGCATAGTCTCACAGCAAACATGCACAGCATGCATTATGCGTAGGTGTGTCACGTGTACATGGCCTGCACCTCACCTATGACATGCACATTTAATTTGCAATATTAAATGTAGAACACACTCACCAGCATAGGTCTGTTGCCTTGCTGTCACACCAGAGGGAAATACAAGGATATGAGACAGTTTGTCAGTGACAACAACTGTGGCATTGCTACTGTGGGTTTGCAATCTTACAGTAAACACTTGACAGTCACAGGCTTACAGATTATGTTCCAAATTATCAGTATTGCACAAAACCAGGCTCCACATCTTCTAACTACACAGTACACATCTCACATATGCATGATCTACCAACAGAGGTAACAGTAGTCTACAGATATGCCATGTTAACTGCATGCTCCGTGTCAACTCGCTGGATGGCTCCGGCCTCCATGATGATACATGTTTGCTGTTGTTGTTTTTGGCCAGGAGCCACCAGGCTCAGGAGCAGCTCCTCCACTCTGGTGAGGGGGGGATGGATGGCTATCCCACCACCTGTGGCAAGCTGTTGTCTACGGACATCAGACGCATGCTGCCTGACATGTCTAAGTAAATCACTGCAGTGATGCCGTACCTGCTCATAGGTCCAGTTATGCATGCATATGTCATTTACCCTACAGACAACATCTTGCCACAGTGCAATCCGCTCATGCTGGTCCTGGCTGGTTCTTGAGAACAACAACCAGAAATGAGAAAAACACACTTTATAAAGCAAAGCTTTCAGATAAAATCCTTCCTCAATACTAATACAAACAAATCTAAAAACCAAGTGGTTTAAATACAGGTCACTGAAGTCACATGACCAGCAGTCCAAAAATCATGTGACCACAAGTATATAAAACAAATCATTAAAATTAGAAAAATTAGAAAAAAACATAACATTATCGCAACCTAGTATGTTGCAATTTAACAAGAACAGGTTTCAAGGTAATCATATTATTTAAACCTGGAAAATGGCCAGGGTTCAACCTAAGAATCCATTCATACTCTTTTAATTCAAGTAAATTACCACTATCACCACCTCTGGCAGGAGGCCGTATTGCATCAATAACTCTAAAGGAGAATCTATGCTCAATACCTGAATCAACTGTGTGCTTATACAAGGCATTACTGTCAATGGCCCTTCTAATCTCTGATTTGTGTTCAATGATGCATTCTTTTAGCTTTCTAGTGGTCTTACCCACATAGAATGCAATACATTTCATGCAATTAGCTAAGTACACCACATTAGATGTAACACAATTGGTAGAAAAATTAAACTGATAAACTTTACCACTAATAGGATGTTTGAACTTATCACTGCAACCAACCACAATATCAGAACAGCAGGAACAATTCAAACAGCCATACGTGCCGGGCTTAGTGGTAAAAGTCCTTTCTATAGGTCTAAAAAAATCTTTGTAACATAACATAATCTTCAAGGACTTCATATTTCTATATGAGAAAAAAGGCCTGTCACCAAGAATGTCTTTAATCTCACTAGAGGCCATTAGTACAACCCAATTCCTCTGTATTATTTGTTTTACAAAACAAGTCAAGGTATTATAACTAGTAAGATACCTAGTGCATACTTTTGAACATTCTAGGTTAACAGAACAAACATCATCCCCAAGAAAAATTGGCTTCAATATTGTCTTCCTATTAACTAAAACTTTATTTTTTAAATCTAAAACTAGTTTAGAATCATAACTACTATCCAGAAACTATTTGGACATCTCATCCAACTGTAAATTAAATGTAGAATCATCAGTATTTAATCTACTAACTCTATTAAACTGTGAAGTAACAATCCCCTTAAAGACATGTGGGGCATGCATGCTGGAATAATTAATGTATCTATCAGAGTTTATCTCCTTTTTGTGAATACTGGTATGGATAGGACCCTCACGTAGTTGTATCTTAACATCCAAGAAATTAATCTCACTATCAGAGGCATCCATCTTAAATTTCAAGAAACTGGTGGTTGCATTTAAATAATGAACAAATTCATTCAACTGTGAAAGGGAACCTTTCCAAACCATAAAACAATCATCAATGAAACATTGATAAAAACATATATTACTTACAAAAGAATTATCCAAATTATAAATATAAGCTTTCTCCCATTGGTATAACACCAAGTTGGCATAAGTGTTAGCCACAGAAGTACCCATGGCTACACCAGTGAGTTGCAAATATAAGCATTCATCAAACAGAAAAATATTGTTCCTCAAAACTACATCTAGAAGAGAACAAATATTCTCAACAGATCTATTCATAAGAGAAGACTGGGAGATCAAAAAATTGTCTGATAGACTCAATACCAAAATCATGCGGTATTACAGTAAAAAGGGATGCTATATCAAGCGTTACAAACAAATACTCACTTTGTCGACAGGAACCACAAATACTATTAAACCAAACATGCAATTTACAAAGGAAATCAGATGTATCTCTTAGCACAGAAGTGCATTTAGGTAAATATAGTTGCAATTGTGTTTGCAAATATATAGATATAGGTTTGGTGATCCACCCCCCTCCCGATACAATTGGTCTCATGGGGGGGTTGGTCACCGACTTGTGTATCTTAGGCAGCCCATAGAGACAAGGAATAATTGGACAAGAAACAGTAAAAAAATGAAATAAATCCAGAGTAATATCACCACTAATTTGCAAATCATAGATCACCATATTTACATAACTAATATATTTTTTAACATCTATTGATGTAATACGTTTAAAAGACTCAACATCATTCAGTAGAATAGAAACTAAAGATATATACTTAGGCCGATCCATAAGGACTACAGCCCCACCTTTATCGGCTTGTTTAATCACTAAATCTTTGCTCGCCTGTAAACTTTTGAGCGCTTGATACTCATCAAATATTAAATTAAAGTGAGAAAATCTCAGAATATTGCAGTCAGAATACAACATTCTTAATTCCCTCTCACACAAATCATGAAATGCTGTAACCACAGGCATACTAGAAGGTAATAAGGTACTACGTCGTTTACATGAAACTCCATTAACGACAGAGTTACCAAACAAAACCTTTAAATTTACATTTCTAATGAAAATCTTAAGGTCTGTGAGCGCAGTCACTAGATCACCCTTAGCTGTAGGAATAAAATTAAGCCCTTTATGTAGTACTGAACAATGAGAAGAGTTCAAGCTAAAGGTTGAAAGGTTGAGAATGCCTTTAGTCATTTGCGACTTAGTTTGCCCTGCCCTAAAGGGCTCTCATTCTTACGTTTGCCTGGGATAACTGTTTGTCCCATAAATGGTTTCCTTCTTGGAGAGGAACGCTCAGTTACAGCCTCCTGCTGTTCTAGATGAAAGCGTTTGCCAGAGAAATTAAATGTAAGTTGCTGTGCCTTCTTAACCACAGTGGAACGCGAGTTAGCCTCTCCGTCTTGCTTGTCGCTAAGTTCTGACTGAGAGCAAGCATTCGTGAAGTCTAGCGTAGATGTCGCCAAAGTAGGCGTATTCACTTGTAAGTGATTCAATGAAGCTGCCAAAGCCGGTTCATGTTGTTGTGCAATATCAACTGTAGTTTCAGAAAAGCCATCAAGAACATCTAAACTTCTCTTATTACGCACTGCAGCATTAGGTTTAAAAGTTTGATCATTTTTCGCCATGAGAAAATATGACCCCTTTGGAAGTCGTTGATATCACGGCGTGAGCTTCGCTTCGTTACTTCCAAACGGTCATCCAATGCTTGTGTTCTGTCAAGTAGCTGCTGATATAACTCACCCATAGACGCAAATACAGGCATATTCATTAATTCATTTTCCATATTTAGTATCTCATCTTTAAGTTCCTTCTTGATAGTTGAAAATAATTCATTCATTAAACTCATGTAATCCAAACTTAACTTGATGTTAAGTTGCTGCCACCGCTTCAGGAGCTCAGGATAAGCGTTCCCATATGAAGGCATTTTGAGAATTCTCAAGCCACGTGGGACAATGCCTTTATCTAGATATGCAGAAAAGCTAAAACGCTGCCATTGCAAGCGTTTATAAGTACCCACTTTTCTTTCAAAAAGATTCAGCTTTTTATGAAAATCTGAAACATTCTCAGATTTCCAATGTTCATCACTTTTCGATGTAGAACAAACCGAAGAGGCAAACTGTAGTAAAGGATTAGTCTCATTCATAAACAGAGACTTGACAGAGTTAACAGTCTTCACCACTTCCATGTTGAATAAATGGATAAAGGACTGCAACACGACCCTTTAACTTGTTCTCAGAAATGCAGCAAACAAATTAGCAAAAGAACAAGCTGCAAGGAAATATGAATAACAACCAGAACTGAGAAAAACACACTTTATAATAGCAAAGCTTTCGGATAAAATCCTTCCTCAATACTAATGCAAACAAATCTAAAAACTAAGTGGTTTAAATACAGGTCACTGAAGTCACATGACCAGCAGTCCAAGCCGATAAAGGTGGGGCTGTAGTCCTTATGGATCGGCCTAAGTATATATCTTTAGTTTCTGTTCTACTGAATGATGTTGAGGCTTTTAAACGTATTACATCAATAGATGTTAAAAGATGTATTAGTTATGTCAATATGGTGATCTATGATTTGCAAATTAGTGGTGATATTACTCTGGATTTATTTCATTTTTTTACTGTTTCTTGTCCAATTATTCCTTGTCTCTATGGGCTGCCTAAGATACACAAGTCGGTGACCAACCCCCCCATGAGACCAATTGTATCGGGAGGGGGGTGGATCACCAAACCTATATCTATATATTTGCAAACACAATTGCAACTATATTTACCTAAATGCACTTCTGTGCTAAGAGATACATCTGATTTCCTTTGTAAATTGCGTGTTTGGTTTAATAGTATTGGTGGTTCCGGTTGACAAAGTGAGTATTTGTTTGTAACGCTTGATATAGCATCCCTTTTTACTGTAATACCGCATGATTTTGGTATTGAGTCTATCAGACAATTTTTGATCTCCCAGTCTTCTCTTGTGAATAGGTCTGTTGACAATATCTGTTCTCTTCTAGATGTAGTTTTGAGGAACAATATTTTTCTGTTTGATGAATGCTTATATTTGCAACTCACTGGTGTAGCTATGGGTACTTCTGTGGCTAACACTTATGCCAACTTGGTGTTATACCAATGGGAGAAAGCTCATATTTATAATTTGGATAATTCTTTTGTAAGTAATATATGTTTTTATCAACGTTTCGTTGATGATTGTTTTATGGTTTGGAAAGGTTCCCTTTCACAGTTGAATGAATTTGTTCATTATTTAAATGCAACCACCAGTTTCTTGAAATTTAAAATGGATGCCTCTGATAGTGAGATTAATTTCTTGGATGTTAAGATACAACTACGTGAGGGTTCTATCCATACCAGTATTCACAAAAAGGAGATAAACTCTGATAGATACATTAATTATTCCAGCATGCATGCCCCACATGTCTTTAAGGGATTGTTACTTCACAGTTTAATAGAGTTAGTAGATTAAATACTGATGATGCTACATTTAATTTACAGTTGGATGAGATGTCCAAAGAGTTTCTGGATAGTGGTTATGATTCTAAACTAGTTTTAGATTTAAAAAATAAAGTTTTAGTTAATAGGAAGACAATATTGAAGCCGATATTTCTTGGGGATGATGTTGGTTCTGTTAACCTAGAATGTTCAAAAGTATGCACTAGGTATCTTACTAGTTATAATACCTTGACTTGTTTTGTAAAACAAATAATACAGAGGAATTGGGTTGTACTAATGGCCTCTAGTGAGATTAAAGACATTCTTGGTGACAGGCCTTTTTTCTCATATAGAAATATGAAGTCCTTGAAGAATATGTTATGTTACAAAGATTTTTTCAGGCCTGTAGAGAGGACTTTTACCACTAAGCCCGGCACGTATGGCTGTTTGAATTGTTCCTGCTGTTTGAATATTGTGGTTGGTTGCAGTGATAAGTTCAAACATCCTATTAGTGGTAAAGTTTATCAGTTTAATTTTTCTACCACTTGTGTTACATTTAATGTGGTGTACTTAGCTAATTGCGTGAAATGTATTGCATTCTATGTGGGTAAGACCACTAGAAAGCTAAAAGAACGCATCATTGAACACAAATTGGAGATTAGAAGGGCCATTGACAGTAATGCCTTGTATAAGCACATAGTTGATTCAGGTATTGAACATAGATTCTCCTTTAGAGTTATTGATGTAATATGGCCTCCTGCCAGAGGTGGTGATAGTGGTAATTTACTTGAATTAAAAGAGTATGAATGGATTCTTAGGTTGAACTCTGACCATTTTCCAGGTTTAAATAATATGATTACCTTGAAACCTGTTCTTGTTAAATTGCAACATACTAGGTTGCGATAATGTTATGTTTTTTCTAATTTTTCTAATTTTAATGATTTGTTTTATATACTTGTGGTCACATGATTTTTGGACTGCTGGTCATGTGACTTCAGTGACCTGTATTTAAACCACTTGGTTTTTAGATTTGTTTGTATTAGTATTGAGGAAGGATTTTATCTGAAAGCTTTGCTATTATAAAGTGTGTTTTTCTCAGTTCTGGTTGTTATTCATATTTCCTTGCAGCTTGTTCTTTTGGTTCTTGAGAACAGCAGGGTGTAGTGCTGAACCAGGCTGGTTGTTATTTGTTCATCCTCTGCTAGGCTATAGGTAGGGTTGTGATGGTGAGCCATGACCCTAGAAGACAATGAAACAATATGTGTGAGCAAGTCATATGGCACACTTAACATTCTTAAGTACGGATATCACTGAACTGCCATATATAGCAACCTATTGGCTGTCAGAGGATACACACTTTCAATACCACATATCAGTGCTCAACCCACAACTGCCTGACAGTGCCTGGCACGCTCTATATATCAAACCATGTTCTGCACAGCAACAAAGAGAAACCAGTATGTAAGACTATACAACAGTACATGGCACACTGTATGCGACACAATTCACCACCTAGCCACAGGAGGTATATATCAAGCTAATGCATAAAGAAATATGTCATCCATTGCAATGATTGTAAAGTCCAGTTACAGTATTACCAGTGTACCACACTAGTTGTTGATGGCAAACCCCTACCTAACATATGTGCACATTCGTTAATATAGGTGGCATACTGCTGTACTAGAATTTAAATGTTGCTAGATACGCACTTATATCCTGTAACACACATATGACCGAGGGCATGTTACAGGCATACCCACACACACATCAGACATACATACCACACACAAAGGTATGGCAACCCAGATGAGCTTTACCTGTGTACCATACACTTACTGTGTGTCAGTACTTACAAAACCTTATGCCTGAGGTATGTAATCTGTGAGGACTACAGGGAACACACAAAACAGTGGTTTCAAGCAATGTGGACATACACCATACTGTGCTGTTTAGGCCTACAGCTTCAGGTAGTCCTACAGTTCATACAGGATTTGGATTCACCAGCAGTACCAATCAATAAGCATACATGTACTGCTTTAGCCTACAATGGCACACCCCAGTCGACACCAAGGGACTATGTCAGACTGTATGCCATACTACTTTTTCTGCCTAGCAACAGCATACACATCTTTTGCTGGGATCAGAGCTAGGACACAAAATACCATGACAGAAACAGTTTCCCACTAAGCTATCACACATATACAGAACTTTGACACCTTCACCAACACATTCACCATCACATTCAGTCAACCTCACATAGCAAGTATTGCAACAAGTACATGTGGGTGTTTACCTGTTCATAGGTAGGTAATAGGCTATTGGCCCTAGGGCCTATAGAAGCCTAGCCATATGCTACCCTGGCCTTTGGCACACATGTAATTTAATTTCACATGCCCTGTCAAGCAGAGCCACAGAGGTGATTCCTGGGGTGTATTTCCTATCTCCCATCCAATCATCAGGATTATTCATTGATGACTGCTAATGAGGAGCTTTGTTTGCTATTGGTAGGTGGTTTGTTCCAGAGTATGGGATGTCTCTGAGATAGGAATCTATCCCTCCAGCATGTTCTGTTTATTGAGGTGACAAGGTTTAGGTCCCTGGAGTGTGTAGCTCATAGAGATTGTGATCTGTTTATGTGGAGCATGTCCAACAGCTCTGGGTTTGACATAGCTTTGTATGTTAGGCAGAGGTCACCTCTGAGTAGGCGGAATGCGACACAGTCTAGCTGTGGTTTTGTGGGACGGTCTGCATAGGGCATCTGTTTGAGGCCAGTATTGCTCTTTGTGAGGTATGTCTGTGGCCTTTCCAGTTGCTGTAGATGTCTTGTTAGGTACATACCAAATGGGGCATTGTACTCTATAATAGGTTTTACGAGTGATGAGTAGAGGGGAACACTGACCTATATTTCCCTGGATGACACACCTTATGTGATGAGGTGTGCCACATAGACAGATTACATGACTAGTGTGGCACTGCGATTATCACAGGGGAGACTACTGTCCACCTGTGTCCCATGGTCTCTTATCACACTTTCGGTGTTAAGTAGACTACCACCTATGTGGTAGTTCATGGGTACAGAGTTTTTGTCAGAAGGGATGCCAACGCAGTTTCAACATTGAGCTTCAGTCCATGGCTTTGTCACCAGACATCTGTCACAGTAAATATGACCCTGTCTCTCTCTCTATATATGTCTATCTATATATATGGATCTACCTGACTACATCGACAGTTCACAACACCGACAACGACTCAGAAGATCGACAAGTCAGAAGACCGACGGAGGAAAACACCGACGCTGAGAACACTGAGATGGGGAAAGGATGTGTAAGTATGCGGGAGTGCCGGCCGTTAGGGTGCGAGTAAGGTAAGTGTGCGATGTTGACGGTCTGTAGGGATAGGGGTGGGATAAGTGAGTTAGGGTTAGGGCGTGGGTTAGGTAAGGGTGCGAGTAAGGTAAGTGTGCAATGTTGACGGTCTGTAGGGATAGGGGTGGGATAAGTGAGTTAGGGTTAGGGCGCGGGTTAGGTAAGGGTGCAGTAGTGATATTTTTGGGTTAGGGGCGGTTATGTGAGTTAGGGTTTGGGCGCGGATTAGGTGTGTGTGCGATAGTGTCGGACCTTAGGGTTAGGGTTTCTGTTAGGGTTGTAGATAGTTGTGTATGTAAGGGTTAGTGTTGGTTTGTAAGGATTTTGGTGTGCTTGTGTTGTGTGTGGGTTTTGGACAGGGATTTGTTTTGTTTGTTGTTATGATGTCGAGTGCATGAGGTGTCGTGTTTGTGAACTGTCGATTATGTGGTGTCGGTGAAGTCGTTGTCGGTGTTGTGAACTGTCGATGTAGTCAGGTAGATCCATATATATATATATATATATATATATATATATATATATATATATATATATATATATATATATATATATACATATATATATATATATATATATATATATATATATATATATATATATATATATAGATAGATAGATAGATATAGATTTGGTGTACATATAGACATACATATAGGCACATATACAGTCCACCTTTCATGGTGGGAATATCAATTATGCGAAGGTTGTGAGGTATACAGTTATGTAATAATATTGCACAGTCTTGTGTGGAATGCATTGAAGGTGTTCTCAGCCCATGTAGCTTTAGCAGGCCTCACTGGCTGCAACACTGCAAACCTGATAAATCATATCCACAGCATGTAACCACCACATGTCATATACCAGCACTGTATGCTGTCTTGTTTGCTACACACTACAACCTACATAGAAATATGCACATAACAACCTTCACCAACATATATATGTCCACCCTTCACAAACAGTTGCAGTATGTCTATGCACATGTACAGATGCTAATATATCTGACACAGAAAGATCTCTCCGTATGTGTGTGCCATACACACACAAGGTCCACACTGTTGTAAGTTTGTGGACCTCACAGCTGACCTGTTGGGCCTTGCTGCAACATGAGCAGGTGTCACATGTGAGCACACAGTAATATTAGGGGGTGTATATATAGCTGCAAATGCTAGATTAGCATACTAGCCTGGTACAGCAGTTGCCAATGCTAAGCTACGCGTTAATATGACTATCATGCATTTGTTACTCTGTCACATCCATGTTTATATAGCTGTATGCGCTACTCCCCCAAACAGCCATTGTACACACTACTGTACAGAACACAGATAACATGGATCAAATGTTTGACATTTAATGCTGAGCTACATATGTCACAGTTATATCCCACTGCACACAGCTACACACTGATTTGTTCATGGCAGTAATTATGCAGGGCATCTGTGCATAGATACGTACTGCTGCCACATATGGATGATTCAAAGTATGTAGAGTACTCTTCAAAAACATCTACTACATGCCAGTAAATACATATCTGTTACATACCTTTCCTTTGTATGTGTTTGTATTTTTCAGTTCCATGTCTTTTTTTTTATTTTTTTTTTCTGTTGCTGTTGATGTTGATGTAGATGTCGGTGTCTGTCTGTCTCTGTCTCTGTCTCTGTCTCTCTCTCTCTCTCTCTCAGTAACAGCAATGGAATGATTGCATGTGTGGACAGCAAGTACAGCCTGCTTTTATAGGTATCTGCACATGTGCATGTGATGGCCTCTGCACCAATTGGTGGTCACCATTTGGTAATTGCATACAGCCTGCTGTGTGGTGATTGCAGTACTCACTGTCATAGCAACCCAATGCTATAAATTGCTAAGTCAGGTAGGCATAGCCCTTTCAGCTTTCCAAAGTGGGGCCCATGCTTGTTTGCTGTGGACATCGTTGTGTAAGTCAGAAGGTTGGTATACTTCTTATATCTGAAGCTAGGGGTGTAGCCAGTGATTTGAATGTTGTACTCAGACCTGAATATTGCCACTTCCAGTACACAGTTGTCAGTGTAGAATTGTACTCACCCCTACAGATGCTAACACAAGATACATGGGAGTATGTAGTTTCTTTTCTACTTATACAATTAGCTGCCATACATAAGTAGTTATTGAGATGTATTCATTTGGCACATGAACTGTTTGTGAACTGCTATACTGTGGATATTAATGTACTCACTTATGCACAGTTTCTGCTTTTTATTGTTGACATTAGTACAGGATGCTCAAGAAAACTGGACAATTCCAGTACTGTGTATGCCTACCTACATCCTTGGTGGACCCTGAACACACAGGTATTTTGTACATTTGGGTGGGGATTGTCCTGCTATGATACTGTGTGGGGGTTGTAAAGTGCTGCTGTAACATTATTTACTGTTAGAATGGCTGGTTCTGTTATCACAGTCATGTAATGCAATTCCACAACGACTGCTGGTAAAGTTCCACAGAACAGGTTTTGTGTTATGGCATTCCTATCTTTTCTTTACATTCACTCATTCTGATGCATGATATATTTATTTCAGCAACAACCTGCTGTATATCTACTGTGGCTTAGTGGTACTTTATGCAGTCTAGTGTGTCCAAGGTCTGGGGTTCGAGACTGACAGAGGTGCTTTATTTTGCTGCTGAGCAGAACAAGGGCCCTCACATGCAGGGTGACTAAGGCACTTTTAAGCAATTGTAAGCGGGTTTGCATGGGTTTGCTTGAAGCTTAGCAATACTTAGCTAAGTGCACACAAGCGCACACTTGCGCAAACCCACTAACGACTGCTTAAAAGTGCTTACTCCCGCTAACCCCCGCGCTTATTTCTTTGAAAGAAAAGAAAATGGGGAGATAGGAAAGTGGTGAAAAAGGGGCACAAAGAGGGAAAGACAGTAGGGAAAACAGCTCGGGATGTGCAGGACGGGTGTAGGAAAGGTCCATAGCTGCCCATTTCTTTAACAGCAACAGCTGTGCATATGCTAGAAATTTGGAGGGAAATATGAAATCTTCCACCCCTGAGAGAGGGGTGAGGACAACAAAGTATGTTGTACTGCCAATTAAAAATCAGTTTATGTGTCCAGTGGACATGTGTGCAAAATGGGCAGCTATGTATGGGGCGTAATTTTATTTTTGGGAGCAGATTGCTCTTTTTGTTTTTCAGGTGAGAGTGGAATGTGGGGTAGGGGAAGTGGGTATATTTGGGGAGGTAGGTTGGGGAGGTAAACAGACAAGACTAATAAGATGCATACAGGGGCGGAATATGATACATGTGGTGGGTGAACACCATTGACGGGGAAGGATGTTTGGAAATCGCAAGCCCATGAGCCCACAGATGGCAACAGTGGAACTGAGATCCCCACCCATGGGCAGTCGCCACTGCACTTTCACAGCCCAGAGGGTGGCTGTGCTGGGGGCTGCTTAGGAGGGGCAGGCTCACCCGTGAGTCGCGCCACACATGCCTCAAGCTGGCATAGAGGATCAGCGACTGAACACTCGATCTCTCTACGCACCACAGCCCGGACTGTTCGGAAGGTGATAGGTGGCCCTCCTCCGGCCATGCTAGCATGGGGGGATGAGCCCCATCCCCTGCAGAGCTTCCACCCGAAGGTGGCACAGGGCCAATGGAGGAGGAGGTCCCGGGCTAGGCACCGGACCTGCTGGTGCCAGGTGCCATCGCCAGCTGAGGTGGGACAGGTGGGTCCGCTGGGACCGGCCTTCCCATACGTTCTATGTTTAGGAGGATTTAATGACAATATAGGTTGTTAATAGCCAACAGCATTCCAAATTAGTTGTAACAGCATGCAGTAGTATTCCCATTAACCCAACACACCAGAGTTCCAACGGTTGAACAGCAAGCATAACACATGCATATATAGAAGAGCAGTGGACATTCCAACAGCATGCAGGATTGATTGGTTGGCAACAGGCCACCAAGATTGTGGTATTTGAACAGGGCACATGCATCAAAGTAAATGCAGATATTTATAAACCAGTAGGACATATGTCCCAACAAATGTTTTGAGATTAGACATACCCATTGACGTGTGGAATTGCATTGTTTATGCACATACAGTAGGGTGTAAAAAGATACCTCCATTAACAACTTATATGTACTTATAGTTTACACTACATTCCTACTGACTGCAGGTATATATCCCCTACATGTATTATTACACTAGGCAATGTCCGTTAAATTGTGAAATGGGTTTTACTAGTTCTTTATATACCTGACCTGTATCTGACATGCAGACTGCCCAGGATGCAGATGTTACTGCTACGTAGTTATATATTTTATTTATATTTATATATCTACATATCTGGATGTGTTCAGGTGGCATTATCAATTATATTTTAACAACCCCCTACATTTCTAGCAGCACACTGACATTTCTGGGGAACACAATAACAAGTTACTCATGTACCAGATTAACCTATACATGCCAGCCATTAACCAACAGTTGAGGACAGTATATATGCTTAACAGCTACTGGCACTCCCTTCATCCACTTTATATGGGCCTACCCAAGTGTGGGTTGACAGCGCTTAATACAACAGTACTATTTCTATAATGCAAGAGTACAACAACATATCGAGGAAAGTGACACGGACACACTCCAGGAATTATACCTTTATTAATTACATTACACACTTTTCTAGAGGCTCTCTCATTTATTTCATATTACAGTGCATGCAGAAGACTTATTCAAGACATATTATACCTTTATTAATGGGTTACAACACTCTTTTTCATGCTCTCTCACTTATTTTATATAACAATACATGCAGAATAATTACTAACCTGCCTGGTGGCGCAGCCTTAGCAGCCTATCTGCATTGGCTTGCTGATTCGCAGCATGGACACCTGCAGCTTTGAAGTAAATGAAGTGATATTGAGACATATACCTATCCATAATATAGACTACAATAGCAATTCTTACATACTTCATTCCATGGCTACCTACTCAGCAGTGGGGCATTTTCCATCCCACAGGCCTCCTGTATCCACTGGTTTAGTCGGTCCTCCTTGCATCTCTTCAGGTCTGAGTAGTGGTGTCTGACCTGCTCACCAGTCCGAGAGACACCTGTGGCACTGATAAGATCATGTGCTAGATGGTTCCAGGCATCCGCTTTGTATTCAGTGCCCTGGAACTGGCCCTGCAGGAGTCTGTCATCATGATTATGGACGAGAAGCCAAATCATCACTTTTGACTCCTCAATGCCCCACCGTTACACTCGAAAGCGAGAGCCCTTTCCAACACTGGCCATGCTGCCTGCAGATGGGAGCTACAACCGGTTATGGCAAGTATTCCCGCCTATGGGGCTTAAATATGCCTCATTTCCCGCACTTATTTGTGATTGGCCGGTTTTGAAAAATCTCAGCTGAAAGCACACCTGCTTAGCACTGGGTAAACTTTCATTAATATGTATGTGTGTGTTGAAAGTGCATGCATATTACAAGCTGTCATGGCTTAGTAGTTCAGTACTGTGATTATGGTGCACAGTATCCCAGGTTTGAGCCCTGTCATTGCTTTTTATTTTACTACTGGCAAGACCAGCTAGGAGGTGTGGCTGTGTTTAGCTGACTTTGCTCAACTTTGCCCAACGTTACTCTGCGTTGCTCTACTGTGCTCTACGTTGCCTGACGTTGCCCGACATTGCCCGATGTTGCCCGACGTTGCGCTAGTTAGCGCGGTGTGCAGCTACGCACAAACATGTTTTGTTTGCGCTAGTTGGCGCGATGCGCAGCTACACGCAAAGCCATTGCGCTAGTTAAAGCAGTGGTAAGCTATGAGCAATTATACTTAAATGTGCTTAATACTGGTAAACTTTGCTTAGCAGTGCTTCACATTGCTTAAGATACATTACTTATGCATTCATCAGTATGCATAACCATTTCACCTTCTTATATATGTGTATATATATATATATATATATATATATATATATATATATATATATATATATATATATATATATATATATATATATATATATATATATATATATATATATAAAATATTGTTCACTACTACATAGGCCATTTCAATGCTTTTTACTAAAATTTAAAAGATAAATGTCAGGAGTTATTTTTCTATACAGATTTCCTACAGAAAATAGAAAGGGGAGTGGTGGGACTCGAACTGGGAATGCCTCCTCTTTGTGCGAAGGCTCTACCACTATGCTATTGCTATTTGGCTTAATTTGTATATAAGTTTCTTATTATCCTCTTCGATCTCTAAACTGCTAACTGTAGCTATGCAATGGGGAGACCCGCACAAACACGTGCAAATACGGGCAGCTATTTTGGGAATAATAAAAAAAATAAATAAAAGTTTTACATTTTATAATTGTACAGGGGTTTAGAATGTGGGGGAGTGTAGTGTTGGGTATGTACACATTTGAGTGGACTCGTTCATGTCAGTTGACATTTGCCGATTGAGGGACTTGCAGGGGTGTGGATTTTTGGACTGCTCGGCAGTCCGACACGCCCCCTGCACTCGTGCACGCTCCGTGTTAGCCTTAGAGTTGAGTCAGCACGCCCTCATGAATATGCATGGTGTGCTGACGTCTTCTTCTTAAGCTGCAGTTTCCGTGTACGACTTATTTAGTCTTACACGGAGGATTAGTGAATCCTGGCCTATGTCATATGCTAAAGCATCACAAGCTAGTGTAAGAGGAAAGTGTTGGGCTATTATTTATTTATTTATTTGTTTGTTTAGTTAGACTTTGTTAACCAGCTTCATGAACAATTCCAGACACCATTTTCAGCAATGACCTGAGCCACAATGGCAAAGAAAATAACAATTAGGAAATGCACATAGGAACAATAAACAGACAAACAAACAAATAAAACTTCCATAAAGGCATTTGACAAAATGTACAATAAATACATAGGTATGGCATCTCAGGGAACAGGTACAATTTTTAACAAAATTTACAAGAATCCACTCATTATTAATATTTAAATATACAATGTTAACTTTATTATAAATACAAATTTGTAAGCATTTTACACAACTCACTGCTGTAAGATTTTACTAAACTCTAATGGATTAGGAATCAGCTTGTGAATGCAACATGACTGTACAGAAAGAGAGAGGCTAATTATATTTGCATCAGTTTATCCCACATCAATATTTCCTTACATTTGTTGGTTCTATGGTGTAGAGAGCTGAAACTCTGACTGCAGCCCAGATGGACCAGATTCAGTTAGCAAACTGTATAATGGAGCTTCCAATAAAGAAAACAGGAATTATGAAGCAATGCCTGCTCACATCTTTCAGGAGTGAGAGTGATCCTAAACTCAGGTGGTGAGTTCTGAACAATGAATAGAGGTAGCTGACAAATTTTTAGATAGGTAGCGTAAAAGGAGCATATCATCATGTAGATGGTGTGGTTTCTTCACACCACTTCTAGCTTAGGAGAGAGACTTTGGAGTGATTAAGTATCAGTTTTCTGTACTGTCTTGCTGCACTTAACTGTTTTCCACCTAAATGCAGATTTTACGTTTATTGTGATTTAAAAGCTTGTTTTTTTCACATATTGTACTTATTTGACTCCTGCACTTTTAAAAAGTTGCTTTTTGTTTAAATAATTTGTTTAACTGTTGTAGGCTACACGCTAAAGTGCGATAGCCTTTTCTGATTGTTTGTAGTTGTTTAAAGCTGTTTTAAGTGTATTTTTTACCATTTTTGCCTTATCTTTCAAAAAAACAAAAAAAAAAAAAATCCCTTGTTTCCCACCTTTCTAAGTTAGTATAGTCCAGTTTTCAGGCTAGTGCTGAATTCAGGGCTGTGATACTAGTTTCTGAGTTGCCCATACCTTACTTGGATAGAAGGAAGTTTCTCTGTTCACCTGTGAGAGAGGGGAGCTTTGAGCAACCTATCTGTCCCTGGAGGAGTGGTTCCAGCCCAGAAGTTAGTAGTTTATTGGCCGTTTTGGGCTAATTTTTATCTCTTTCATTTCCCTACTATAAAAATCACTTTTGTACGGTTTTACACACCGGGCAGTGCCGGTTAGCTATGGTTAAATTATTCCCTGCTACATTAAGTCTCCTCTTCAGTTTTTCCCTTGAAACTAATCCAACTCTCAACCTAAGCACTCAAAAAGTATCTTACAGCCCAGCACTTGTTCAGACCTAATAGCAAGCACAAATATACCCTGACAGTGATTGCCCAGCAGGGCAAGGCTCTTTATTCACCCCTCACCAACCAAGCGACTAAGCAGCTCACCCTACTATTTAGGCATGACCAAAGGGCAACTTCAGGTGCATTCTCAAGTCCAGCTGGTGAATCTGGGTATCCTGAGGCAATGTTACAACTGCCTCATGTACACAGACAACCCTCTCCTCCTATCACAAAACACTAACATGTGCGAGAGATGCAATTATACAGCTAAGCTGTCTCCACCCAAGACTGGAACAGACAGTCAAGAGGAGAAGGTTAACACTTGCACCACAACTCCAGCCACACACAGATCTACTAAAACAGCACTGGCAAAAAAATGCACATAAATCATATTCGGAGGCTCTAAATAAAAACCTGCAAAAGCATCAGAGACCTCCAAAGCAGATGCCCAAACAACCTGCACTTCCCGTCACAAACCAGACAACACATAAAACACAAAATCAGTGTGCCGCACAATCACAGCCCTTAAGGCGAAATAACATGCCTAACACACTAGTAATAGGTGACTCTATAGTCAGGCACACTGACATCCCACTCACTAGGCTGGACAAGCAGAAGGTTACTGTTAGCTGCCTGTGGGGAGCCAGAATCCACCACATAACACAAGCACTCAGGTCACTCCAGGACAAGTACAAATATGACTCTGTCATTGTTCATGTTGGTGTGAATGACCTGAGACGTACCTCCCTGGACTAATGAAAAGAAACATGGAAGAGCTCTCTGATCATGTAGCCCAGGCTAGTATGACCCTGACCCTGAGTAGCATCCTGCCCTCACCAAGAATGATACATCAGTATAAAGAAAACATGATCAATTTCAACAATTGGCTAAGCTTCTGATGTCATTCAAAGGGGATCCAGTGTCTGACAGCCTGGGATGACATGCTCGATAAGCCACGTTGCTTCGCAAGAGACAGCTTGCACCTGTCACTCCTAGGCTTTTGAATACTGGCCAAGGCTCTTGCTGCCCCCATAGTGCCTTTTTTAGGCAAGGCTCAAAAGTCAAACCCACCTCTGTAAACAGCATAATTAACAAAAAAACTGAGAGTTATGCTACTCAACACCAGGAGTTTAAATCTCAAAATGCACGCGCTCGAAGCACTCCTCAGTATGGAGAACGTCGACATCTGTGCAGTAACTGAAACCTGGTTCAAGACTCCAGAGAGCACCCCAGCACTACCGGGCTACAACTCATACCACATGTTTCGGCCATAGAACACAGACCGAAACACAAAAGGAGGGGGTGTATCCATATTCATCAAGGATATCTACACCTCTAGGTTAGTGGCACAGCATGATACCTCTGAGATCATTCATGTGCAACTAACATCTGGCAAATCTGCAATGCAAATTGTGGCCTGCTACAGATCACCCTCCATGACCCAGGACCACCACTCCACCTTTCTGGAGACACTGGAAAACATGAAGGTCCTATCAAACACCCTGATATTGGGCGATTTCAATTACCCTACCATTCACTGGGAAAACTACTCGTGTACAAATTCCCAGGCCCAGTGCTTCCTAGAATGCATCAACTCAAATGCCTTGGATCAGCTGGTAAACTCCCCTACCAGAGGTGAAAACATATTGGACCTGGTCATCACCAACATGGACGACAAGTGTTCCACACCGGAGGTCAACCCATCACTGGTTAGATCAGACCATAAACTAATCACTCTGGATGTCCACACTCCACCACCACCCCCAACTAAGGAAACCACAGTAAAAAAACTTTTCTAAAGCAAACTTCACCTTACTTAAGACAGAGGTGGTAAGTTTCACAGCCCCCACGCTAAAGGATAATGCTGCCCAAGATGCAGAAACCTTTACAAATGCATTGTATGAGCACCTACAAGGATGCATGGATCTTGCCATCCTTAGCAAAACCAAGACTCACTCCTTTAAGAGAAGGAAACCAGTTTGGTGGACCCCTGCAGTAAACAAGCTATACAATAGAAGGAGGAAACTAGTTCAGAAAAAAAGCAAATCCCAAGAAGGAAAGACATTCCTGATCAGTATCAGTAAGAAATTGAGGTCCCTCATGAAATCATCCAAGGCTAACATCGAAAGAAAAATAGCCAAGGATTCAAAAGATAATCACAAAGCCTTCTTTAGTTATGTTAAGAATCTAAGTGGCAACTCACAGATATGCACTGAACTAGTGCAAAATAGCATAAAATATACTGAACTAACTGATATTGCCAACATCCTGGCAGATAGATTCAGTGCAAACTTCACCCCCCTCTCACCTCCAAAAGGGCCCACAACAATACCGGAAAAGTATAGAGTCCCAAAAATAACAGATGCACAGGTGAAAACAACCCTTTCAAAAGCCAAAAGCACAGCGTCAATGGGACCAGATGGTGTCCCAGGCTGTATCTTGCATGAACTACAGAATGAACTAATACCCCACCTAAACATGCTGTTCAACCTCAGCCTCTCCACAGGCTACAAGCCCATAGAATGGCGCACAGCAATGGTTATTCCTCTCCACAAAGGAGGGGCCACAACTGACCCTGGTAACTATCGCCCCATAAGCCTGACTAGCCTGGTCTGCAAGGCTATGGAGCGCATCATCATGGAACTCATTAACAAAGACATTGGGAACTGACTCAGTTCGGCTTTGTTAAGGGCAGATCATGCCTATTAAACCTGGTTGACTTCTTTGAGACAGTCACCAAGGCCATAGATGAGGGAAAGGTGGTTCACACAGCCTACCTTGATCTTGCCAAGGCTTTCAACACCATTCCCCACTCAGGTATTACAGAAAAACTCACCAGCTTGAACATAAACCCCTACATCACGAGATGGGTTGCCAACTGGCTTACAGACAGAACTCACACGGTAAGAATAGTGGGCTCCAGGTCTGTCTCTAAACCAGTCACAAGTGGTGTCCCGCAAGGCTTGGCCCTGGGACCCCTACTGTTCGGCATATACTTCTCAGAAGTACAGGCAAACACAGGAGGACTATGGCTAACCAAGTTCACCAATGACTGCAAACTGGGAGCCATAATTGACTCTCTGGCTGACACAGACATCCTACAAAAGGGCTTTACTGAGACGGACACCTGGTGTCAAAGTCATGGCCTCAAGCTAAATGCCAAAAAATGCATAGTCATCCCATTTGGGAAAAACAAAACACCCACGGATTACCACATAGGTGGCAGCCCCCTTAATACAGAAGAGGTAATAAGAGATCTGGGGACCGAGGTAGATAGTAATATCTCCTTTGATAATCATATTGCCAAAGTAGTTAGGAAATCCTTCTATGTGGCCCATCTAATTACTAAAGGGTTTGCATCTAGAAATAAAGAGGTTATAGTGCCCCTCTACTCGTCACTCATTAGACCCATCATAGAGTACAATGACCCATTTGGGATGTACCTAACAAGACATTTCCAACAGCTGGAAAGACCACAAAAGTACCTCACCAAGAGGATTACTGGTCTCAAACATATGTCCTATGCAGCCCGACTGAAAAAACTCCGGCTGTACTCAGTGGCATATCGCTTACTCAGAGGTGATCTCTGCCTGACTTACAAAGCCATGTCCAACTCAGAATTGATGGACATGCTCCACCTAAAGAAATCCAAGTCACTGCAAGCCACGCACTCTAGTGAGCTAAACCTTGCCACAACAATAAATAGAACATTCTGGAGGGATAGATTCCTGTCACAGAGACTCCCCATGCTTTGGAAAAAAATTCTAAATTACAGCAAGCAGAGCCCCTAACTAACATTCTTCAAGAGAAACCTTGACGAGTGGATGGGTAACAGAAAATACATCCTTGGGATCACTTCATTGGCTCTGCTTGACAGAGGATCAGTTAATCAATGGGGCAGTGAAAGCCGTCATATTCTGGCTAGGCTTATAAATGCCCTCAGGCAGATAGCCTAGTACCTACCTATGAACCTATGAACCATTTTGCATACAGTTATAATGATGTTTCCAGCATGTCTGGGGATTCCTATGGCTTTTATTATTGAAGCCAGTACCTCTTCCAGCATTTTACTAAGGGTAGTATTAGTAATGCTGTGGACTCATTACATCCACTCTCTACCTTCATGGCCTGTTGATCCAGAAGGCAGCCTTTCCAGTGATGAGGACTGATGACTTAGATATGTAGTGCAGGGGAGTTGGGAAAGACATGGACATCAAAGTAGGTGAGGAGCACCAGAAAAAATGCCAATAACCTTGTTGCCACAGAACTCATTAAGCTCCCCACTTCCACAAAGAAAATGTGTCAATCTCCATTTTTTTCTTTAGCAGAAAAGTAGGCATGTATAATAGAAAAGACAGATTCTAGTTTCTTTTTTAGCTTTTGATTTCATTCTCCAAAACTCTGACTTTTACTCTTTACTTAGACATGCATTCTACTGTAATATACACATATTATAAATTCCAAGTCCTCAAAATTACAAAGGTAACATGACTTTAAAATTACAGTCTTGTGGGCTATGAATTTTAATTAAAAAAAAAAAAAATTACTTGACTGAATTTACCAGTAAATAATGCCCCAACGAGTATTGTATTCTTCAACAACTGAGACTATCCACCTGCTATTTCTCTAATTATTATTTTAGATGTTGTCTGAAACATTTCATTTGATTCAGGTAACAGCATTCTCTAACAAGCACTGTGAATGGTCATTAACTAATCTGTCACTTAGTATTTCATCAAAGTTTGTGCCATTTTTAATTTCAGCTGTATGCTGTACCAGTTTAATTTTCTGATTGCAGTAATTAAAATGCAATCTTTCCACTATTATCGCTGGCTTTGCATTCAAAATTCCATTTACCATTCCAGCAATTTGTTTATAGCTTTTTATCTTTTAGTTTTATTATGTGAATCAAAATTCAAAATAACCCATAAAGGTAAGCAATCATAAAACTGAGTGATGTCACCACATACTGATTTTCCAGAGGGCTGTGTACAGGAAAAGAAGTCTGTTCTCTTTACATATTAAAAAACAAGTAATCTCTGTGGTATCCCCTAAGTCTCAAACAACCCACTAAACCAGTATAGTGGGTCCAAAAACAAAACAGCGTAAGAAACTTCTCTGTGTGGAAGATTTTCAGTCCTTTATTGCAACAGGCTGTCTACCCTGCTTGGTTTAATTTTTAATACTTAGTAATTCTGTATAATATTTCATATTATATATTTTTTATTATTTTTTTTTACTTAGGACAAATGTAAGTTCGCTACTTCTACTAGCATATCTGATCTGATTAATATACAGTGATTAACTAGACACATATGGATTGAAAATCTTCCACACAGAGAAGTTTCTTACACTGTTTTGTTTTTCTCTTTACATATTCTGACTAAGACTCCATAATTGTTTTAGATTCATTAATCCTTCCCAAATGAATGATCTTTTACCATGAATAATTTTATTTTTTGCAATACTTTATTAACAGTTTAACTTTAAACATGCACTGTGGAAAACCTCCTACATGATACACATTATTTTCTACCACATTGTCTTTTATATGTTCTATCTGAATGCACTGTACTGAGAACGAACATATGAGACCAATAGTATCCTTAGGCCAACTTTTTTGTTTGAATACTGCAGTCATGCATATATACATTTCATACTCAGCCTGGTTTGCTTTTCCAGATGCTTAGTAGTTTCAACATACTGGACACAAAAACCCAGTATATGCCGTGTCAACACTTTTATACTTGGTGACAAACAATATGCTGTCAAACTATGATTCATCTGCCCAATACCTCAATGATTTCCTGCATGGTATTTTGTCAGTTGCACCCCTCATGAAAGGGCTTCACTCCTGTACCTCTTTAATAAATGTTACAACCCTTGAGGTTGAATGCTTTGGAATAATTGCAGCATGCAATGCTAGTCCTCGCACCACCTATTGTAGTCACACACGGCTGCACATGTATTTGATGCTCCTGGCTGCTGTTTTGTACTTTTTGTGTTTCAGACAAAACTCAAGACAATTTCATATGTTATTTCATCTTTCACATGTCCCTTAAACTATTCCAAATCTCAGGTTTTTGTATCTGTCAGCACTTTAAAAGATAACAGCAAAGATCAATTACCAGCCTAATTTCAATCTGCAGCACACAAGGTTTATGTGACACTTACACAGTGATTTGTAATCGTTCTAAACAAAGGCTTACAGGTCAGCATATTGTAGAAGTAGGGGAATTGAGGGGTTGATTAGGTTTGCATTGAAGTTGAGTGTGGAGCCAGAATATTTGCTACTAACTTACAGAAAAAGAAAGGCATACTTTTTCCAGTATGCACTTTTCACGTTGTCTATTGCTGCAATGCCCCCATCACCTCTGATTAGCACTCTCATCCACCTGCAAAACTTCAATATTTCTCTTTGCTTCCCACATGCTGGATATAGTCTCAGGTTTGGCAACCCCATTTATTGAAAAACAGCCTTCTGTCATGTTCCTTGATACTTTCATGACATACTTGGCAGACTTCACTCATGTTCCTCAAATTATAGCTTTTCTCTTCCTTCCAAACTCAAACTATTTATGTTATAGAGACCAAAGAGGTTAAAATCCCTGTGATTTAGCTGAGTGACTACCTTATTACTGTTTCATCAAATGTATCATGTGATGCAGTCAACTTTCTTTGCAACTATTCTGTTTATATTTCATGTGCACTTTTTATTGTATTAATATTATTATTTTGATATTTTGTCTAGTTAAAAACAAGATGAGAAACTACATTTCTTTAGAGGTGTTCTAGAAGCACTGTTTTGCTAAATGACTTACTCACCCAGCAGCAAAGCAAACTCATACACTGACAGAATCAAACTCAGGATTACAGGATGAAGCTCATTAGCAACCCATCAACATAATCCCTTGTGTTAAGTTGCCAGTATGCTACACACCATTTAATTTTTGATGAGATGCTCTAAAGTGCTTTGAATTCTCATGGTGGAAGACAGACTGTGACATAATGCAACAGCGTCAGTATTTGGGTGCAGCTACTTGCTGCATTGCCTATGTTTAGTTTTGTAATTACTGCTGGCATTTTTTCCCATTGGAAGATGTGTTAGCATATTCCTAATGCAGTCTCAGAATATTTTCTTTAATGTAAGTATTTACTCACTGACATTTACAGAAGCATTATGGAATCTGGTGGTGATGTACTCTGTGGTATTTCAGAACAATCGGCCATCAGTATAATAAATGTCAGTGTGTTTTGAAAGCATTGCAGCTGGTTCTCATGCATTTTAAAACAAGCATGCCAATTTTGTCAATGAGAAATATGATTCATATGAGAATACTCAACTTAAATGATAATTAACTTTTTTCTTGGCATTATGTAGGGTCTAAAACATTTTTATGGATCCAGTTCCTTATGAGTATTTTTAACTTATGTTCAAGATTTTAAATGTATGCTAAATTAAAAAAAAAGAGAGGCACACTGCCTATATGTCACTGAATGGATGTAAACATAAGGCATTGATTTGTAACTGTAGTAATTATAGGTGCTGAACAGTGAACCAGAATACTTATGTTTATATTCTACAACCACCTTCACCAGATGTCATACTGCCATGTGTTTTTCCTGCATTAAAATATCTCTTTAGTTGGTTGTAATTTTCCTTTGTTTGAATACTGATTGCTAAGTACAACAGAGACATCTATTGCTCATTTTCCATTCTGGGACTTCATACTGTTTTTCTACATATTATGCCTGTCTAAGATACTTTGAAAAACTGCACTGGGATGTTTTTTCTGACAACTGCCACATTACCTTAACCATTCTTTCATTAAAGTGCTATAATTGATATGCACAGCAATTAATGTTCTGGAGATGAAAAGAGTTTCATTTTTTTTCGAGTATATATTTTTTCATCTAGCGGTTTGCTTTATCTATTTGTCTTCTTTCCATAGTGACCAACTCATTAAGACTAATAGAAACTAGTGCTTATTAGCAGGGACTAGCAGTAGGGGCTGGACACAGTATGTGTGCCACAAATCACCCATGGATGACAAGTGATCCCAATATGAAAGGGTCAGTCAAGCATATCAGCAATTAAGGGGCACTGGTCCGTTCTTTCATCTTGAAGGGAGGGTGAGGTATGGGCAACAGCCACTACAGGGCCGCTAAAGGCAGAGGTTTAGGGTTAGTGACTCCTGCACTGCTATCAGACTTTAGCTTTGGCTGCCTCACTTTATTGTGTGGTACGTAAGTGGAAGCATGATAAAACTGTATTGAGGTATTGAATGCACTTAATATGTAGACAGTAGAGAAGTAAGGAAATCTACCCCCTCCCAAACAAGTAGTATGGAGCAGGAATGGTATAAATCCATTTTACTGCTTAGTCAGTGTGGGCATCTTAAGTAAAAGGCAAGTGACAGTAAAAAAGTGACAATGGGAGAGGATGGAGGGGAGAAGGTAATACCAAAGCAATGGGATGGACCTGAAGGACAGTAAAGATACTGCTAAAAATTCCATTACTCATCTTATTATACAAAAGCAGGTGTAATCCTAAATATTGTAGTGTAATTTATTGATTTTTCACTAGAAAACAAACACAAACTGAATGTGCAGTTTCATTGAGTTTGTGCAGTTGATGAGAATGTGAATGCATGTACTGATCATGTTTTGAAACTCTACAGGAATGGAGTTTTCTCCTATATGGTATATGTACATTACTGTATAGGAGAGAACTCTTTATCTTTGTAGACTGGTGAAACTGCATATCAGAGGTTGTCAATGTGCTCATGGATGGATATTTTGTGGTTGAGTGAGTGTTCTTCAGATAGGGATTTCAGTGAGTATTGGAGAGAATGATTTGGGGCGATTTACTGTTTGGAGTGTGAGGTTGAACACTTAATGGAGTTAAGGGTAGGAATGGTTGGTTGAGAGGTTGACTACTTAATGGTGTTAAGCATATAAATGGTTGAGAGATGAACTACTTAATAGAGTTAAGGATAAGAATGCTTGGTTAACAGGTTTAGAGTTAAGGGTAGTAATGCTTGGTTCAGGAAATGGTCAAGTGTTGTAAGGCTGGATGGAACTACTCTGTAATATCAATGGTTAAGTGCTTGGTGTTCTAGGGATAGAAGTGTTTGCCATAGAGAGTAAATGAGTGCTTGGTGTTATAGGGTAGAAGTGTTTGGCATAGTGAGTGGTTGAGTGCTTGGTGGAAACAGGCAACAGAAGTAAAGGGATAGGTACATATTTGAGTCTATTGTATACAGCATGTTAGTGTGTGGATGAGTGCACTGTGTAGGTAAGGATTTTTGTGAATGGCATTGTGCCTGCTGATTTTATGTTTTTGGAGACTGGTCTGAATATGTCTGTAAAGGAGTACTTGGTGCAGACTTTTTGAATGATGTTGAGTAGATTTTTGCACAAAATAGAGGTTAGTACAACTCTGTGTCCCAAGCAACACTTAACTGAGGTAAGTGTAGTCATATAGTTAATTATATTAATTTTGGGTGAGGACAGGGCATTGCACCAATGTTTGTAGGGTATGTAGGGTAGTATATGTTGTGTATTTTGGACAGTGTGAATTTGTTAGGTGTATGTGAATGTGCACCCATGTGCATGCACATGTGTTTTTCATTGGACATTCTCTCTATTAGCTGATTAGTCAATGAGGAGAATTCAGTAAAGCCTACACAGACTTATTTTCCATGTAGGCATAGCGGCACAGTACTTACATAGAAGTAAGCAGATGTGTGATTCAGTAAATGGAGCTGAGTGGTGTGCACGAGTGTGTGAACATGGAAGGGTCCGTAACATGCAAATCACCTCATAATCAGGTGATATGCATGCACATGAGGGTGGTCTAGTGATCCAACAAGTAGACAGGCAGTCCTGCAGACCCCTTGTTGGTGTCCATAATGTCCATGGAAAAATTCCATGTACAGGATGTAAACATGACACCAGGGGCTGTAAAAGTGTACTTAGAGTGTCGTAAATGGCATAGCGGACACATATATGTGTAAAAATATCCACCATGTGTCCAAAACAGTATGGAAAATAATGTAAAATAATTTTATTTTTTTAATACCCTGGGTATGTTTACATGGTGCACCACAGTGCGCAAACATGCCTTTATGGGAAAAAATATATATAAAAAGAGTATAAAAAACAGAATGTGTGAGTATGTAACAGTAATGCATTAAAGGACCTGTATGGAGTGTGTACAATTTTACACACCTGTGGTTGCTAATGAGGCAGGGCCTGGAACGGTGTAGTTTCCATGTTCTGTGCACAGATCTATATGCAAATGAGCTGGGGTTACTGAATAGTACAATGGGTATCTGTGTCCGCATATCCTATCCATGTAGGCACAGAACCATGTTGGTGTCCACAAAAGAAGTAACTGATATCAAAGGGGGTGGGTCCGGGGCTTGTGAGCTCATTGGAGCTCAATGGCACCTGTTTGCATGGCACACTGCTGAGCTGAGCAGGGGGGTGTGTACACTGACTGCTAAGATGTGTTTACCTCTGAGCTGCGTGTTTGCTGCACATGTTGCATGGTGTGCTGCCATGCTGAGCATGACTTTCCATTGGGGTATAGCTATGGACTGCTAAGCTCTGTTTATTTTTGTGGTGCAGGTTTGTGTGGCATGCCGCAGTGCTCAACAAGGTAGGCTGTCAAAAAAAAATTGGCTAAGAAAGCTAGTTATATATCAATTACTAATGAACCCTGTTTCACTTAAACAAGGGTCATTAAAACCCCTTAATGACGTACTTGGCAGGTGGAATGCATCATAGGTAGCCAATCACACAGTCTACACCTATAGCAGAGAAATATAAAGTATGCAGACACCATACAATCTGATTTTCCCCTTAATCTGCACCATTGGAGTACAGACTTTGGAATTTTACCTAACTGAATACTAGGGGCTGCTGCAGGTCTGTTACATACATATGTGCTAGGTGCTGAGGTCAATGCAGCTGCTGTTGATGCTAACCATAGGCCTAGACTGAGAAGGAGAATAGTGTTGAGGCCCAGGGTAACCTACCAGGAGCTACATGACCTGGAGATTGCAATGCACTACATGGTGGACAGGGACATACCACAAGAACTCACTAAGCTCTGCCGACCTCAACTCAGACTCAGAGCCAACAGAGGGGAATCCATCCGAGTGGACACAAAGACATGTATCCCTTAGGATACTAACTACAGATAATTTACAAAGACCAACTGGGGACATTATGGGGGTCTCACAGGCATCTGCTTCAAGGGTACTCCACCAGTTCCTGGATGCCATGCAACCACCTGCCAATGAGCAAATTTATTTCCCCACACCCCTGAGGAGATGGCCAGCAGTATGCGACTCTTCTACCATGTAATACACTATACTGAGGTACAGGGTGCCATAGACTGCACTCATGTATACATCAAGTCACCGCCCGGTGAGGAGGGTAGACTCTACATCAACCACAAGAGGTACCACTATATCAACTGCCAGGTTGTGTGCAATGCCCAGGGCATTATCCTGAATGTGTGTGCTGGCAGCCCTGGCAATTGTCATGACTCCCATATCTGGCATGCATCACAGCTGTACCAGATGTTTGTTATGGGGGACATCCCACATGGCCACTTACTGGGGGATGCTGGCTATGCACTGGAAATGTGAGTAATGACACCCATCAGAAATATATACACACCCACCAAAGAACGCCATAATGAGACACACGCACAAATTAGGAACATTATAGAACATGTGTTTGGACTGTTGAAGTCACAGTTCCACTGCCTTGATATATCTGGTGGAACCCTGTAGTACTCCCCAGCCACATGTGCACAAATGTTTACAGTATGTGCCAGGCTACACAATATGATCCTGTGGACATAGCTGCAGCAGAATCATCAAAGGGAAGGGATACACAGCCCATCACCACTGCCTAGGTCACCACAGCCACACCCATAGGGGCACTCAGAGGAGGAACCCCCCTGAGGCTGTTCCTTTAGGCAGACATATGGATGCCCAGTATGCTCTGACCTTGGCCAAGAGACAATGCATAGCACATGCACTGACAAACTAGGGCCCTAGGGACTGACACCTTACTTTGACTTGCGTACATATTAGTAAAAATGATATCAGCCAGCTCACACTAACTGAACCTCACCATGTATTGGCTGTGGACTGCATGCATCAGACAGAGTTAACCCTGAATTACAGGTCTGTCAACTGCTGCATTCCCAAGGTATGTCACTTTCGTATACATCACTTGTAAGGGGTACTACAAGATGGTAGCATATGTATGGACTTGCCGCATGTATGCAAGGGAATATAGTGGGCTATATATAGTACGCTACTGGGCTACTTGCAGAGATCTATAGTGGGCTACTAGGCTACTTGCACAGATGCAAGTACCACTTGGGACAACAGGCACTATGTTTACTAGTATGTGCCCCATAATATCCACTAGGCTACATGGAAGGAAACACCACCACATTATTCAAGGGAGATGCCAAACAGTGGGGTCACAGGACAGTCACACAACTGTCTGTGTAAGCAGAACATGAGCTGGTTGCCCCTCCACCCCAAACACATCAGTGTTCTCATACAACTGCTGTAACAATATGTCTCCAAATGATATACCAGCAGATCAGACAATTCCTGTATGTTTTTGGTAGTGTGACAAATGAAACCTCTCTGTCTGGTGGCTGGTGTGGCACACTGGGCCAGGGACAGCAGCCTGGGTGATGGTGTTGATGGTTCGACTCTGGCAACATCCGACATCTTTTGCATGTGAGGTACTCATATGATGGTATTCTCAAAGACTGTCATAATCCCTCAGTCTGTTACTGCAACAAAGCTGGACAAAGCCAGAGTGAATGGGGGGACAAAGGGCCACACCGACAGACAGACATTATACACACCCTGAGTAACCTAGCAGGTTGCAACAGGTCAGATCAGCTGCAGGATGTAAAGGCCATGACTGAAATGTCTCAGTAGTTACAAAAATTCAATGACTGTTGTTATCAGTATAGTACCAGAAAACCACAAATGTATAAGGAACATGGCAGACATATGGGGCAAAATGCTGGGCATTCTGAAAAAAAACATGTACAGGGAGAGATATGCAGACTGTCATCCTGTGTGTGGTGTTATATCATGTACTCTAGTTACATCATACCTCTCAACCTCTTAGAGCAGGAAATGTGGACAAAGCCACAAATAACAGTGGGACCAAAGCCCACAAATAGGGACAGGTTTTAAATATTTGCTCTTACAAAAGTAGAATGTCAATATAATAACAGGTCTTGCATTAGCATGAATCTCCTAATGTGTATGGAGTCTGAAACTCAAATTTCTGTCATTATTTATTGGCTTCAATCTTTACTGATTTGTTACTAATTTGCCAGAAAACCACAATGATATGTAAAATGGACCAAAAATATGAGGCACAATTCTGAACAGAGTCACATATTAAGGTCAGCAAACAGCTGGGGAATGCCTTGGACAATATCAAGGCAGTGCAATACTGTGATAACAGGTGCAGCAGCCAATGGCCTGCAGCACATATAATCCTGGACTGGAGTACAGGTATCTCTGGCTTGGAGTCAACTTGTAAGTACTGACAGTCACACTGGGCATGCTCCTACACTTAACTAACTGGAGCCCAAGTCTTTTGCCTCTACCGCCCAAAGACCTGCTTTGTGGAAATATGTCTGTATGTACATACAGCTATGTATACATTTCTGTCTCTCCCACTCCCCCTCACACTTGATTAGAATCAGTACGTGGCACACACACACACACACACACACACATATATATATATATATATATATATATATATATATGTGTGTGTGTGTGTGTGTGTGTGTGTGTGTGTGTGATAAGACAGGCTCTCCACATATATCTACATACCACATTTATATAATGTACACATACAACATTTAAGGAGACATCCCTGTTATACACATTTATATAGATATGGGTGGGGGTGTACGAATGTCCCCACATACCCCAGAATGCTGGGGTTATCTGCACTTGCACATCACAACAGTTGTCCGATGGAATCAGACCAACACCACAACAGTACATAATCCACTCACCCATAGATCCTTGTGCCTGTGGAATGTCACTCTGTAGACAGATACAGGTACACAGGTGGTGTAATGTACAATGGGTGCAATGCATCCTTTGGACAGGGCATATTGTCCCTAGCCGCATGCCCACCTATCAAACTGCAAACAGCCGCATATGGCCAGACTGGTAAGTGTACACACATAGCAGGGATATTCCCAGGTATTCCACCCCTAGAACACTAGATGCAATAGCAGTACCAAGCAGTATCACTCTTCAGGCCACACATGCTGTCTAACACACGGCCAGTTTTTTGTACTCCACAACTACTGTGCCTGAATCAACATATACAACAGACATAACCTGTGGTGCATGTAGTAAGTACTGTGAGCTGTAGTGTATAATATTAGAAAGGTGGGAGTTCTAACCTTGCATCATCCAACTGTGTGTGTATCAGTGTATCTCCTCACAGCACTATGGGCATGCCTACATGGGCTACCTCTGTGCAATGGTATGCATTTTATGGCCCTGTGACTGGTTGCTACCCTTTAAATTCCATCCTCTGCAAGGCCTGCTGATGTCAACCACCTTAAGAGCACTGGCTGACAATCTAATAACATATAAACTCCATGGAGTATGCGATAAGTACTGCAAGCTGTAGTGTGTATTAATAGATAGGCAGGGGTTCTAATCTTACATCATTTAACTGTGTGTGTGTGTGTGTGTGTGTGTGTGTGTGTGTGTGTGTGTGTGTGTGTGTGTGTGTGTGTGTGTGTGTGTGAATGTAAATGTATCCCCTCACAGCACTATGGACATGCCAACATGGGCTATCTCAGTGCAATAGTATGCATTTTATGGCCCTGTGACTGGCTACTGGCATCTAAATTCCATAGTCTACAAGGCCTGCGGATGTTATCCACCTTAAGAGTACTGGCTGACAATTTAATATCAGATAAACTCTGTAGTGCAGGTGATAAGTACTGCAAGCTGTAGTGTGCAATAATAGATAGGTAGGGGTTCTAATCTCACATCATCCAACTTGTATGTGTGTGTATTTGTATGTACATACATTACCCTCTGGCTCTATAGACATGCCCCTCTCACTTAACTATGTGCAACGGTTATACATTTTAAGGTTCTGTGACTAGGTGCTGGCCTCAACATTGGCCTCCTTTACAAGGCCTGCTGATGTCATCCACCTTAAGAGCACTGGCTAACACTCTAATATCAGATAAACTCCATGGCGCATGCAGTAAGTACTGCAAGCTATAATGTTTGTTACTAGACAGGTAAGGATTATAATCTCAGAGCATTCAACGTGTGAGTGTGTGTGTGTGTGTGTGTGTGTGTGTGTGTGTGTGTGTGTGTGTGTGTGTGTGTGTGTGTGTGTGTGTGTGTGTGTGTGTGTGTGTGTGTGTAAATATATCCCCTTGCAGAATTAGAGACATGCCCATCTGGCCTATATCTGTGCTGTGGTTATGCATTTTAAGACCCTGTAACTAGCTGCTGGCCTCAACATTGCCCTCCCTTACAAGGCCTGCTGATGTCATCCACCTTAAGAGTTCTTGCTGACAGTCTGTTAGATAAACTCCATGGTGCATGCAATAAGTATTGTGAGCTATAGTGCATATTACAAGATAGGTAGGGATTCTGCAGCATCCTTGTGTGTGTGTGTGTGTGTGTGTGTGTGTGTGTGTGTGTGTGTGTGTGTGTGTGTGTGTGTGTGTGTGTGAATATACCCCCTTGCCTCACTAGAGATGTGTGTGTGCGTGTGTGTGTGTGTGTGTGTGTGTGTGTGTGTGTGTGTGTGTGTGTGTGTGTGTGTGTGTGTGTGCGTGTGTGTGTCTATATCCCCTTGCAGCATTAGAGACATGCCCATCTGGCCTATCTCTGTGCAATGGTTATGCACTTTATGGCCTTGTGACTATCCACACAGATTCATACAGATTCATATAGATGAGGCTCCACAAATGCATTGCATGTGCCACATCTTCTCATCTCTGCTCCCATGCACAACATACAAACTCACAACAACATACACAGACAAGTCAGGCCCTTTATAACATGCACTTCAGCTACATCCAGTTAATGTTGCCAGTACAATGCACCTGTGAGGTATGCAACATGACAGTGTATATGATAAAACTACACATAACACCCAGTACACCTATCTTGAGAATGATATGCCAGTAGTATCACTGCCTCAGGTATGTACCATCTCTCTATTGTGTTTGAGCAGGCATCTTGGAGTAATTGCCTCATGTATAGCAGGCCTCATAGTCACTCATAACTATAAGTGCAAACATGTTAATATTTGTAAACATACATACCTGTGATTACTCAGTATATGCACTGTAGTTAACTGTTCCAGAATAGAACAAACAAATAGTCTACTCTGTCTAAGCACAGCAGTTGTACACAGGGGGAAATGGCAACCCTTAACATTCTTGGGGTATATATGATCCGTAAAACAACAGTATCACACTTACTAGGTACAGGACCAAGGGCTTTGGCCTCACCTGATGGACCTATGAAAAGGTGAGGGAGAGGTATTGTCAGCACCAAATGCTGCAGTGCTACAAGGTAATATGTACATATATCCACATGTACAGTAGCTATTGTGATAATGGCTATATTGTTGACATTCTGAGAATGTGTGCACAAGTGTGCATAAACCTCAACACCCTCAATGCAGATAGACCTGATATCCATGTACTGTTATGTACAGCCTGCCACAATGACTTTTACAGTATTACACTGGTGAACATGTAAGCTTCCTTGGATGCTCCTGTTCTGTTGATGCTGTGGCACCCACCTCCAGGATGTATGGTGTGATGGATGCCTGGTCACTGCTGGTTGATCCTAGGTTCACCAAAAATTCCTCTGTGGCCAATGTGGTTGTTCTATTGCAAGCTGTCCACTGGTGACAGCATGACCCCTAGCAACAGAAGGTGCCCTCTGATGTGCAGCATTCACCATATCTGTGGTCTGGTATAAGACCTGCTCATAGGTCCTGTCCTGTTGGCTAATCTGATTAATAACCCACACAAGGTCTGCCCACAATGCTGACTGCTGTTCATTATTGTGCTGAGCCCTGCTAAGCAAGATGTGATGGTGGTGCCTGAGGCCATCTAGTATTATGTCATTCTATGCAGTTGTGAATGGTGGCTGTCTTCTGTGATACATGGTTCCTGAAAGATAAAAAGAGGGGAACACATTACAGGACCAGATACATGGACGCCCACTATGTACAGATCCTGCACACCTATAATGGCCTGCACTATCCACTGCTCCCTCACACATCATACCTCACAGTCTGGAAATACGCTACATGTGTGGATATCACCAAGACAGTAGCAATAATGGGTTATGTCCCTGTGGCACTGATATCACATTTTTGAAAGATGAAAATAGCGAGCGCTATTTCATCGAACCTAAAATATCTAAACCACATCATATCAAACATTCAGAACAGCAAATTTTTTCCTTGGGAAAAAATTTGCTACTCTGAAATACATACACACAACACAAGCACACCTAAAAAATATCAATACACACACATACTCTTACAGTCCTACAACTAACCCTGCACTAAACTATACAGGCACTACTATCTATCCACTTACCTTAACCCAATACCTAACCCTAAAGTCCATCACTATCGCACACTCACCTAACCCACAACCTAACCTTAACTCACTTAACCCACCCCAACCCTAATCCACCTAACCCGCGCCCTAACCCTAACTAACTTAACCCACCCCAACCCTAACTAACCTAACCCACACCCTAATCCTAACAATCACACAATTGCACACTTACCGGAACCCGATGCGTACATTTCCACCACAGCACTGAAAATAAAAAAGCCACAGAACTGGCCAACCAAACTCTTTCCCTAGGAAAGAATTCAATGTTCTGCAGCTTTGCTATTTTTAGCGTTCACTCAAAACGGGTCGATATTAGAACATTTGAAGTTTTAAAACTTTGATGTTCTGATATAGACCCTTGTGTGCAGAGACAGATTCTGCTGTATGTCCCCACACCCATCACTGCAGTCTACTGTGGTGTTTCATGTATGGGCAAATTCCCACTAATATGCCATACGGCCACTGTCAGACAAATGGCAGTGTGCTATTACAACTATATGGGCACCGTAGCAACACCAGTGTGCCACAATGACAGAAAGCATAGCAAACCTGCTGTAGTATGTGTCCACTGTAGGCATCATACCTTACAACTATACAGATGTTTGCAGAATGTCAAGATGTTTGCCTCATAAATGTGTTCCTGTTCACACAAACCTGAGGAAGTCTGACAAATGGTTGGCCAATCATTGATGATTGATGCCAGAATATACAGTCAGAGTCTAACTTTCACATGTCATACCCCTCAGAAAACAGTTATGCTATAGTAATATGTGTTAGTCTACTCACATTCTTAAATTGTACATATATATACTCTGTTAGTGATTTTGGCCCTTTGGCTCACCATTAATTATGGCATTGTCCTGATTTCCTGCTGTAGGAGGTTGACAGGTATGTTAGGTATAGTTCTCAACCAAACTAGGACACATATCAATGACACTAGGATGTAGCCAGAGTACAACAGGGACATTCAAAGACAGTTTTACAGTGTTAGAACTATGTATGTGACACATTTACAGAATGAGAGGAAGGGACATACAGTACATTGTTTGATGTTACAGGAGTGTACACCCTTAGTTATTTTCATTATGTACTACATGTAATCCACTAGCTTTCCTACAACACCTGACCATTATGGGATGGATTGATAGGGACAGAGCTGAGATGTGATAGAATGTGGGGACAGGTGTGAATCATGCCTGTAGGTGTAGGATAGTAGAGTATTAATGTCATCTCAATACCATAGATCTATGACAAGCCTACTGCTGTACTCCCTATTCCCTATACCTCCATCCTCCCATCTACATTTTATTATATGGAGACATCTTTACATACCTGGTGGAGTGCAGTATCCCTTTTCTGAATCTTTCCTCTGGAAAAGCTTGTAACATACACTGTCTGTGTGACTGAAGTCTCATACAGACCTGATCCTCATCACCAGTTGCTTGGATTTTTGAAGGTCATGCTCATTAGCATGTAATTGCCTGTGCACCAATCATTGGCTAAGAATAGCTTATTACAGCCAAAACAGCTGAATTGCAGTATCAGTAGCTAATGACATGCCACCACAGTGTAATATATAAGGCCTTCATGTAGGCCATGGCCCCTTTCTTACTGTTTGAGATGAACATTACTGAGATGTGGAGACTACAGACTCACTGAGGGTAGGTACAACTACTGTCCACTGCAGAGATTTGTGAAGTATTTGCACAGTTTTGCCTCATATGTTTGGTTAGTGTCCCATAACATTGTGGTCATCTGACAGTTCACTGGCAAACACTGTGGGCTGATGTCAGTAAGGGAAGAGAGACATGCGAGTGTCACACTTCATACCCATCCGAATACGCATGCTAATGCAGTACCTGTTATTCTATCAACCTACTATCTTTGTAGGGGCAAACTGTTGAACATGTCCCTATCTCTGGGCCTTTGCCCCCCCCCAGTAAGTATGGCTGTGTCCAGATCCCTTACTCTAGGGGGTTGGGAGGTATGCTAGGTCTGAAGCAGCTACCTTTACATACAGCTATGTATGCTACAGGATGCAGCTGCTTCTGTAGCCTACAACACATAGGTTGGGGTTTGTGAACACTTTGTTAGACAGCACTCTGCATGTGTAACTGTGGCAGCTGTGTCAGGATTGTCATTACGGCAGAGCCAGGGTAAGGGTATTCGACACAGTCCAATGTCGCATGTATGTAAGGTACGTCTGTTATGCAACAGTGTGAATAACAGAGTGGTAGGCAACATATAGTTAGGTGATATGGATATGTGCATTGTGTCTCTGCCTGCAGTCCTTTATCTTGCAAAACTGGGTAGCAGTTAATTAAGTAGCAGTAAACTGTGGGGATTAAGACTGCAAGACACAGTCATTACTTGCTGTCTGCACAATAATGTAATTGAAGTGTGTCACAACAATGAAATCGAACCCAGGACTGTGTGCGGCAAAATGTACTATATGCAAGGCATTTAATAGATGAGCTACTGAGTCACTGCAAAAGCATGTATACAGTAAACTCTCAGGTAACCAGTATCCACTGGATAACTGTAGTTTCTGGTTGCTTGAGAGTTACTATTAAAAATAGGCTTGACTAATACTGTACCCTATACTATTTGTTAGTTTGACTTGCTCTTAGAGTGGGGTGAGAGGGAATTTATTCATATCTTCCTTTTTAAACCTCTGAACTCTAAAAACATAAGTTATGTTTCTGCGGAGGGGGGGGGGGGCAGAAAGTGCAACTCATGAAAATTGTACTGTATATTTTCAATTTTTTTTCTGTTTGCTTGAGAGTTTTGGTTGCTTGGGTTCTGGTTAACTGAAAGCTTACTGTATTTGCAAGATATATGTGCACATATATAGGCTGTGAGCGATATTTTTACATCCATGAGTATGCATATGGCTTTATATGGTTGTATTTGTGCACTAGGGTCCCAGTTGTATATGTACTTTGCCATTGCTGCCTTAGCAGGTGTCTTTCCACAAGTTGCTGATAAAAGGGCATATATACCTGCTATCACAGGGCTCACATACATCCATTGGTATGTCTTTGGCTGTCCACTGGTGTATTATTGCACCAGGGTCCAAGGTACAATCCTATTTTTTCCATTCCTTTTATATATCATTTACATGTTTAATGACAGTAGGCGGCAGTCAGTATGTATTGTTGGAAAGAGCTGTGAAACCTAGTACTATGTAGCATGGTGGGTTAATGCTATAGTTGAGAGGGGCCCAGGTTTGAGATGCGGCAGAGGTATTTATTTTCTGCATGTAACTAACAATGACATAGACACATATTGGCATTAAAGCTCATTTAAGCTGAGCTAAGCTTACATTTCTTTATATTGTTTTATTTTATACATATGTGTTAACTGTGGAGCTTTTCTTCCTGGGCCTCCACTGAGAAAGGGCAACAGCTTAGTCGGACTAATCCGGTCAACAAATATCAAATAAAAATAAATACATTTTACAAGTAAAGAAGAAAATAGTATGACCACTGACAGGTTTCAATGGTGTTTTTTGGTAACTGATGGAAGACAGCCAAGTTATAGGATATTGGTATGACTATGGGGGTGGGGGATGTCTATTCCATTACTCTGCTTATGATCCTATGATCTGGCTCTGCTCTTATCTTTGCCTGTCTTTTTGTTTTAATGTATTTTAAAACAGGTAAAGGGGTAACTAAGGAGCACTGTCTCATTAAGCAACTTAATCAAAGCCACACAGTAGGAAAATGGAGGTAGAAGGAATCGAGTCTTCTACCGTTGACTACAGGAAGCAGCTCTTTGAGAGTTTAAAGCCTTAATCTTCTGTAGTAACTGCTAAATCTTCACTTGTGTCTTTATTTTATGATAAATCACAGAGGGTTAAAGTCATTAAGGCTTATTGTCAGTAAATAATGCCATTTATTAGAATTTTGTAGTTTTTGTTGTCCAATTGTTAACTTTTTAAGTGAATTACAACAGTCTGCATCTTATCTGTTCATGATGTTGCCTCATAAATATGCCCTGTCCCTCCTGAACTCCTGTAGAGTCAGTAGCAAAACAGATAGCACTCTTGACTGTAGTACAGAAAGCTGTAGGTTCTATTCCAGCAAAAAGAAAGCAGATTGCTGACACTGTAGTACATCATGGGGGCTGTGCTATGTTCCATCATCGTTTGGATGAGCTGTTACACAGAAGTCCCATTTGCTTGCATTAGTGGGAGCTCAAGCAGATGTAAAATATATGATGCTGTCAGTTGGAAAAAGGAGGGGAACTCCCTCATTACCTTAGCCAAATTTTCTTTAGTAGTATAAATACCACCTTGGATCTTTCCTAAGGAAATGTCACTAACCTGGTCAGCAAAGGATAAATAACATCATTTTTTTCTGGTAAATCACCAAAGATTACTGTTTATCAATAATGCTAGTCATTACAGTTTCATAGTTGTTACTGTTCAGAGAATATGCATCCATGCAACACTTACTGTTCTGTTAACATTTTAAGTGATTTGAAGTTGTCTGGCACCTATATTTAAGGAACTACTTCCTGTAGTCAGAGGTAGAGGGTTTAAATCCTTTCAACTACTTTGTGACTTTGAGCAAGTCACTTAATCAGACATGGCTCTTGAGTCACTCCTGATAAAGGACACTGTACCCATTGCATTTACTTGGCTGACAAATATATAAAATAATGATATTTAAAACTGGTCTCTTTTGTTTTTCATTATTTTTTGGCTTTGTTCAGAATTCTTAGGGAAAGAACTTGAGAGGTATGTTGGTCTACTCCTTGCAAAAGTTGTTGCTACTAAATATCAAGCATGTGAGTTTCAGACTTTGTATCCTTAAGAAAATGCTTGATAATGCAAAACTTGTTTTCTATAAACTTTCCAAGCATATAAAAGAAGTATTTAAAAGCAATTCCTGATTTTGTTCCTTGTTTTTGATTCTTGAACTAAGAAGTTGAGAGGGCAAGGCAAGTTTGATTGCATGATTCTGACATCAGAGAGCTGTGAGACATTTCTGGGTCATTATTTATGAATTATTTCAATCACTTGATCCCAAGAAAATATCTGATATATAGTCATGCAAGTAGCTGTAATTGATGGGCTTGTGTGAGCATGTGTATGTAGATCAAAGATTAAAGTATTAGCAATGTCGTAGGTAGAATGTAGTAATAACTGACATGGGAAAGGATAAAAGAGTTTCTCACCAAGAATTTGTAATTAGAGATGCTAAGAGAGAATAGGAGAATCATTTGCTTTTGTGGTGCGTGTGTGTGTGTGTGCATGTGTGTGCGTGTGTGCGTGTGTGCATGTGTGCGTGTGTGTGTGTGTGTGTGTGTGTGTGTGTGTGTGTGTGTGTGTGTGTGTATGTGTGTGTGTGTGTGTGTGTGTGTGTGTGTGTGTATGAGGGGGTGATCCTGGACTTTTTCCACTTACTCTCAATTGCGTAATGTTTGAAGAACTGCATGTGTGGTAAAATGCAATATATTACAACTGCTGTATAATGTTTCTGTCTTATGAATAGCGTGAAAGAAAATGTTCACATTGTAACCAAGTGACTATTTTGGCAAGCAAAGAAAAACTTGGGGTATCAAATAACTTCTTATAAGTATATAATGCACAGTACAAATATAGTTTGTGCTTGAGTGTGAGTAAATGTGTCACATTTTATCCATCAGTCCTCCATTATACAAGATAGCAGAGTACTCTGCATTTTGGAGATGGATGGTTGACAATGGCTGTAGTTTATTTGATTATTTTGCTTGTTGGTGTTATGGATGGTATGCTATTCAAGATGTTACAAGCCTGCTCTTGCCTGTTTTGCTTGATTGGTTGATGTTGACTGGACTTGTGTTTTTTGTTTGGGGGGTGGTGCTTGACTTGGCCATTTGAGGCTTTTTGGCATTTGTAATTTGAGTTGTTTCTCCTGAGAGTCTGTACTGGTTGAAGAACTGTGTATGTGGTAAAACAAGTATAAAGTAACAGTTTAACCATGTTGTGAGCTCTGTCCCTAGTTGATAGTAATTGTTCCACATTTTGTCCATTTGTTCCACCTTATAAGAGGTAGTATTTTGATACATATTTTAAAGCTGAAAATTTGACTATGGCTGCAATTTCTTTAATTGTTGTTTTTCTTATTGATGTAATTGATGTTATAGTAATGTCAAACCATACTAAACTGTCTGAAAATGAAGAAGCCTCAGCTTAAGAATTTAAATACATGTAATTTTAATGATCTTAGTCATTAAAACTACAAATTCTTAACTTACTTTGTAGAAAGTTGTTCATAGATATTTATAATAAGATTAAAAATATGACAACTCCATAATTTAAAATTTTGCACACCCTATCCAAACCTTATTCAAATCCTGGAATGGGTAATTTTGACAAGACATTCCCTTTTGAGTGCTACCCACACCTTTCACCTGTCCCTATTTATGCAGAATGTTTGTCCTGAACAAACAGTTCTGGGAAATCAGTCATGGTTATAGTCAATCAGAGAGGCAGTCAGTCATGACAGTCATTACAGCTTTGTATTTCTTATTGTTTATAGGTTCATAGGTTCATAGGTAGGTACTAGGCTATCTGCCCAAAGGCATTTATAAGCCTAGCCAGAATGTGTTGGCTTTCGCCGCCCCCTTAGATTAGTTCCATGTGCCTCTGTCCAGCAGAGCCACTGAAGTGATCCCAGGGGTAAACTTTCTGTTTTCCATCCACTCGTCAAGGTTTCTCTTGAAGAGTGCTAGTGAGGAGCTCTGCCTAATGTAGATTGGAATGTTGTTCCAAAGCATGGGAAGTCTCTGTGACAGGAATCTATCCCTCCAGCACATCCTATTTATTGTTGTGGTGAGGTTTAGATCCCTAGAGCATGTGGCTCGATGGGGATAAGCTTTTCTTTACTTGGAGCATGACCATCAGTTTTGGGTTGGACATGGCCATGTATGTCAGTCAG
The DNA here is from genome assembly GCF_019279795.1 of Protopterus annectens. NCBI lineage: Eukaryota > Metazoa > Chordata > Ceratodontiformes > Protopteridae > Protopterus > Protopterus annectens. Next base: position 1,350,202,117 of record NC_056732.1, read on the forward strand.
AGATCACCTCTGAGTAGGCGGTATGCAACCGAGTACAGCTGGAGTTTCTTCAGTCGAGCTGCATAGGGCATCTGTTTGAGGCCAGTGATCCTCTTGGTGAGGTACTTCTGTGGTCTTTACTGCTGATTAGAAACATTAACCATCCAACCCAATATCATATTCATGGGTGACTTTAATTATCCCACAATTAACTGGGAATCCTATACAACAACAAACATACATGTACAGAGATTCCTGGATTTTGTAAACACAAACTTCCTGGACCAGATAGTCAATACACCAACCAGGGGTGCAACCTACTGAATTTGGTCCTCACTAATATGGGAGAGTGCTGCACACGCCTTACTGTAATGCCTGACCTGGTAATGTTAGACCATAAAATGGTCTCCTTCGAAGAAAAAATAAAACCTGGACCGCCAGCTAAACTGGGGATATTCAGGGACTATTTTAGGGCTAACCTCATGCTATTAACTGAGAACCTGGCAAAATTTCAAGTCCCTATAAACCCTGAAAACACTTCTGGCTATGCAGAACTGTTCACAGAACCCCTATACAAGCATGTTAATAGCTTCACAGAGGCACCTGTACCCACCAGGAAGTAGTACAGAACTAACTCAAAAAACAAGCCACCCTGGTGGAATCACAAAATCAATCAGATGTATAACAGGAGGAAGAAAATAGTACAGCTGTGTACACTTACCATAAATGTAGATGTTCGAGTGTATTCACTAAACAAGTGCATATTGTTGCAAAACATGTCACGCTATTAACTTTTTAAATGAATCAGAGTAATATTGAAAGTTGTTCCTGATTTTATTCCCCCCATTATTTTTGACTTTGTCCAGAATTCTACAATACATAATTTGAGAGGTGGGTGATCTCACAAACATTCAGTTCTAAATTACTTCTGTTGGTGTTATTTCAGCAAACCAGAAGGAGATTAGTTGTCAGTTTATGTTGCTGCATTTACTTGTCATTGTGTTGTCTTTGTCAGTGCTATTTTCCTTGGCGAGGACTGGAAAGCTAACATCGGCATTTGCTGTTTCAGTAGCTCCAAAGATGGCCCGCTTACCTTTGGTGCAGAAGGCTGTGGGTTCTCTTCCACATCGGCTACTTGGATTAATTTTCCACTACTGACACTCCATTGAACATAAGGGGGTGCTGCACTCCTAGGTGTGCAATACTTCAGATAACATGTTAAACTGAGGCTGCAAGTGCCTGAGTTGATAATAATAGTAATAATAATAATAATAATAATAATAAGTAGGGTAAAGATCCATTGCATTTTTCAAAGAATATTTGTATACAAAAAATAATGCTTATTTACAAAATATTTATATAGTAACAAAGCTTTACATATGTGCAAATATATAAATATACAAGTCTGTTTACACATATTCATAATTTTCTTTACAACCATGTTAAATTTTCATCTCAATTAGACCCCCAAACCTTTTCCATAGCCACCATCTGATTTTACTTAATATTATTGCTAAAATCCATTTACCATTAAACATAATTTAATTTATTCTTTCATTCCATATAACCCATATGACATAAAATATTTTTAGCTATTCTTTTGACATATTCTTTACTTCTGTTCTTATAATCCCCCGGATTCACGAATCCTCCGTGTAAGACTAAATAAGTCTTACTCGGAGGCTGCAGTTGAACGGTATGATGTCAGCGTGCCATGAATATTCATGAGGGCACACTGACTCATCCGTAAGTCTTACACAGACCATGTAGGAAAGCAGGGGGCGTCTGACTGCCGAGCAGTCTAAATGTCCATGCCCCTGCAAGGGTTCAAAAAGTAAAATGAAAACACACAAGAGCGAGTCCGCTCAAATGTCCTTGCACCGAACACCACACTCCCTGACATTGTAAACCCCCATCACAGTTATAGAAAGTAGAACATTAATTTTTTTTTTTTAAAATTCCCGAAATAGCTGCCCATATTTGTGAGTGTTTGCGTGTGTATGCCCATTGCTTAGCTGCAGTTAGCAATTCTGACATGGAAGACCATAAGAAAGAAATGTGTATACAAATCACACTAAATAGCAATAGCATAATGGTAGAACGTTCACACAAAAAGGAGGCATTCATGGTTTGAGTCCCACCACTCCCCTCCTGATTTCTGTTTTAAATCAGTATATGAAATAATGCCTGACATATATGATTAAAATATTAGTAAAAAGCAGTGAAATAGCCTATGTATCAGTGAAGAAAATATATATTTTTAATGGATCCTGATATATAATCGCCCACAGTTAAGCAGTGCTTTACCCAGCGGAATAGAGTTGCCCATAGTTAAATAGCGCTTTACCCAGCACAATAGAGTTTCCCATAGTTAAATAGCACTTTACCCAGTGCAATAGAGTTGCCCATAGTTAAATAGCACTTTACTCAGTGCAATAGAGTTACCCATAGTTAAATAGCGCTGCACCAAGTGCAATAGAGGTGCCCATAGCTAAATAGCGCTTTAACCAGCGCAGTCTGTTTGCTTGGACATGCGCGCCAACCAGGGCACCATAGGGCAATGTGGAGCAATGTAGAGCAAAGTTGCTTAAACACAGCCACACCCCCTAGCCTGTCTGGACAGTATTAAAATAAAATGAATGACAAGGTTCGAACCCAGGACTCTGTGCACCATAATCGAAGTACTGATCCACTACGCCATGACAGCTTAGGCAAAACCGCCACTGTTAACATACATATACTTAGAAATGGTAGATTAAACATTACTAAGCAGGTCTGCAGTTAGCCGAGAATTTTCAAAAATGGCCAAGCACAAAAAAGTGCGGGAAATGCAGCATATTTAAGCCCCATAGGCGGGAATACTCACCATAACTGATTGTAGCTCACATCTGCAGTTGGAATTGCTGGTGCTGGAGAGGGTAAATGCTTCCGAGCACAACATCGGGGCATCGAGTAGTCGAAATACATGGTTAGGCTCCTTGTCCACCGTCATGAGTCAAGACTCCTGCAGGGCCAGTTCCAAGGGATGGAGTACAAGGCGGAGGTTTGGAACTGGTTAGCTCATGACCTCACCAGTGTCACAGCCATTCCTCGGACTGGTGAGCAGGCCCGTCACCACCATGCTGACCTGAAGAGACGGAAGCAGGACCGCCTGAACCAATGGATACAGGAGGCCCGTGGGATGCAAGATGCCCCACAACTGAGTAGGTAGCCATGGAATGCAGTATGTAAGAATTGATAACTTATTCTGTATAATGGATAGGTATGTCTCAATATCCCTTCATTTACTTCACAGCTGCAGGTGACCGTGCTGCGAATCAGCAAGCCTATGCTGATAGGCTGCTAAGGCTGCGCCACCAGGCAGGTTAGTGATTATTCTGCATGTATTGTTATATAAAATAGGAGAGAGAGCATGAAAGAAAGTGTTGTAGTCCAATAATACAGCCATAAAATGCCCTGAATAAGTCCTCTTCATGTACTGTCATATAAAAAAGTCAGAGAGCCAGAAAAAAGGAGTGTAGTAACCCATTAAGAAAGGCAAAATATGTCCAGAATAATCTCTCTGCAGGTGCTGTCATATAAAATAAGTGAGTGAGCCTGAAAAAGAGTGTTCTAACCTATTAATAAAGGTATAATATGTCTTGAATATGTCTTCCATATGCACTGTTATATCAAATAAAGGAGCGAGCCTGTGGTAAAGTGTGTAATGTAATTAATAAAGGTATAAAACCCGGAGTGTGTCTGTGTCACTTACTTTGAAATGTTGTTGTACCCTTGCATTATACAAATAGTACTGTTTTAATAAGTGCTGGCAACCCAGAGTTGTGCAGTCCCATCTAAATTGGGTGATGGAAGTGCTAGTAGCTGTGAAGCTTAGATACAGTCTTCAACAGTTAGTTACTGGCTGGCATGCATAAGTAAATCTGGCACATGAGTAGCATGTTAATTTGTTCCCCAGAAATGTGAGTGTGCTTCAAGAAATTCAGGGTTCTGTACAAATTGAAGTGAAAATGTCATGTGAAAACATCCAAATATGTAGATAAAGAAATATAAATGAAATCAAGAAATATGTAGCAGTAACATCTGCATCTTGGACAGTTAGTATGTCAGATATAGGTCAGGTATATATTGAACTAGCCAAACCCATTACACAACCTAATGCATGTTGGCAAGTGTAATAATACATGTAGGGGATATACACTTGCAGTCACTAGGAATGTAGTGTAGACTAAAAGTACTTATAAGATGTTCATTGAGGTTTCTTTCTACACCCTACTGTATGTGCATAAACCATGCAATTCCACACCTCAATGGGTATGTGTAATCTCAAATATTTGTTGGGACATATGTCCTATTGTTCTATAAATATTTGCATTCACTTTGATGCATGTGCCCTGTTCAAACACCACAATCATGGTGGCCTGTTGCTACCAATCATCCCTGCATGCTGTTGGAATATCCACTCTCATTCAATATATGCATGTGTTATGCTTGCTGTTCAACTGTTTGAACCTTGGTGTGTTGGGTTAATGAGAATATTACTGCATGCTGTTGCAACTAATCTGGAATGCTGTTGTTTATGTTGTAATTAAACACACTTAATCACAGAATGTATGGGAAGGCCGGTCCCAGCGGACCTACCTGTCCCTCCTCAGCTGGCGAGTGCACCTGGCACCAGCAGGTCTGGTGCCCAGCCCAGGCTCTCCTCCTCTGTTGTTCCTGTGCCACCTTCAGGTGGAAGCACTGCAGGGGATGGGGCTCATCCCCCCGTGCAAGCGTGGGCGGGGAAGGGCCACCTGTCACCCTTCGAAGGGTCCAGGCTGTGGTGCATAGGGAGATCCAGTGTTCAATTGTTGATCCCCTAAGCCAGCTCAAGGTGAGAGTGGCATGTCTCACGGGTGAGCCTGCCCATCCTATGCAGCCCCCAGCACAGCCACCCTTGGGGCTGTGAAGGTGCAGTGGTGACTGCCCATGTGTGGGGATCTCAGTTCCACTGTTACCATCTGTGGGCTCATGGGCTTGCGATTTACCATCATCCGTCCCCATCAATTGTGTTCACCCATCCCATGTGTCATACACCGCCCCTGTATGCATCTTGTTTGTCTTGTCTGTTAACCTCCCCAACCTACCTCCCCAAACATACCTACTTCCTTTACCTCACTTTACATTCTCACCTGAAAAAAACAAAAAGGGCAATCTGTACCCACAAAAAAATTATGCCCCATACATAGCTGTCCATTTCACACACATGTCCACTGGACATGTAAACTGATAATTATAATTGTCAGTACAACATACTTTGTTGTCCTCACCCCTCTCCCAGGGGTGGAAGGTTTCATATATCACTCCAAATTTATTGCATATGCACAGCTGTTGCTGGTAATGAAATGGGCAGCTATGGACCTTCCCTACACCCGTCCAGCACATCCTGAGCTTGTTTACCTACTGTCTGTCCCTCTTTCTGCCCCCTTTTTCACCACTTTCCTATCTCCCCATTTTCTTTTCTTTCAAAGAAATTAGTGCAGGGATAAGCAGTAGTAAGCGGGTTTAAGCGAGTGTGTACATGTGTGCGCTTAGCTAAGCATCACGCAAATCCACACAAACCCACTTACAACTGCTTAAAAGTGCCTTAGTCACTCTATGTTAGGGCCCTTGTTCTGCTCAGTAGCAAAAGAAAAACCTCTGTCAGTCTTGACCCCCATACCATTGACACAATAGATTGCATGAATTACCACTAAGCCACAGCAGATATACAAATAACTTGGTGCTGAAATAAATATATCATGCATTACAATGAGGGAATGTAAATGGAAATTAGGAATGGCATAACACAAATCCTGTTCTGTTGGCCTTTACCAGTACCTGTTGTGGAATTGCATGACATGACTGTGAAAAAAGAACCAGCCATTCTAGCATGTCAAGCAGAGTACCTCTCTAGCCCTCTTTGAGAGGAACCTGGATGAGTGGATGAGAAACAGAAAATACACCCCTAGGATTCCACCTGTGTCCCTGCTAGACAGGAGAAACAGGTGCTAACTTTGAGGAAACATGGTTAAAATTCTTGGCTAGGCTTATAAGGGCCTCTGGATCAACTGCCTGGTATCATCCTATGTACCCTTGAACCTACAGAGCAGATATTACTGTATTAGAAGCTGAAGATTCTTCAGAGCTGGCCAGCAAAGATATTCTTGTAAGTGGAGATTCAATTATTAGAGGAACTGATACTTATATTTGCAGAGATGATAATAAACATCGAATAGTGTCATGCCTGCTTGCAGGAGCAAAAAATAGATGTGAGACAAGCCTTGGAATGCCTTAATGTAAGGAAGTATGGATCTGTCTTTATTCATGTTGGTACAAATGATGTCACCTGCAAGGATTCTCTGACTGTTAGTAGGGAACTGACAGCCCTCTTAGATAGTATAGCTTGTACTGGTCTTAGGACATATTTTTCACAAATCACCAGTAGAAAGGATAGTTAGGTCACTGTGAATGAAAAGATTTTTTGGATAAATACCTACATGGAAAAAATGTCCTGTTTTAAAAAAGGGAAATGTGTAGAGCACCCAAGCCTAGTTTTGGTCACATGTGTTCAAACAGGATAGAGTGCATTTACCAAGATCAGGGAAAATAATTTTTGCAGCAGATATTTTGCAGTATTTGACACAAACTAGGCAGGATTTTTGCCAAGTCGAAAATTTAACAGTTCACAGACAGCAACATGTGATGCATCTATGATGGTTGTTAATGCTAGCAGCATTAATAATAAAGGGCCAGATTAATGAAGGCTTGCATGGAGTCTAAGAGTAGAGTAAGACTCTGTGCAGCCAACATGTCCACCGAGCGATCCAGGAACAGCTGGTAGGGTTGTGCAACTGAGCTCTACAAACTAGTCCTACACGGACAGGGCTTGGATATGCAAATTACCTCAATTTCAGGTGAAAGCTATGCAAATGAGGTAAATTTGCGATCCAGGAAACCCGAACCTGTCCAAGTAGGAGTAGTGTTATTTGCAGAAATGTACTCAGTTGATAACTGAGTATGGTTCTGCAAATAGCAAAACGGAGCCGTGACAGCTGCAAAAAAAGCATGCATTTACAGGATGAAGCATGCCAATGGCCAAAACTATGGCCATTGGCAATGGGAAGTGATGTAAAATACAAATAAAATAACTCTTTTTTTCATCCCGATCTCGGGGTTTGACCATAGCGCAGTGCCGTGGCAAACGCGCTGTGCCCTAAAAAACAGAAAATTCATAATTAAGATCCACAAATGTGGATTTTATAGTGAAAATGAATGTACAATGCAAGTGAATGGCAGGCTGAAGACAACATGGCCACCGAGTAGAGGTTGCTAAGGGGGGAAGCTTAGTCTAAGAGATGTAACTAAGCATTAGTAGGCAATCCCATGCAACTGAGGGTTAGGATAGTGAATCGCAAGTTTACATAGCAAATTAGCACAGTCAGTGGAGTGCAGGAGTAGGATAAGGGGAGTAACAGAGTAGAAGATAGGTGACATCATGAGGGGGGCATGTATGAAAGAAATGAAGCTCATCGGAGCTGAGTGGCATGTGTCAGGTGGCATTTACATATCATTGAAAGAGGTGTGTCAACAGGTAGGCTAGGTAAAGTAAAGAAATCGAAGGTGTGTGCCATGGATAACACCAACATTTCTTGCTGAGCATGTATGCACACGTGTGCGCACCAGTAAACCTGAGTAAGACAGTACAGTGTGTGCACATGTAAGCGTGTGTGCGCGTGTGTAAGCTGGAGTAAGCATATGTAAGGCTGTGTAAACAGTTGTAAGCACGTTTGCACTGGTGTGCATGTGTTTTAACAAGAATAAGAATGTTTTAGTCCATATAAGCATGTGTGCACGCATGTGAGCTGGTGTGCGCTTGTTTGTGCTTGTGTGCGCGGCGCCCCCCAGTGAGAAAAGAGAAAGGAAAAAGGAAGCACACCAAATAGTAGGAAGTTACCAGGGAGTGCTAGCAGAGCTAGCAGGTGAAAACAATCAGAATCAGGCAATTGCACAGGCAATACACTAGCCCAGCCCATCCCAGCACTTAAAACTCTGCAAACAACTGTCCATTATGTTTCTCTCAAGAGACACTGCAACACTGCAGTAAGCTAATAGAAGTGAAAACTGAAAAAGCTTCACTGAGACAAAGAAATGTTAGGGGCTGCCATTGCTGTTATAACGTGACATATGCAACATGCTGAGGGTGGTGATAATGCAAATGCTACTGGACAACCCACAGTGAGGATACCAAGAAGAGTGTACAAGCCCAGGGTAACCTACCAGGGGCTACATGAGCTGGAGATAGTGGAGCGCTATAGAGTGGACAGAGACCTCTTGCAGCAAATTGTTGAGCTGTGCAGGCCACGCCTCACACACAGAACCAATAGAGGGGAACCCATCCCAGTGGAAACCAAGGTATGTGCTGGCCTAAGAATATTAGCAACAGGTACCTTCCAGAGACCAACTGGTGATATGATGGGGATATCACAGGCATCAGCATCCAGGGTACTGCACCAGTTCCTGGATGCCATGTCAATACATGTCGGTGATCATGTATATTTCCCCAATTCCCGTGAGGAATTGGCCAGCAATATGCATCTATTCCAGCAAATAGTGGAATACCCTGACGTGGTGGGTGCAATAGACTACATGCACATACTCATCAAAGCACCAGCCGGTGAGCGGGGTAGGGTCTACTTCAACTGCAAGGGCTTCCCCTCCATCAACTGCCAGGTCGTGTGTGATGCCCAGGGCATAATACTGAATGTGTGTGCAGGCTGCCATGGAAGCTACCATGATTCCCACATCTGGCATCTGACGCAGCTGTACTAGACATTTGCCAATGGGGACATCCCACATGATCACCTAGTGGAAGATGCTGGCTATGCACTGGAGCCGTGGCTGATGACACCTATCAGAAATGCACACACACCTGAACAGGAATGCCATAATGAGGCACACGCACAAACACGAAATGTAATCGAGTGTGTGTTTGGGCTGCTCAAGTCATGGTTCCAGTGCCTGGACACATCTGGTGGAGCCTTGAAGTACTCACCAACTACATGTACCCAAATTGTCATGGTATGTGCTATGCTACATAATATGATCCTGCGAAAACAGCTGCAGCAGGACCAGCATAGGCCTGGCTCAAACAGCCCCTCACCATTGCCAAGGCCATCACATGTAGAGCGTGATTCGGAGGAGGAACAACCTGAGCCTGCCCTAGTAGGCAGAAGGAGATGTGCCCAGTATGCTTTGGCCTTGGCAAAGAGGCAACGTATAGCACATACACTGGCTCAGTAGGAATCCTGGAAATTATACCTCTCTCTGACTCGCACATTTAGTAAAACGGATGCCTAAGTTGACACCACCTGCTTCCAAACATGTATAGGGAGTGTAGTATGTGCATCCGACATAGCCAGCCCTGCAGCACCACCTGAGGCATGATTGATATGTGTTAAGCAATATAAAGTAGTGCTAAACAGCATTTACCACCATGTAGTATATGTAAAGAAAATCACACACACCAACTCGCACAACTGTGGTCAATGTTGAGTAATATTGGGCAACGTCCAGCACTGTTGGTTAATACTGAGCAATGTTGGACAAGCTGGGTCCAAGTATATGAAGGTCTCTCCAAACACCATTATATTGGGTGACTTTAACTACCTAAACATTGACTGGGGTAGTACTCAAGATGCAACACCCTAGGCCAAAGGTTCCTAGAATTTATAAACTCAAATGCTATGGAACAACTAGTCACCACCCCACAAGAGGGGATAACATACTGGACCTGGTCATCACCAATATGGGGACTCTACGCTCCATACCAGAGGTATTCCCCTCAATGGTAAGATCGGACCATAAATCAATTCCACTGGATATCCACATCCTGATTCCATCCACAGCCCAGAAAACCACAGTGAAAAACTTCTCAAAAGCTAATGTCACACTTCCAAAACTGAAGTGGAATCCTTCAAGGCCCCCGGGCCAGTGGAAAGTATGGCTCAAACTGCGGAATCCTTTATAAATGCATTCTATGGACACCTTCAGGAATGCATAGATCATGCTATCCCAAACAAAACCAAAACCAAATCATCCAAAGGCATTTGTCCTGCCTGGTGGTCCCCAGCCATAAATAAGCTGTACAACAGAAGGAGGATGCTACTACATGATAGAGCAAAATCCCTAAAAGGGAACGCATCTCTGATCAGTACTAGCAAAAAACTATGATGCCTCATAAAATCATCCAAGGCCAGCTTCGAGAGAAAAATTGCACAGGACACTAAAGATAATCACACGGCCCTCTTTAGTTATGTTAGTAACCTGGGTGGCAACTCCCAGATATGCTCAGAGTTGGTCCAAAATTGCAATAAATACACTGAACCTACAGACATTGCCAATATCCTGGTAGACAGGTTCAGTGCAAACTTCTACCCCACTTCACCCCCTAAAGAGCAAATATCTATCCCAGCAGAGTGCTGCCTCCCTGGCATCTCAGATGCTAGATGAGAGCCGCCCTCTCCAAAGCAAAAAACATAGCATCAATGGGACCAGATGGTGTCCCGGGCTGCGTTCCACATGAACTCCAAGAAGAGCTAAACCCCCACATACAGCTGCTGTTCAATCTCAGCCTTACTACAGGATATGTACCCAAAGAATGGCGTACAGCAACAGTGGTCCCACTCCACAAAGGTGGTGCCTCTATGGACCTGGAAACTATTGCCCCATAAGCCTGACTAGCCCGGTCTGCAAAGCTATGGAGAGGATCATCATGGAACTCATAAACAAAGACAGTGGGGACCTACAGACACTGGATCCTACCCAATTTCACTTTGTTAAGGGCAGATGTTGCCTCTTAAACCTGGTTGATTTCTTTGAAACAGTCACCGAGGCCATTGATGAGGGGAAGGGTAGTCCACACAGCCTACCTGGACCTCGCAAAAGCCTTCGACACAATACTCTACTCGGGCATCATAGATAAGCTCTCCAGCTTAAATATAAACCCCTATGTCATAAGATGGGTTGCAAACTGGCTCAGAATTGCTGGTGTCATGTCGGACTCTAAACCAGTTACAAGTGGCATCCCACAAGGCGCACTTCTGGAACCTCTTGTGTTCGGCATATATTTTTCTGAGGTACAGGCTAACACGGGAGGACTGTGGCTGACCAGGTTTGCAGATGAGTGCAAACTGGGTGCCATAATTGACTCTCCAGCTGACACAAGCATCCTCCAAAAGGGTCTCATAGAGATGGATAACAGGTGCCAGCGCCATGGCCTAAAGCTAAATGCTGGAAAGTGTATAGTCATACCCTTTGGCAAAAAGAAAGTGCACACAAATTACCACATAAGCGGCAATCCATTAAGTATGGAAGAAGTAATTAGGGACCTGGGGACCCAAGTTGACAGTAATTTCCCCTTTGACAACCACATTGCCAAAGTGGTTAGAAGGACCTTCTATATAGCCCACATTATCATGAAAGGATTCACATCTACATCGAGGGAGGTCATTCTGCCCCTTTATTCATCCCTCATCAGGCCCATAATTGAATACAATGCCCCATTTGGGATGTACCTTACCTGACACCTGCAGCAACTAGAAAGACCCCAAAAGTACCTCACAAATAGGATCATGGGACTCAAACAGACGCCATATGCTGCTCGGTTAAAAAAACTACAGCTCTACTCAGTTGCTTACTGCCTACTTAGAGGCGATCTATGCCTGATGTATAAAGCCATGTCCAACCTGGAATTAATGAGCATGCTCCACCTCAGAAAATCCAAATACCGTACAGCTATGTGCTCGAGGGACATGAACCTGAGCACAGAAATAAATTGGACATGCCAGAGGAACAGATTCCTAACCCAGAGGCTCCCTTTGCTCTAGAATAGAATCCCAGTCCATGTTAGGCAGAGCCCCTCACTGACTCTCTTCAAGAGGAATCTTGACAAGTGGATGGGAGATCATAGGTTTACCACGGGGATTACATCGGTGTCACTACTAGACAGAGGCACAGTAAACTAACCTTAAAAAAGGCACAGTAAAATCAGTTCAGAGGGTGGCAAAAGCCAAACACACTCTGGCTAGGCTTGTAAATGCCACGGGGCAGATAGCCTAGTATGGACCTATGAACCTATGAACCTAAGTAGGGCATAGCTGAACAAAAGGCAACATGCTCATATTTACTCTACTTGCCCTTAAGCAGTCTGGTCTGCTCAGTATGAAAATATAAAGCAGCAATAGGCCTTGAACCCAGGATACTGTGCACTATAGTCATAGCACTGAACCACTAAGCCATGACAGCATTGCAGTGGTCAGCCTCTATGAATAAATGTTGATAAGTCTATGCTAAGTATTCCATGGAAACCCTGCAGGCACAGCATAATACCTGTTGAGTTATGATACAAAGGTGAGTCCCGCAGTAAGAATAGAACCTGACTTTCAACACACACAGTAGAAATGTTAATATTAGACATGTACACATACATCAACAGATGTAGTGGACCTCAGACAGCAACATACTGAAAGGTCACACTGGGCATGCTCACACACTTGAATAAATGAGACACATGTCAGGCAACAGAACACTGACAGTCTGAACTGGGCATGCTCACACACTTAGGCCATGTCAGAGTACAGCAGTGGGCCACACATATCAGGCAGTTGCATGTGTTAACCCAGGAACCTCTCACTATCCAGCAATCTGCCCTGTGCACACAGTTATAGGACAACAGACACATATAATATAGTGGAACCCTGTCATTATCAAATATGTTCTGCAGATACCTAAGTTGTTCATAGAAAGTGGGAAAGCAAAGATGATAAAACCTGCAAACAGTATCAGCAATAAAAATTGTGCATCCTGAACATTAGCATAGGTTCAGAGGCAGATACTAGCCTATCCGACCTAGGGCATGTACAAGCCTAGCCAGAGTGTGTTTGGCTTTTGCAACCCTGTCAAAGTAGAACACTGTGCTGGTGAATAGTAGGTCACACAAGATAGCCCATTTATGTTTAGTGTATTGTGCCTCTGTCTAGCAGGGACCCAGAAGATATCCCATGGGTAAACATACGATCACCCATCCACTTGTCAAGATGTCTCCTGTAGATGGTCAGTGGGTGGCTCTGCCCATGCAAAACCGGGATCACAATCCGGAGTGAGTGAAGCCTCTGGGATAAGAATCTGCTCCTCCAGCATGTCCCATTAACATCTGTGCTGAGGTATATGTCCCTGGAGTGTGTAGCTCCAAGGGAGTCAGATATCCTGAGGTGGAGCATGTCCATTAAATCTGGTTCGGATATTTCCTTAAGCTACAGGCACACAACACATCCATGTAGGCGGTAAGCGACTGAGTAGAGCTGGAGTTACTGTATCTGAACTGTGCAGGGCATCCCTGTGGGTCCCTACATCTGCTTGTTGTAGAACATTTGTGGCCATTACAGTTGCTGCAGGTGTTGGTTAAGGTACATCCCAAATGTGGCATTGTAACCAAGCATGGTCATGATGAGTATAGGGGCACAATGACCTCACTTGATCAACATGTGAAACCATATGGGATAAGGTGGGCTATATAGAAGTTCTGTCTAACCACTTTGGCAACATGATTGTCAAAGGCAAAAGTACAAACAAGTTGTGTCCCCAAACCCGTAACAACTACTACCATATGTAATGGATTACTACCTATGTGGTGATGTGTGGGCATGTTGTTATTCCCAAAGGGGATGACTATGTAACTAATAGCATTTAGCTGTAGTCCATGACTCAGGCACCAGTCATCCTATCTCTGTGAAACCCCATTTGAGTATGCATGTGCCAGCCGGAGAGTTGATTATGGCACCCAGTTTGCAGTCATCTGCAAACATGGTCAGCCATATTCCTCCTGTGTTAGCCGTACGTCACACAAATATATACTGAACAAGAGAGGTCCCAGGACTGAGCCTTGTGTGATGCCATGTGTAACTGGTGTATAGTCAGACATGGCACCTGCAATACTGAGTATGCGGGTGCTATCCCTGATCCAGGTAGCAAACCATCGTGTGAGATATGTGTCGATATTGTGTCGAAGGGTTGTGCAAGGTCCAGGCAGGCTGTGTGGATGACAGTCCCTACACCGATGGACCTGGTAACTGTTTAAAGAATGCGAACAGGTCCAGGAGGCAAGATCTGCCCACAACAACACTGAAATGTGTAGGACCCAGAGTTTGTAGGTTCCCGATGTCTATGTGCATGAGTCCCATTACAATATGCTCCATAGCTTTGCAGAACAGGCTAGTTAGCCTTATAGGCCGATATTGTCTGTGGTCCATTGTGGCAGCAACTCTGTGGAGCAGGACCACTATCACTGTACACCATTCTGTGGGTACATATCCTGCAGTAACTCTGATATTGAACAGTGATGTAATGTGAGGGTTACGTCTGTCTTGAAGCCCATGTAAGACGCAGGCCGGAACACTGTCTGGTCCCATTGATGCTGTGTTGTCCGCTGTGGGGAGGGCAGCACTCACCTGTTTATTTGTGATGTCAGGGAGGTTACACTCTGTTGGGATGGACAGTAGCTCCTTAGGGGGGATGGGGGGGAGACATCTGCACTGAATCTGTTTGCCAGGATGTTGGCAATGTCTCTGGGTTCAGGGTATGTTTAGTCAGTATGCAGTAACTCACAGCATATCAGTGAGTGTCCACCCAGGTACCTGAATTAACTGAAGAAGGTCTTGTGAGTGTCCTACGTGTCTGGTACAATTGTCCGTGAGAAGCGGGCCTGACATAAATACATGAGTGATTGTAGCTGTCTGGTAGCACAGATCACAGATGCCTTCCCTGTCTGGGATTGTGGTCTATCATGTAGTAGCATCCTCCTTTCATTGTATAGCTTATTAATGGCCAGGGTCTAACAGACTGGTCCCCTGCCATTGGAGGAGTGACTCCAGTTGTTATATGGGATAGCACAATCCATGCAGTCCACTAGGAGTCCATAGAATGTGTATGTAAAGGATTCAGCAGCCAGAGCCATACTTACCACTGTCCCAGGGTCTCTGAAGGATACCACCTTGGTTTGGAGAAGTGTGACATTTGCTTTTGAGAAATTCACCAAGATTATCCAGGATGGGTGTGTGAATGGGATATGGATGTCCAGTGAGATAAATGTATGTTCTGACCTTACCAATGAGGGGTATATCTCAGGTGTGGAATATAGAGTCCCCATGTTGGTGATGATCATGTCCAATATGTTGTCCCCTCTTGTGGGTGTTGTGACCGGTTGTGCCATAGCATATGAGTGTACAAATAGTAGCAACTGTTGGGTGAAGGTATTGAGGCCTGAGTACTATCCCCAGTCAATGTGTGGGTAATTGAAGTTGCCCAATATAATGGTGTTTGGGGAGACCTTCATATTGTCCAATGTTCCCAGGAAAGCCGAGTGTGGTTCATGAGTTTGTGAGGGTGGTCTGCAACAGGCAACAAACCAAAAGGCAGATATGAACAATGTTAGGTGCATATGTATGGTCTGTGATGCTTTGTGCAGTGCTACCAACCCAGAGGTATGTGTATCTGTCATGTATATGGATACTCCCCCTATATGTGTTGGCCATTCTGAGTTTTGTGGTCAGAAAGCATGGTATGAAATATAACCTGGTAGTGCTGGTGTGCATTTGGGAGCCTGAACCAGGTGTCTGTTAGTGCACAGATATTGCTGTTGTCCATACTGAGGAGATTCCTGAGTGGTCGCAATTTGAGGGTAACACGTCTGGTGCTGAGCAGAATTACCCTTAGTGTCATGTACTCTGTAATGTCTATGGAGGTGGGTTTGTCTTTTGTGCCCCGCTTAAAAAAGGCAGTATGGTGGTAGCAACTGCCTTAGCCAGTATTCGAAAGTCCAAGGGTGACAGGTGCAGACTGTCCATAGGGAAGCTACGTGGCATGTTGAGCATGTCACCCCAGGCTGACAGACACTGTATCCCCTGTGAATGACACCAATATGTTAGCCAACTGTTAAGCTTCATCAGTTTGTTGATATACTGTGACATCATACTTGGTGGGTGTAAGATGCTAGACAAGGTCAGGGTCATACTGGCCTGGGCTACATGATCAGAGAGTTCCTCTATGTATCATGTCATGTGGTCCAGGGAGGGACATCTGAGGGTGTACACACCGGCATGGACAATGCTGGAGCCAGTCCTGCACTTGCTGTGGAGTGACCTGAGTGCATGTGTTATGTTGTGGATCCTGCCACCCGAGAGACAGCTCAAAGTGGCTATTCCCTTGTTTGGCCTAGTGAGTGGGACGTCAGTGTGTCTGACAATAAGTGTCACCTATTACAAGTGTATTAGGTGTGTTGTTTAGCCCAAAGGGCAGTGACTGTGTGGCACATTGACATTGTGAACTATGTGATATGTGGGTATTGTAGTGGGGTAGCAGTTGTTTGTGTGTCTGCTTTGGAGGTCTCTGCTGCTTAGGCAGAGTTTATGTGGATCCTCCGAGTATGTTTATGTGTAATAATGTTGTTTGATTGCTGTCGCTATAGGTTTATGTGAGACTGATATGTGGTGTGTGTGGTTACCTTCACCACCTGACAGACTATGCCAGTCATGGGTCAAGAGAGCTCAGCCTCCTGTATGTCAATATTGTTGCATCTATCACATATATCTGAGTTTGTTGGGAGGAGGAGAGGGTTGTCTGTGTACATGAGGCAGATGTGACAATGTGTCAAAACCACAATATTCACTAGCTGGACTGGAGAGTACACACAGAACCGACTCCTGGACATGGCAGGATATTATGTTGACATACTCCGTAGCCTGATCGCAAAGTATCAGTAGGGTGTTAAGTGTGTAAAAGAGTATAACTGGGATTAGTGATCAGGTTTGTTGGTGTTTTGTGAAGAGTAGCTGAGAAGGATTCCAGACTGAATTATGACACCTCCTTCAGCTATGTCATAAATAGCAATGTACACTCATATACGTCCTGAGTCAGGGCCAACTGTACCTGACTGACAATGCCGACATCCTGTCAGACAAGCCCATATAGACATACACACCTCCCACTGACCATAGTCCCAGTCATCATACCAGGGGATATCACATGTAGAATGGCTGAACAGCTCCCCCCAAAGCCAAAAGCATGGCAGCAATTTGATTACATTGTTTCCCAATATGTGTCATGCATGAACTACAGAACAAACAGACCCTGAACCTGAACAGTCTGTTGAGCCTCACCCTCTCCACAGGATCTGGAACCATTGAATGTGTTACAGCATCATATGGCACTCCCCACAAGTGTAGGTGCACAACACACCATGGAAAGTATAGTCCAGTAAGCCTATGAAGACTGATCTGAAAGGCCATGGAGTCCATCATGGTTGAAGTCATACACAGAGCTATTGGAAGCTGACAAACACACAGCCCTACCAACTGTGGTATGTTCATGTGCAGATCATGGTTCCCAAACATGCTAGACTGTTTGCAAGGTAGACACCCATGACATACATCACTGAACAGAGCTACACATGTCCCACATACACTTTGAATAGCCCTTTATCAACACCTCTGACACATGTCGTATCCACAAAACCAACAATCTGTGCATAGATATGTGTTGACATATGAAGGGATGTCAATGTGTTCACAGAGAGATCACACAAGGTGAGGATTATGGGGTCCTGTTCAAGTTGTTGACACCTGCCGACCCAAACGTCTCATTCCTGGGATTGCATAAAACAAAGTGTACACACATTACCATGTCCTGTCTAATGATGTCAGCATCCTACAAATATAGCAGGAGAATAGAAACCACCAGGCAAAGCACATAGCGTGCCCTGTTAATGCGTATGTCTCTAGTATCATAGCATAGTTAGGTAGGGGTTTGAATCCTGCAAATGTTGACAGTGTGAATGGGGTGTGTGTAGGTGTCTGATTCCTTGTGAGAGGAGTGCCTTTTTGGAGACTGGGAAAAAAAATTAAAAGAGGTACATTCTTCTTTGGAAAGTCTGATGATGTCAGCATCCTACTAATTTTGCAGGAGAAGAGAAGCCACCCAGTAAAGCATATAGCACGCCGTGTTAATGCATATGTCTCTAATATCATAACATAGTTAGGTAGGGTTTGAATCCTACAAATGCTGACAGTGTGGGGTGTGTGTGTGTGTGTGTCTCCCTGTTAGAGGAGTTCCCTTTTTGGAGACTGGGAAAACAAATTAAAAGAGTTACATTCTTCTTTGGAAAGTCTGATGATGTCAGCATCCTACAAATATAGCAGGAGAAAAGAAACCAACCAATAAAGCATGTAGCGCGCCATGTTAATGCGTATGTCTCTAATATCATAACATAGTTAGGTAGGGGTTTGAATCCTGCAATGGCTGTGTGTGTGACACAGTTGGTCAATACAGTGTGGTTTTGCTTTTACTATGGTATGACATATCATGATTAAAACAGTATGTGCATTGCACACATCAGGTATCTGCATGGCAAATAAATATGTGTACATGACCTCAATCAGTACATAGGTGTGAAGCCTGCATACTACATGAATACATTTGTTACCTTTGACAGATTGTGCCACTGCTTCTCAGATTGTAGATCACATATGTATGTATGTGACAAGCCCGGCCACTGTAGTGATCTGTGTCCAAGGTCATCTGTGCCACACACACCCATGACAGTTACAATAGAGGAATGTGAGTGAGGGTACATGCCTGGGGTATATGTCAGACATGTTCATACACAACAACGACTGGCAATAATGGACAGTCATCATAGGTGTACAACAGCCCTGTGGATATGCATTCAGGTCCCTAATGTCTTATGTGACACACTGAGGGACTCCACAATACCTATGGATATGTGGATACCAAGGGACAGATGACATAACACATGGCTGTATGTACACATCATTACCCAACATACATGTTAAGGGCTACCACCTATGTGGTACTGTCGGAATAGTATGTATAGTAAATATGGATGACTATGCCATAGTCGGCTTACTGCTATACAGTATGTATTAGACAACAGGTATCTGTCTGTATGATTCCCTTGTGTAGGATATGCGTCCCATCCAGGGAAGTCATTGTAGGCCAATGTATGCATTTCCAGATGTGGATGGACATATCCCAAGTGTGGTTGCATGTACCTAAGAGGGCTATATGCCAAACAGGTGTGGTCCCATGTACGGGTGGCGGTCAATACCAGTGGTTACTGTTATAAGTATAGTACGGGAAGGGGCCAACTGTTACTGAGTTCCCTACAACTGTGTGTCATTTGTCAGGACATCATCTAATGATTCGTTATATTCATACTGTTGAGGTTGTGTATATTACCAGACTGCAAATCATTGACATGTACCAACAGTATCACCCACAGCATACTGTCAACCCATGTCACACACACATGTGTACACATGTTAGTACATATCTGTAGTGGAATGCATACTGGCCATCGGAAGATACTATGAGATGTTAACACTGTGTACAACAGGGTATGTCACATGTTCCATATGTCCACTATGCACATACATGCAGACAGTGCGCACTCACCATGTTCACAGATGTACACCTGCTACTCTATAATGCACACACCACACACGTACTGTTCACTCACTGACACATGCTGGCAACACTGTACACTTCAGCCAAGTGGCATATGGGTGGACAATACATACTTAGACCTAGCACTGGTGTAAACAATGCTACATTGACAATCAGAGCTGTGATGCATAATGCCTGCTCAGATATACCTACAAGGATATCATTACACTTTCCTGTTGACAACTTGCTAATATTGCTACACTGCTATAATGTCACCCTGTGCATCAGTACCATGTTAGCCTGTTCCTGCATTAATGTTACAGCTGACAGGAGGTGGCACAGGTGTCATCATATGCACAGGGTGTGTTGTTGGTTTGCCAGAGCCCGACATTGACCCATCCAATCAACATGTGTGTGTGTGTGTGTGTGTGTGTGTGTGTGTGTGTGTGTGTGTGTGTGTGTGTGTGTGTGTGTGTGGGACAACAGTACAGCGTGGGCCAATGTTGATGTAATGTGTGTGTGTATGTGTGAGCCCTACTTGTTTGGTTACTGTGTGTGTGTCTGCATGCACACAGCTCCACCATGTAGCTGCCATATACAGGAGGTTGTGGGACAGCCATAGACTGTACCTGCTAGGCTGTACAGATCACTGTCTCTGGGCACGGACACGGTACCTGTGCTTGGCAGGGGTGCTACGGGCAGTATCAGGTACCAACCCTGACTGGGTACTATCATCAGAGGCAGAGTTATGATGACTGGACCCATGTCCCTGCTGGGACTGGCCAGAGCCACGTGCACGTGGTCTACCAGGATGGTTGAAAGACAGACCAGCCCCAGCATTGTTGGGGCTGGTACTGCCACTACAGGAGTGGCTGTGATCTGTGTGCCATCCGCGTCAACTGCCAGCTGTTGCTGTTCCTGGCATGCATCCATGTCGATGTCTCACCTGTCCCGCACGGTCCTGGCTCATGGAAGGGACATTGTGGAGGGTGTCTAGTGTCTCCCCCCAATGTCTATCAATCACCTCGGTGAAATTCCAGATGGCACCGGCAAGGTCATGGATGCTGTCATTGATAGAGCTGTAATGGGCTCTCTGCGCCCTTAGTCCCTGTCTGGTGTACCTTTCCATATATGCCTGTGCCTGCATTACAGCCCAGAACATACTGGAGGTTGTAATACCTCTGGGGGGCATGTCTGCCAGGGGCAATACGACCAGTGGTGCTCCCCTGAGAACCCCTGGACATCCGCCTATGTGGTACCATTCCAGGAATCCGGCTATGGCTGCTGTGAGGGGATGCAAGTTCGATGGGTACCACACTCTCCTGGTCAATGCCAACTGTATGCTGTCCCCCAGCTAAGGCCATTGGTGATGAGGGATGTATCGGCAGTATGAGTGTGCACATAGATGGGTTTTGAACACTGTGTACTGTCGATTGGTGGACCAATGACAGACCCTGTAAAACCTTCCTGTGCCAAAATACATGTCTCATCATCTCCACTATTAGTGGCACTGACTTCAAGTTCCCTGCCGCTGTCAGCTACCCCAAATTCAGCACCTGTGAGAGGAAGACAGGAAACACACTTTACAATCTGTACATGATGTTAGCACACATGCACACATGCACACATGCATACAGGAACACATGCACACATGCACACATGAACACATGCACACATGCACACGTGCACACATGCACACATGAACAAATGAACACATGCACACAAATACACTCCTCACTACAGCACATACACACACACACACACACACACACACACACACACACACACACACACACACACACACACACACCAGCAATCCAACACATACTCAATAATGGGTGAAGGTGGGTGCCAGCATCACAAGGCAAATAGTCACCTCACACATGTCAGCATGCAGAATATGTGTTACTCAAGACCATGCAGTGCAAGTGTAGAGGGCCCTATTTAATGACATTATACATGGCTTTGATGCATGTGTGTAGTTGTTCAGTGATTGGCAACACCCTGGAACAAATGTGTACATGGACACAACATTGTTGTGCATGTATTATCAGCTCTGCAATGTCCTGTGCACCATCACTCACAAGTATACATACCATGGCTGCATGGGTTATCTGTGTGGCACATAGATTGCCATGTGTGATTACAGTATCTGTGTCCATAGCAGATAATAGTGGGGACAGGTGTAGCACATGCATGCTATGTACACACATGGGATGAGTGGTGAATGTAGACATGAAGGAATCCCAATGCTCAACATGGCAGTTGTACAGTGGTTATGGTTGCAACATTAAACACCACACATACCCAATGTGTGTCATGTGACCTATACACCCAATAGCATTCCGGCACATATATGTGACACTTTGTACAGATGGCGACTGCTGTGCATATTGTGTATACTGGCATATGTAGACACACACACAACATGCTATGCATATTGTGTATAGGTGCATATGTTTGCACACAAACAACATTGAGGTGCAAAGCAATGACTGCTATGTGTAGTACTGTGGTCACTGTAACTGGATGGGGTGTAGTACTGTGTGCCATCATCATCATGCATCTTGTGGTCACTCATGGCTACTAATGTGTGACAGACCTCTGCCTAGCATGCTGTACCTGAACTGCAGTGCCGTGGCTACGTTCACAATTACACAGCCACTTTGTACATGGGTGTGTGAGGTGCCCAATAGGGAGCATTGCCTGACACAACTGTGTTATGTGTTGAAGAGTGTTGCACAGCCATATGATAGGCCTCTACCCCTGAGGTACATCATGTGTGATTGTATGACATGTGGGATACTGAAGTGTGACCTTACAGCGGGTGTGTGGTAATGCCATATGTAGCATGTTTTTGTGTACTGCGTATGATAAATGTGTTATGTTGTGTACAGCTGTAGCAACTATGCCTATCCAATGTGCAGTACGGTGTTGCCACAACTGTGTCTGATGCTGTTTGTATTGCATGTCATTGAGGCAGCTATTGACATTACTGAGCTGTGCAACGTCTTACAGCAAACATGCATGGCATGCATTATGCATAGGTGTTACATGTACATGGCCTACACCTCACTTATGACATGCACATTTCATTACCAACATTGCAGGTATACCACACTCACCAGCATGGATCGTCTGCCCTGCTGTCACACCAGAGGGACCTACAAGAATATGAGAGAGTTCATCAGTGGCCACAACTGTGGCATTGCTACAGTGGGTATGCTAAACTACAGTGGAACAACAGTCAACAGTCACAGGTATGGAGATAATATTCCAAATATCAGTATTGCATAACACTAGGCAGCACAACTGCTAAACACACAGTACACATCTCACGTAGACATAATCTAACAATACAGTTAACTGTAGTCTACAGATAGGGCATGTTACCTGCTTGCTCCATGTGAACATGCTGGGTGGCTCTGGCCTCCATGACAACACATGTCACAGGTTGTTGCTGCTGCTGTCCAGGAGCCACCATGCTTAGGAGCAGCCCCTCCACTCTGTTGATGGGGGGATGAATGGCCACCCCACCACCTGTGGCAAGCTGTTGTCTTTGGATATCAGATGCATGCCGCCAGACATGTCTAATTAAATCACTGCAGTGATGGCGTACCTGCTCATATGTCCGGTTATGCATGCCTATGTCATTTACCTGACGAAAAAGATCCTGCCACAGTGCAGTCCACTCTTGCTGGTGCTGGCTGCTTCGGGAAAACAGCATAGTGTACTGCTGTACCAGGCTTTGGACGATTTCCTCTTCCTCTGCTGCAGTATATGATGGATTGTGTCTGAAAAAGATATGAACAATATGTATGAGCGAGTCCTGTGGCACACTTTAAACCTTTAACCAAAGATATCACTTTACTGACATACATACCATCCATTTCTCTGTCAAGGGTTACACACGTTCACTACCACTTATTGGTTCTCAGGCCACAACTGACTAAGAGTGCCTGGCATACTCCATATATCACAGCACTATACAACAGCACCCGGCACACTCTTTGTGACACAATGCACAACCTCGACAGATGTCATCCATTGCAATGAATGTAAAGTACAGTTACAGTAGTACCATTCAACCACAATAGTCATTGATGCCATAGCCCTGCCTAACATATGTGTACAGTTGTTACTATAGGTGGCATACTGCTGTCACAGAGTATATATGTTGCTGGATACACACGTATACCCTGTAACACACATATGATTGCAGCTATGGTACAGGCATAATTACACACACATCAGACAAACTTACAACACACCACTGTATGCCAACACAGATGAGCATTACCTGTGTACCATACAGTACTGTGTGCCACTACTTACAGACCCTTATCCCTGAGATTTGTCCTCTGTGCAGACTACAGAAAACACACATGACAGTGTTTCCAAGCAATGTGAACACACACCATACTATGCTGTTTAGGCCTACAGCTTCAGGTAGTACGACAGTTCCTATGGGAGTTGGATTCACCAGCAGTACCACTCACTAAGCATACATGTATTGGTTTAGCCTACAATGAGACACCACGGTCGTCAACAAGGAACTACGTCACATCATATGCCATACTACTATGTCTGCCTAACAGTACAATACATATCTTTCCCTGGCATTACAGCTAGGATAGACACTACCATGTCAGATACAACTTCACACTAGCCTATCACACCTTTACAGACCTTGCACACATTCAACGTTACACTTATTCAACCTTGCATAGCAGGTATTGCATTGAGTACATGTGTGAGTGCATAGTGTCATGAGTAGGTTATATGCTATTGGCCCTAGGGCCTACAGCAGCCTAGCCATATGCTACCCTGGCCTTTGACACACATGTACTTTGATTTCACTTGCCTCTGTCAACCAGAACCACAGAGGGGGTTCCTGGGGTGTATTACCAATCTCCCAAACACTCCTCAGGGGTATTTATGACAACTGCTGATGGGGAGCCTTGTTTGCTATTGCTAGGTGGTCTAATCCAGTGTATGGCATATCTCTAAGATAGGAACCTATCCCTCCAGCATGTGCTGTTTAGTGAGCTGACAAGGTTTAGGGCCCTAGGGCGTGTATCCCGGAGGGATTCTGATATGTTGCCATGGTGGTTGTTACCCAGATATGGGTGTGAGATACCTCTGTATGTCCGGCAGAGGTCGCCTCTGTGTGGCTGGTATGCAATACAGTCTGGATGCGGTTTTGTGAGTCAGTCTGCTTAGGGCATCTGTTTGTGGCCAGTTCTACCCTCTGTGAGGTATGTCTGCGGCCTTTCCACCTGCTGTAGTTGTCATGTGAGGTATGTACCACACAGGGCATTGTGATGAGTAGAGGGGAACACTGACCTATATTTCCCTAGATGACACACCTGTTGTCATGACACATACCACACAGACAGATTACAGGTCTAGTGTGGTACTGACTTTATCAAAGAGGTAGCTGCTGTCCACCTGTGTCCCATGTTCCCTTATCACACATTCGATGTTGGGTAGATCTCTACCTATGTGGTAGTTAATGGGTACAGTGTTTTGGAAAAGAGGAATGGCACTGCAGTATCTACACTTGTCTACAGTCCATGCCTTGGTCACCACACACCTGTTGCAGTACATATGGCCCCATGTCTCTCTCTCTCTCTCAATATGTATATATATATATATATATATATATATATATATATATATATATATATATATACATATATACATATATACATACATGTACACATCCATTGCTGTACAGATAGATATAGGCACATTGTACAGTCCACCTTTCATGGTGGGGATATAAGTTATGCGACAGTTGTGGGATGTACAGTTATGAGATTATATTGCACAGTGTTGTGCAGAATGCATGTGGGTGTCCTCGGCTCATGTACCTTTAGCAGGGCTCACTGGCTCTAACACAGCAGATCTGACAAATCAGTCCCACAGCAGTTAACTAGCACATGACATATATCAGCATTGCATGCTGTTTTCTATGCAACACACTACAACCTACATAGATATATGCACATAACAACCTTCAACAACAGATATCTGTCCACTCTTCACTAACAGTTGCAGTATGTCCCTTGCCCTATGTACATATGCAGCTACAGATAGAAATGTACTGCTGCCACACATGGATGATTTGCAGTGTGTAGAGTACTGTTCAGGAACATCTACTACATGCCAACACATACATATGAGTTACACATACCTTACCTTTGTATTTCCCTGCTCTGTCTGTTACAGTTTTGTAGGTATTTTTTTTTTTTGGGTTGGTTGTTTGTTTTGGGTTTTCTCCCTCTGTTTCTGCTTCTGTCTTGGTTTCTCTCACTGTTGTCTTTGTCTTTGTCTCTGTCTGTGTCTCTCTCTCGCTCTCGCTCTCTATCTCCCTGTACCTGCAGTGATATTATTGCATGTGTGGACAGCAGGTACAGCCTGCTTTTCTAGGTATCTGCACTTGTGCATGTGACAGCCTCTGCACCAATTGCTGCCCACCATTCAGTAATTGCATGCAGCCTGCTGTGTGCTGATTGCATTACTCACTGTGATTGCAGCCCACTGCTATAAAATGCTAGGTTAGGTAAGCGTAGCCCTTTCAGATTTCCAAGGTGGGGCCATGCTTGTTTGCTCTGGACACCGTTGTGTCAGTCAGAAGTTTGGTATATGTCTTTTATCTGAAGCTAGGGTTGTAGCCAGTGATATGCATGTTGTACTCAAACCTGAATGTTGCTTCCAGTACACACTTCTCAGTGTAGACATTTACTCACCCCTCCAAATGCTAACACAGGACACATGGGAGTATGTACTTTCTTTCTGAATTAGACATTTAACTGCCATACAAATGTGGTTAGGGCACTGTATTCCTGTGGCACATGCAGTGTTTGTGAACTGCTATACTGTAATTATTACGTTACTCACCTCTGAACAGTTTGTGGTTTGTTTGTGTTGCAATTAGCACAAGCTGCTCAACACAACTGTACTTATTTCAGTACTGAGTATGCCTACCTACACCCTGGTTTTTGCCTGAATACACAGGTGTGTTGTACCTTTGGGTAGGGGTGCAGAACTGCAAAGAGCATTTTTTATTATCATGTGAGGTTTATCTTTTTGAACATACAGGATTGCAGTGTACCTGTTAGTCTATCAAGGCAAGTAGTCTGTCTGCGTAGCTCCCACCTGTGGACATATCCAGATGGTAGCTAGAGGTTAGCCTATTATACTTTGTCTGTGCACCACACCAGTTTTTTCAGCACTGGCACATTGGCATTGTCACAGTTGGTTGTTAGCAGTACATGGCTACATCCTGTGATATTTCTGTGTTGTACTCCTACATAAGGGCATACTTGTGGAACTCCTTCCAAAGCTATTTGCAGAGTGTGTAACAGCAGTAATACTGATATGCCTGTGTGTTTCTGCCTCTGCCAGGCCTCAGATACTCTCAGGTATGTATTTGAATGGCCTCAGTAAAAGGTACATATACGTTATATACACCTGCAATATATTACAGACATATTGCAGTTGAGACTTTCTTGGGAATCAGAGCATATGTATACCTACACCTTTTCTGACGTGCAAGCAGTGTCTACTCTCACCTATTGAGATTATTCATTACGTGTGATTCCACACTTGTCTGCCTAAAGTTAGTACTTTCCAGAGTGATTCAGTGAGGCACAGCTAACATTTGTTTACAAATCAGGGACATCCCTGTAAAACAGTCACAGTTGGGGTGTCTGCCCTCTGCGCTAGTCAACTTTGCCAGTATTTATCCTGGTCTGATACTGTGTGGTGTTTGTAAGGTGCTACTGTAACATTATTCCCTGCTTGGATGGCTGGTTCTCTTTTCACAGTCATGTCATGCAATTCTACAACAACTGCTGGTAAAGACCCACAGAACAGGATTTGTGTTATACCATTCCTAATTTCCATTTACATTCCCTCTTTGTAATGCGTGATATATTTATGTCAGCACCAAGTTATTTGTATATCTGCTGTGGCTTAGTGGTAATTCGTGCAGTCTATTGTGTCAATGTTCTGGGGTTCGAGACTGGCAGAGGTCTTTTCTTTTGCTGCTGAGCAGAACAAGGGCCATTCCATAGAGTGACTAAGGCACTTTTAAGCAGTTGTAAGTGGGTTTGCTTGGGTTTGCGATGCATAGCTAAGTGCACTCATGCGCACACTCGCTTAAACCCGCTTGCTACTGCTTAAAAGTGCTTACTCACGCTAACCCCCGTGCTAATTTCTTTTAAAGAAAAGAAAATGGGGAGATAGGAAAGTGGTGAAAAAGGGGGCACAAAGAGGAACAGACAGTAGGTAAACAAGCTCAGGATGTGCAGGATGGGTGTAGGGAAGGTCCATAGCTGCCCATTTCTTTACCAGCAACAGCTATGCATATGCAATAAATTTGGAGTGAAATTTGAAACCTTCCACCCCTGGGAGAGGGGTGAGGACAACAAAGTATGTTGTATTGCCAATTATAATTATCAGTTTACATGTCCAGTGGACATGTGTTTAAAATGGGCAGCTATGTATGGGGCATAATTTTTTTGTGGGTACAGATTGCCCATTTTTTTTTTCAGGTGAGAGTGGAAAGTGAGGTAGAGGAAGTAGGTATGTTTGGGGAGGTAGGTTGGGGAGGTAAACAGACAAGACAGACAAGACGCATACGGGGCGGTGTATGACACATGGGATGGGTGAACACAATTGATGGGGACAGATGTTTGGAAATCGCAAGCCCATGAGCCCACAAATGGTAACAGTGGAACTGAGATCCCCACCCACTGGCAGTCAACACTGCACCTTCACAGCCCCAAGGGTGGCTGTGCTGTGGGCTGCGTAGGATTGGCAGGTTCACCCATGAGACGCGCCACTTTCGCCTTAAGCTGGCGTAGGGGATCAGCGAATGAATGCTGGATCTCCCTACGCACCACAGCCCGGGCCCTTCGAAGGGTGACAAGTGGCCCTTCTCCGCCCACGCTTGCATGGGGGGGATGAGCCCCTTCCCCTGCAGCACTTCAACCTGAAAGTGGCACAGGACCAATGGAGGAGGGGAGCCTGGGCTGGGCACCGGACCTGCTGGTGCCAGGTGCACTCGCCAGCTGAGGAGGGACAGGTGGGTCCGCTGGTACCGGCCTTCCCATACGTTCTGTGATTAGGTGTGTTTAATTACAACATAAACAACAGCATTCCAGATTAGTTATAACAGCATGCAGTAATATTCCCATTAACCCAACACACAATGGTTCCAACAGATGAACAGCAAGCATAACACATGCATATATTGAACGACAGTGGATATTCCAACAGCATGAGGGATGTTTGGTAGCAACAGGCCAACATGATTGTGGGGTTTGAACAGGGCACATGCATCAATGTGAATGCAAATATTTATAGAACAATAGGACATATGTCCCAACAGATATTTAAGATTACACATACCCATTGAAGTGTGGAATTGCATGGTTTATACACATACAGTAGGGTGTAGAAAAAACCTTGATTAACATCTTATAATTACTTTTACTCTACACTACATTCCTAGTGGACTGCAGGTGTATATCCCCTACATGTATAATTATACTTGCCACCATGCATTAGGTTGTGTAATGGGTT
This sequence comes from Protopterus annectens, assembly GCF_019279795.1. Classification (NCBI taxonomy): domain Eukaryota; kingdom Metazoa; phylum Chordata; order Ceratodontiformes; family Protopteridae; genus Protopterus; species Protopterus annectens. The sequence continues at coordinate 1,350,231,232 of NC_056732.1, forward strand.
TGGCTAGTTCAATATATACCTGACCTATATCTGACATACTAACTGTCCAAGATGCAGATGTTACTGCTACATATTCCTTGATTACATTTGTATTTCTTTATCTACATATCTGGATGTTTTCACATAACATTTTCACTTCTATTTGTACAGAATCCTGCATTTCTTGACACACACTCACATTTCTGGGGAACATATTAACATGCTACTCATGTGCCAGATTTACTTATGCATGCCAGCCATTAAATGACTGTTGAGGACTGTATATATGCTTCACAGCTACTAGCACTTCCATCAGACACTTTATATGGGACTGCACAACTCTGGGTTGCCAGCACTTTTTAAAACAGTACTATTTGTATAATGCAAGGGTACAACAACATTTCACACTAAGTGACACAGACACACTCCGGGTTTTAGACCTTTATTAATGACATTACACACGTTTCCACAGGCTCACTCCTTTATTTGTTATAACGGTGCATATGGAAGACATATTCAAGACATATTATACCTTTATTAATAGTTGAGAACACTCTTTTTCAGGCTCACTCACTTATTTTATATGACAGTACCTGTAGAGATAGTATTCCAGATATATGCTACCTTTCTTAATGGGTTACTACACTCTTATTCTGGCTCTCTGACTTTTTTATCTGACAGTACATGCAGAGGAGTTATTCAGGCCATTTATGGCTGCATTATTGGACTACAACACTTTATTTCATGCTCTCTCTCCTATTTTTATAACAATACATGCAGAATAATCACTAACCTGCCTGGTGGTGCAGCCTTAGCAGCCTATCTGCATAGGCTTGCTGATTCACAGCTCGGTCACCTGCAGCTGTAAAGTAAATTAAGGGATATTGAGACATACCTATTCATTATACAGAATCATTTATCAATTCCTACATATTGCATTCCATGGCTACCTACTCAGTTGTGGTGCATCCTGCATCCCACGGGCCTCGTGTATCCATTGATTCAGGCGGTCCTGCTTCCATCTCTTCAGGTCTGCATGGTGGTGACGGACCTGCTCACCAGTCCGAGGAATGCCTGTGACACTGGTGAGGTCATGAGCTAACCAGTTCCAAGCCTCTGCCTTGTACTCTGTCCCTTGGAACTGGCCCTGCAGGAGTCTTGACTTATGACGGTGGACAAGGAGACAAACCATGTATTTCGACTCCTCAATGCCCCAACGTTGCGCTCAGAAACATGTACCCTCTCCTGCACCAGCCATTCTAATTGCAGATGTGAGTTACAATCAGTTATGGCAAGGATTCCCGCCTATGGTGCTTAAATATGCCGCATTTCCAGCACTTTTTTGTGATTGGCAGTTTTTGAAAATTCTCGGCTGACTGCAGACCTGCTTAGTAATGGTTAATCTACCATTACTAAGTATATGTATGTTAACAGTAGCTGTTTCTCCTAAGTTGTTATGGCTTAGTGGTTCTGTGCTTTGATTAGGATGCGCAGAGTCCTGGGTTCGAACCTTGTCATTCACTTTATTTTCATACTGTCCAGACAGGCTAGGGGGTGTGGCTGTGTTTAAGCAACTTTGCTCTACGTTGCTCCATGTTGCCCTACGGTGCGCGAGTAGGTGCGCACGTCCGCGCAAACAGATTGTTCTGGGTAAAGCGCTATTAAACTATGGGCACCTCTATTGCACTGGGTAAAGTGCTATTAAACTATGGGCACCTCTATTGTGCTGGGTAAAGCGCTGCTTAACTGCAAGCAATTATATATCAGGATCCTTTAAAAATGTAATATTTTGTTCACTGATACATTGGCCACTTCACTGCTTTTTAGTATTGTTTAAACATATTTGTCAGGTATTATTTCATGTACTGATTTAAAAATAAATATGAAGGGGAGTGGTGGGACTCGAACCATGAATGCCTCTTTTTTGTGCAAACACTCTACCATCACGCTATTGCTATTTGGTGTGATTTGCATAAACATTCTTTCTTATGCTCTTCCATGTCAGAATTGCTAACTTTAGCTAAGCAATGGGCACACCCATGCACACAGTCGCAAATATGGGCAGCTATTTTGGGAATTTAAAAAAATAAATTTAATGTTTTGCTTTTTATAACTGTGATGGGGGTTTACAATATCAGGCAGTGTGGTGTTGGGTGCAGGGCCATTTGAGTGGACTCGCTCTTGTGTATTTGTTTTTACTTTTCAAACACTTGCAGGGGCGTGGACATTTAGACTGCTCAGCAGTCGGACACACCCCCTGCGTTCATACCCGGTTAGTGTAAGACTTACGGTTGAGTCAGCGTGCCCTCATGAATATTCATGGCATGCTGAGGTCATACCATTCAACTGCAGCCTCCGAGTAAGACTTATTAAGTCTTACACGGAGAATTTGTTAATCTGGGGGAAAGTTTTTTAATGGAAGATTTGCTACATTCCCACAAGATTGATGTTTGTGAAACATGGTTAAAGAACAACAACTGGAAAGCAGTTCTATCAGGGTATAAATGTTTTTACTGTAACAGACATTCTAACAAAAAATCAGGTGGAGGTGTTATGAAGAGGATTAAAGATAGCTATGAGACCTGTGATTATTACATGTTCAATTATAATACCAATACTATAGAATGTGCAACTGTGGTAATAAAGACAACCCTGGAACATATAACAATTGTTGGAGTGTATGGACAGCCAAAGTCAAGTGCAGATGGCCTAGAGGAATTCATACATTTCTTGCATGAAACACAGGAGGGAAGAATAATATTAGCTGGGGACTTAAATTTACCAGAAACATACTGAAAGAATATTGATTCAACAATGTTAGTAAGGAAATTATTCATAGTGTATATTCAGAAGCAATAATTTCTTCAGATTGTAAAAAAAACTATTAGGGGACAGAACATACTAGACATGGTTTGTGTTTGCAAAGAAATTACTGTAACTTCAAGTCAAGTTTTACCATCACTGATGTGCAGTGATCGTGGGGTTATAAAGTTTAATTTGTTGCTAGATAATTCTGCCAATCTGAAATCTAAGCCAATGCACAGACGGTTAATTACAGATTATAGGGAATCAAAACAGTCACTATGTAAAGCTAACTGGACTGAGGTGTTCAGTGGAAAAACTGCAGATGGAATGTGGAAAGTTTTGAAAGAGAAATTGTTTGAATGCAAAAAAATAAAAAAAAATGTTTAACATCGGAATCTAGGCATACAATATCAGGGGGATATATTTCCATAAGAACAAGATAGATATCTGATTAAGGTGAGAGACAAAAAATATAAGAAATGGAAGAGAGGTCAAACTACAACTTTGAAAAATGAAATAAACAAGTTGGACAAACAGATTAAGCATAGTGTGAGACAAAATCAAGAAAAATTTGAAGAAAATTTCTATAAAGATATTGAGCATAATATGAAACATTTTTGTATATACATAAGGTGTGGAAGGAGTAAAGACACACAAATTGATAAACTGTGTGCAGATTCCAAGATTTATTCTCAGACACAACATATTATAAATATATTTACAAAATCTTATGCAAAACAGTTTGGCTCAACAAAGGGGTGATACATTGTCTAAGTGACATCCAGGTAACCCCAGATACTGGAATCAAATTAGATTATATTGAAAAAAAACTACACAAAGTGGATCCAAATAAAGCACAGGGAGGAGACAGAATTAGTAACAATGACCAGAGAACAATTCAGCAAGAACTTACAGTATCATTATATATATTATTCACTAGGTCATATAAATATGGTGAGATTCCTCAGGATTGGAGACATGTATTTATTAAGCCTGTCTTTAAGAGAAAGGGGAGTAGGACTAACCTAGAGTCATACTAACCCTTAGGTCTTCTTTCATGTTGTGGAAAAATAATGCAGAAGGTAATATTGCAAAGGTTATTGTCAGAACTGGATAGGTTGGGACTTGAAACCATATATCAGGATAAATATGTTGAAAACAGATCTATTACCACCTGAAGCATGATGTTCTGTAACAGTATGATAATAGCTATGGATGAAAAATTGTGCTCTTATGTAATTTATATAGATTTAACTTCAGCACTTGACAGGGTCATACACAAAACACTGATCAATAAATTAGTACTACTAGGAATTGATATACTCTTGATAAGATGGATAGCTGCATGGCTTACAAATAGGAAATGGCAAGTATCATACAGCAACTGGACAGGTGAAATCCTTGGTTACAGTCAGGGTGTCCCACAGGGCTCTGTCCTAGGCCATTACTTGTTTAAATTGTATCTTTCAGCTCTAACTATTTTATCTGAGATGTTCTACAGTCTATATGCAGATGACTTGAATTTGGGTAAACTGATTACTGTGTTACAGATAAGGCATGTCTGCAAAATAACTTGACTAAATTGACTATTTGGACACAGGATAATAATATGCTGATAAATACGTCAAAAATTAAGCATATGAGATTTGGGAGACATAAATTGAAAGGTGAATATTTAGTACAGCACAGAGTGACTGAAACTGTAGACTCATTTAAGGACCTGCATATATGGGTATATTCAGTTGAGTTTTTCTAATCATGTCAGCGGATTGGTTAATGATAGTTATAGAACTATAGGTTGTATAAAAAGATTTATAAAGTCTAGGAAATCAAAAATAATGAAGCTGTTTGTCGGTTACATTATACCCAAACTTGAGTGTGAAATAGCAATATGGAAACCCTACAAGAAAACAAGCATGAGTAAACTGGAAGTATAACAAGGGCATCCACAAATGTGAAAATTTAAGTTATTATGAAAAACTAATATCTGAACTTATACAGTGTTTCTTACAGATGTCTAAGAGGAGACATTCAGGTATATAGGGCATTTAAAGACAACTACCTCTGGGAATGTTTGGGGTTATCAAAAAGTACTAGAGAATCATCACACAACCTATGTAGAAGGCTCTATAGGAATGAGAAGTGTGCTAATTGGTTCTCTGAAAGAGCAGCTGATGTAGGGAACAGACTACCAAATTACATTAAAGCAAGTACTAATTTAGATATTTCTAAGAACAGCCTGGCCACTTATTACGGGAACAAGTATTTTGGTAGATTGGTAAGCTAGAAGGGCATTAATGCCCATGCTTGAAATATTTGCATGTATGTATGTATGTATGTATTTATGTAGGTATGTATGTATATGATATGCCCATGCTTGAAATATTTGTATCTATGTATGTATGTATGTATGTATATAATCAAGTTTTTTTTGAAAACTCAAACCATTTGAATAGAGATCATGGTACAGTGAGGATTGGAAAATTTACCTTTTTCCTCACTATAGTGCAAACTCAGACTTGGTATATATAATTTGCAGGGGGTTCAGGGGGAGCAGCCCCCCTTGGGTTTTCAGAAACTGACATAGACCCGCACTTTTATATTTTTCTTTCTCTAATTTTCTCACATCATATTTCCACAGTAAAAAAACATTATTTTTATATTTTCCTTAAATGTTATACACCATTGAGACCAATTTTTATAATATATTCTTATAGTAATACGATCTTTCCATAACTATTACTAATCTCTTTCCTTCTTCTTTCCATGCTTTCTCATTTATCTTTTTTATTCCTCTGCCTATTTTTATATATTCCTTTTCTTTTATATCTAGCCATATTTCAAGATGATCAAAAAATCCTGCTTCAACTGCTTCCCTTCTCCTATAACTAACCCTTCTGATACTTTAAAATAATCTGTTTCAGTTCTATACACACTCCTTTTGTAAGTCCATGAATTTTTGTCCCAAAGTTTTAACTTACTACATCTTATAACGTCTAACATTTTCTTATATCAATTCCTTTATTTTTATGCATGCCTCTTAAACCACAGTTAAAGTCCCCTGTCATTATAATATTACATGTATGGTATTTTATTAATTTTATATAGTGTCATTATAATATTTATATTTATCTACACATTGTAAAAAATCTGATGAAATATTTTTCTCTTTGTTATAATTATATATACTTGTTTTTTACATTTTAAATCTACAGTGGTTAATCTTTCCATTTCTGCTAGGGGTACATCTAATATCTTTACTGTATTTCTACAGAATACAACTATTCCAAAACATCTCTCATTTCCCTAATTCCAAATTATCTTTCCACCCCATAGTTTGTTTGTAATCTTTCATTTGTTAAAATCTTGTGTCTTTCAATATAATTACATATATATCACATGTACTACACTACTACACAATTCCTATTCTTCTTACAATATTCTTAATACTATTCACCTTTACAGAAAGCACTCTAAAGTTTTCATTGTTCCTTTTCCTTAGATTTATGGTTTTATAAGTTCATTGTTAATTACTAGGATAACTTTCTTAACAGGCCAATGTAAGCCCAAACAATTTCCTTTCCAAAGTTGAGAGTCAAACACTGTCCCCCAGACTTAATAAATTCCATGTAGGTATAGTGTGGAGCCTACATGGAAGTCACCATGTCCCTGTATGTGGTTCCCCCTCCGTAGCGTGCCATGCATATTAATGATGGCATATTGCTGAGAGAGAAACAAGGAACAGGGTTATTAAATCAGTGTAGGGAGTGTGTGCCTGTGTCCGCAGATGAGTAACACACCCCATGCACTGTCCAAATGAATGATAACAATGCATTTAATATTTAATGATTTATTTGTTTTTTTAAAAGTTTGCACTGTGCGGCTCGTAGCAATTTACACATGCCAGACATCTAAAAGTAGAAACTAGATGCATTTAATTTGTGATTCAAAGATCAAGTTTAAGCATTGCTTAGTGGGTTTTCATGGCCTGGTGCTTAGCAGTGCTTAAACGTTGCTCAGAGGTATATGTAAAAGAATTGCAGTATTTCACATATTGATGTAGCCAAGTGGATAGAGTTATGGGCTCATGTGCAGTAGGTGTGGGGTTTAAATACATGGAAGGAAGATTAAGCAATTATTTTTGCAATATAAATTATGCCAATTATTTTTAAATCATGATCTGCTAAACTCAGCTAAGCTCAGCTAAGCCTTGCTGAGCCATAATAAGCACTGCTTAAACGATCTTTGTGTAGGCACTGCTTGGCAGTGCTTGGCACTGCTTGGCTGTGCTTAGCTGGTTTGCAGACAGATAAGCACTGCTAAGCATTGCCATTTTAAGCACTGCTCAGCTCAGCTGTGCTGATTTGCATGGGACCAACTGACGTGACACATTTTTAAAACTTGCCCAGTGGTATGTAAGGGTGTGAAAAATGGCTATATTAAAATGAATAAGTGGGAATACACCATAATACATTGGAGCTCTTTCTCTGAAGGATACAATGGCAGGCATTGGAGAGGGTTTGTGCTTTCAGGTGCAGCAGTAGGGCATTGAGGAATCCAGCATCATGGTCAGAATCCTTGTGAAAAAACATGTAAACCAGCACATGCATGGAGGTTACTGGGGCTCAGAGTACAAAGCAGATGCCTGGGACTGGCTGGCAAGGGACTTTACTAGTGCAGCTGGTATACCCACATAGGGGGCTGTATTGGACACCTGGGTCCATGAATTCTGGGCGGGCAATGTTCCACATGTAAGTATGTTTACCTGTGTTTTGTCAGTATTTAATCTTGAATGTCTGCTAAACTGGTATGCATAATGGTGTGCTGCTCTCCCAACAACTGCAGAGGTGAGAGCTCGCAATGTCGAGGCACACGCAGATTGCCTAGCTAGGGTGCACCGTGAGTATGGTGAGTACAGTTGTATTATGCTATATGTGACAGAGGGATTATGCAACAGTATAGAAAGTATAGAAAGAGCAGAACTTGAACCATTTATGTGCAAAACATTTGTAGTGCAATAACTGTGGAAATACAGCTGTATAATGCCAACTGTTATGCAAAAAAAACTAAAAACTATTCTAGTAAATGCATGAAGGTATCTGTAATAAACTGTTGTACAATACGTGTGGAATTAGAGCTGATATTTCAACCCAGTAAGATTGTGTACATCTGCATTTTAGTTTGTAATGTATAGGTTATCTAGTATCTCTGTCATGATTGTATTACATGCATGTGTTTTCAACTGTCACTGTAGTGTACTACAACACTGTAGTACTAATACCAGGTCATATTTTGTTTCCAGATGAGCTCTAGGTAAATATCAGTCAGTCAGGTTTCAGCAGTGACTCAGTAGCTCTGTTTGTTAAATGCTGTGTACAAAGTACATTTTGCCACACACAGACCAGGGTATGAATCTAGTGCTATGTACTAATAAATATTATTGTATCAGATATGTTATGATGACAGATATTCTCTCCACAGGGACTACTGGTAAAGGGGTGAGGTAGCCTATATATGTGTAAATAATTGTTTATTCAGATGTCACAGACTGTTAAAATCATTGCCACAAATGTGCTAATTAATGCAGAAAATAAAGGAAATATGTGCAATAATAATAATATATATCAACATAAAAGAAATAAAATAGGTAATCTTGGTATGGCTGCATGCTTGGTGTGTCTTGTAAAGTTTGCTGCAGTCAATTAATACATGTGATGCATATGTCCCCTGCAATCATTGGTATTGGGTTCTATCCCCATGCCTGCCAGAAATATTAAGCACTCCAGCCGAGAATCAAACCGGAAAACCGCTTGCTGTGAGGTGACAACTCTACCACTCCACCACTGCACCATCATGTAATGATGGAGGCAGACAGTGTGTGTCACAGACTGTATGTATGCACATATATCTTGCAAATACAGCTGCTACAGCATTCACTTAGTAGCTCAGTCTGTTAAATGACTGGCATGTAGTATCATTTGCCAACCACGGTCCTGGGTTTGAATCCAGTGTGTTGCACATCAATTACATTCTTGTGAACACAGCAATTAATGAGTCATGCAGTTTTAACCCACACAGGTTGCTGCTGCTTCATTAATTGTTACCCATCTTTGAAAGTCAAAGGTCTGTAACTAGGGACACACTGCATGCACTTGTATAGCCAAACTATATGCCACCTACTACTCTGCGATTTGCACTGTTACATAACAGATACAACTTATGCACATGCATTGATTGGACTGTAAAGGGTACGCTTGTGATGACACAGCTGACATTGCTGCCTCAGTTGCTCATACAGCTTGCTCCAAAGAGGTCACACTCCCTCCTATGTGTCCTAATCTGCAGCAGCAGCTGCAACCTGGAACATACACAGCTGTCTGTTAAGCTAGCTGCTACAGACCTTCCATACCTCATGGGTCTGTATCATATGTTCAATGTTTGAAAACTTTGAACGTTAATTAATCGAAATTAAATGTTCGAAGTTTCAAACATCAAATATATGATAAAAAAAAGAAAGACAACTTACCTGGCTGGTGTAAGCAGGAGGGCAAGCCCCCCTGCACCCACCACACCCCGTCTCTTTAAATATATCAACTCCAAGACCGCACTACAATACAGTAAAGGGAAGATTTCACTTTACTGCACTGTTTTGCGGTCTCAGAGATGGTATATTTAAAGAGCGGGGAGTGTGGAGGGGTGCAGGGGGGCTTGCGCCCTGCCTACAACAGTTTGTTTTGGGTTTGTTTATTTTTCGTACATATGTTCGAAGTTTTATAACTTCGAACATTTAAATTTGATTTTATGATGTTCGAAGTTATAAAACTTCGAACATATAATATAGACCCTACCTCACAACCCTCTAGAACAAGGGCTACAGATATAATCATATATAAAGAGTGGGGGGCAGAGGTCCAGCGACAGGGACATGTTTCACAGTTTGCCCCTATAAAGCTAGTGAGCTGATAGAATAGCAGTTACTGCATCAGCATGCATAGTTTGATGGGTATGACATCTCACATTCACGTCTCACTCCATTTACTGACCTCAACCCACAATGTTTTCCATTGAACTGCCAGATAATCACAATGTCATGGGACAATGGCCAAATATATCATGCAAAACTGTAGACATACCTCAGAAATCTCAACAGTGGACATTATTTGTACCTACCCTCTGATGCTGTAATCTCCACACCTCACTAATGTCCATCTCAAAGTCTAAGAAAGGGGCCAAGGCCTACATGATGGCCTTAAATATTGCACTGCGGTGCCATGTTATTGGCTAATGAAAATGCAACCCAGCTGTTTTGCATGCAATTAGCAAGTGTGAGGTACAGATTGGTGCACAGGAAATTACCGGTTAATGAGTAGTACCTACAAAAGGCAATCAACTGCTTATGGGGAACAGGTCTGTATGTTGTTTTGCTCACACAGACAATGGTTTTGCAAGCTATTTTTTGGGGAACACTTCAAAAAAGGAGCACTACACTCTACCAGGTATGTAATAGATGTCCCCATGTAATGGAATGCAGATGGTAGGATGGTGGTATGGGGAATAGGGATTACAACAGTAGGTCTGTCATACATCTATAGTATTGACATATTGGTGATATTCTGCAGTCCAATAGCTACAGGCATGCCTCACAATTGTCCCTGCTTTGAGTCAAATCCCAGCTCTGCCCCTGTTACTCCCTACTACAACTGTCAGCTGTTGTAGGAAAGCTAGTGGAATCTGTATTACACATAGTGACACTACGAAAGGGTGTACACTCTTGTAACATCAAATGATTTATTGTTATTCACAACCTCTCAGTCTGTCAATGCCACACATAAATAGAGCTGGCATTCTACAGATGCCTGACTGTCCCTGATGTACCCTGGCTAGGTCACTTTTTTGTTGACATTTGTCCCTCTTTGGTTGAGAGCCATGGCTAACATACCTGTCAACCCCCTACAGCAGGGATTTGGTCATAGCCATAAGTAATGGGAGACACAGGTCCAAACTCAGTGACAGGGGATAAATTTTGGCCATACAATGTAAAACTATGAATACACTAACAGATATTACTCCAGCATTCATGTTTTCTGAGGGGTCAGGCATGTGACAGCCAGATTCCCTAGTGTCCATCAACAACCATCAATGAATGGCCAACCATTTGTCAGACATCCACATGTTTGTGCCAAAAGGAACACATTCATGAGGCACACATTCACAGTCTGCACACATATGTGTAGTGGAGAGGTGGGATGCCTACAGGGAACATACTACAGCAGGTTTGCACTGCTGTCTAACATTGTGGCACACTGCTGTTGCTGGACTGTCTCCATATAGTTGTTGTAATATCACACAGTTATTTGTCTATCAGGAGCTGTATGACATATTATTGGTTGCTTGCATGTAGGGGACACACCACAGTAGACTACAGTGATGGGTGTAGAAACATACAGCAGAATCTGTCACGGCACACAGGGACATGCTCAGTATTGCTACTATCCTGGTAATAGTCACACATATAGTTTGTTGATACACTGTGAGGTACGACGTATGAGGGAGCGGTGGCTAGTGCAGGCCACATTGGTTGTGCAGGGCATGTAGATAATGGATGTCCATGTATCTGGTCCTGTAATGTGTCCCCCTCTTGTTGTCTTTCAGGAACAATGTATCGCATGAGGCAACCCCCATTTAAAGCTGCTGAGAATGCTGCTATCCTGGATGGCCTTAGACTGCATCATCACATTCTGCTTTCAAGGGGTTGACAACATCATGACTGGCATGCAGCGTTGTGGGGTGACCTTTTCAGGGTGGTTAACCAAGGTGGACATCAGGACAGAACCTACAAGCAGGTCTGACACAGGGCCACATATATGCTCAATGCTGCATGTGAAGGGGCAGCTGTTGTGGCTAATGATTGTGCTGCCACCGATGGAGGGCCTGCAACAGAACAACCACTTACAGCCACAGAGGAAGTCCTACAAACCTAGAATCAACCACAAGCTCCCAGGCATCCATCACTCCATACATCCTGGAGGTGGGTGCCACAGTGTCCACATCAGAAGAGTATCCAGGTAAGCTTACTTTGTTCACCAGTGTAATACTCTATCAATCATTGTGGCAGGCTTTGCATTCCAGTACATGGGTGTCTGGTCTATCTGCATTGGGGGGTTGTTTTAATGCACAGTTGTGCACACATACTCAGAATATCAGCAATGTAGGTAGTATCACAGTAGGTACTGTACATGTGGATAGATGCACATATTACCATCTAACAGTGCAGCATTTGGTATTGCTGACAATCCCTCTCACTCACATTTCCATAGGTATGTCAGGTGTGATCACAGTCTGTAGTTCTGTACCTGGTAAGTGTTTTAGCCCAGGGCACAACTGTTATGTTTAGCCAGAGTGGGATAGTTGTATATTCCATATTGGAGCAGTTGACTACAGTGCATACAATGGATAATCACAGCTGTGTATGTGTGCAAACACTAACATGTTTACAGTTATAGTCATGAAGAAGTATGCAGCCTGCAATACAGTAGATAAATGATTCCAGGATGCCTGTTCACTCACTATAGGGAGATGGTACATACCTGCTGCAGTGATACTACAGCAGGCATATCATTCTCAGGATACGTGTACTGGGTATTATGTATAGTTCTATCACATAAACTGTCATATTGCATATCTCACAAGTGTAGTGTACTGGCAACATTCACTGGATGTAGTTGAAATGCATGTTAGACACAGCCTGTCTTGCCTGTATATGTTGTGTGTTTGTGTGTTGTGCGTGAGATCAGTGGTGCCTCATCTGTATGAGTCTGTGTAGATTACCATACATAATAATGCAGGTAATAATGTACTGATTTTGACTTCCTTCTCACAGGTTGGAGTCCGTCCACTCATAACCTGATGTTAGTGTCCCATTGGGCTCTGATGAGGATGATGGCCATAGTGAGGCACAGGTGGAGTTGCAGGGGCTGAAACTGTCCCAGAGGTTGACATCCCTCTTCTGCTCCCATTGTCTCTGCACACAGTCAGTATGCCCATACATACCCCGTCCCCATAGGCCACAGATATTGGACAGTCACATGGTGCCGACATTGAACAGGACAGTGTGACAACTATGGTATCAGTGCATGTAGACATTGGCCATAGCCAGACAGCTGGCAAGGTTCCACACAGGCAGATTGACAAGGGTGCTCGAACGGGGACTTCTGTTCATCTACTTCCTGTCACAGGTGTCACATTACGGGTCACTTGCTGCATGTTTCAGGCTATCATGGAGGCACAGGCATGTCTCAAGCATAATACCAGACAGGTGGTCAGCGTCATGGATGCAGTAGAGTCTGACATCTATGACTGCCTCTACCGCATTGGTGATGCCATGGATCATTTCGCTGATGTATTGGACAGATGGTGGGCTGAGACAGTGTCTGTCTTTGCCCACACATTGTCTGTGCTGGAACATCTGGTTGAGGTAGGTCATTGGGCATGTAGACGTAGGTCAGCAACACCATGTGCTGAGAGACGATGTGTCCATGGACACTCACACCCCCATAGTGGCAGTACCTCCAGCACTACAAAGGGAAGTGTGTTGTCCACATCACAAAGTGGCAGGCCATGGGCACATGGGCCTGGGCAGTCCTGTGGTCGACACAGACCCAGCAGACAGCAGTCACCATCAGGTACTACACCACATCTGACCTTGGGCATGGTGGTGTCACTGCCACTCCTGACAGAGCAAGTTCCTGTTTTCATGGCTGGAGATGGTGAACTGCCACTCTGTGATGTACGGTCCACAGCTGTCCAACATACACATGTAGGGTTAGCACTGGGCTTGTCTGTGTACACACACACATGCACACACACATTCAGACATCACTGTCACATGCAGGTCACCCACAGACACACATGGCACCTCTCCACAGCACATATGACCAGCACCCCTTCTTGACTCACACACATGCTGCCAACTGTATGGCACAGCCTAGGCCTCTGGCACTGCCACACCACACCCTGTGCATGTGATGATGCCTGTGCCACATCCCTGCCATCTATGCCATCAATGCAGGTGAAGTGCAAATATGTGTCTGATGCACAGGGTGACTATATTACTTTCAATGCAGTTGTGTAGTGCAGTACTGTTATGCCACTGTAGGTGCTGTGGACCATGACAAGTACTGTGTGGTGGTATGTGTCATGACTACAAAGCAAACCTTGTGTATCTTAGGTGAATGATGTTAGACTGGTTGCAGAGTGACAGAATGACAGGTGTATCATGGACCTGTGTATGTGTCTGTTCCAGGGGTTTGAGTGGCTATTCTATGGACAAATGGTGGCAGCACAGTGGCACAGGATGGAATGGCAGCACAGCTGAAATATGATGTCAACAAGGTACGTCAGTATTTCTGCATGGTTCCCTAGGTGCATATGTGTAGAAGGTCGTGTATGGGACAATGGGGGCAGCTGGCATAATTAGGCATTCATACTTTGTGAGATGATATGCTACCCTTTATACGTCACCTGGGTTTTCTGACTATACAAACCCAGATGGTGGCAGACATTAGTGATGCCTATATAGGACCTGGAGTGTCTATATAGGATCTGGAGCTTGTCACAGGGCTGTAAAATGCATAAACATTGCACAGAAATAGCCCCATATGGGCATGTCTGTAGTGATACTAGGGGACATATCTGCAACCACGCACATGGACACACATAGAGCTGGCTAGCTGGAGACCTAAACCCCTACCTATCTATTATTACACACTATAGCTTGCAGTAACTATTGCATGTACCACAGAGCTTATGGGAGCTTGGATTGTCAGCTAGTACTCTTAAGGTGGATGACATCAGCAGGCCTTGTATGGGAGGGCATTTAGAGGCCAGTAGCTAATTTTAGGCCTATAAAATGCATAAGCATTGTATGGAGATTACTCCTATAGATTTGTCCATAGTGCTGCAGATGGATGGATGTATACACAGAGAGAGAGAGAGAGAGAGAGAGAGAGAGAGAGAGAGAGAGTTCACTAACCCATACCTATCTAGGAGTACCCACTGTAGCTTGAAAAACTTATCGCATACACCATACAGATTATTTGAAAGTAGACTGTTAGCCAGTGCTGTTAAGGTGGATGACACTAGCAGGCTTTGTAAAGGAAACCAATGTAGAGGCCATCAGGTAGTCAAAGAGCCTTAAAATGTATAACCATTGCTCAGAGATACACACGTCTGTACTGCTGCATTGGGTGATGCTTACACACAGAAATGACTGCTATGAGATTAGAACCCCTACCTATCTATGTAGCACACATTACAGCTTGCAGTACTTATTGCATGCATCATGGAGATTACTTGAAAATAAGCTGTCAGACAGTGCTGTTAAGGTGGATGACATCAGCAGGTTTTGTAAGAGAGGCCATTGTTGAGGAAAGCAGCTAGTTACAGAGCCAGTAAATGACTCACCATTGCACAGACAGATGTCAGACTGTGCTGGAACTGTGCTTCCCACCTGACTGACAGGACAGATGAGCATGTCTTTACTGCTGCAGGGGTTATACTTGTATATGCACACAGATACATAGAGAATTACTTGTTGTGAGATTAGACCCCTACCTATCTATTTGTACACACTATAGCTGACAGTACTTATTTAATGTGCCACAGGTTATGTCTGTTGTATTTGTAGATGCAGCCACAGTAATTGTGGTCTACACAAAGTGGCCTTGTATTACATAGCATGTGTGGCCTGCAGAGTGCTCCATCATGCTGCTGTTATTGTATCTAGTGTCATAGGAGTGTGATACCTGTTAATACCCCTGCTATGTGTGTAAAATTCCCAATATGGCCATGTCTGACTGGTTGCAGTTTGGTTGGTGGACAATTGGCCATGGCCTATGTTACAACCATTGCACATTACATCACCTGGTCACTGTTGTCTGTCTACAGAGTGACATTCTACAGACACAGTGTTCTGTGGGTGTGTGGATTCTGCCCTTTTGCAGCCATGGTCTGTTACTATCAGACAGCTGTTGTGATATATAGGTGCAGATAACCCCCAGCATTTTGCTTGTAAGTGGGGACATTCTTACATCCCCAACACACACACACACACACACACACACACACACACACACACACACGTGTGTGTGTGTGTGTGTGTGTGTGTGTGTGTGTGTGTATGTGCGTGTCTGTAACAGGGATGCCATCTTAACTCTTTCTGTATATGTGTGCATGTTATGTAAATGTGTTATGTAGATATGTGTAGAGAGTCTATATCAGTCCACACATTATATATATATATATATATATATATATATATATATATATATATATATATATATATGTGTGTGTGTGTGTGTGTGTGTGTGTGCCACATACTGAGAGCTAACACACACACACATATATATATATATATATATATATATATATATATATATATATATATATATGTGTGTGTGTGTGTGCCACATACTGATAGCTGGGGTAATTGTGTGTGAGGAGGATAGGGGAAGACTTACAATGCTGATTGTATGCACAGACATATTTCCACTTAGGTATTTGTTTGGGCAGAAGAGGCAAGAGACATGGTCTCAAGTTAGCTAAGTATAGGATCATGCCCAGTAAGACTGTCAGTACTTTCAAGATGACTCCAGGCCAGACCTACCTCTACTCCAGTCTGGGATTTTGTGTGCTGTAGACCATTGGCTGTTGCACCTGTTTCCACACTCCAGCACCTCCCTGATATTTTGTCCAAGGCATTCCCCAGCTGTTTGCTGAATGTAATATGTCACTCATATCTATCAAATGTACATATTTGCACAGAATGTCCAGATATTTGCCTCATATCTTTGGTCCATGTTACATAACATTGTAGTTTTCTGGCACATTAGTGGCAAATCATTAAAGAGTGATGTTAGGAAATAATGACAGACATTTGAGATTCAGACTGCAGACACTTCAGGAGATTCATGGTAATGTAAGATTTGTTATTCTATCAAGTCTTTATGTTTGTAAGAGCAACATTAAACACTTGCCACTATTTTGGGCCTTTGTTCCACTTAGATTCATGGCTTTGGCCAGATTTGTTGCTGTAAGAGGTTGAGAGGTGTGATGTGCTGGGGTACATGCTGTAACACCACATACAGGGTGACAGTTTGCATACCTCTCCCTGTACATGTTTATGCAGAATGTCCAGCCTATTGCCCCTTTTGTCTGTTCTGTTCCTCATACAGTTGTGGCTGTCTGGTACTATACTGTAAAATGTATCCACTGAAGTGTTGTAACTACTGAGACATTTAAGTGGTGGCTTTTACATCATGCAGCTAATCTGACCTGTTGCATCCTAGTGTTATGCTAGTCATGTTCTCGGTTACTCAGACCATGTATAATGTCTGTCTGTAGGTTTGGCCCTCTGTTCCCCCCATTTTCTCTGGCTTTGTCCAGCTGTCTTGCAGTCACAGTTTGCAACTTTGAGAGTCTGTGGAACTCCTACCATATGAGTAGCTCACATGCAAAAGTTGTAGCTACTGCTAACTTTGAACCATCAACACCATCATCCATGCTAAAGTCCTCAGTCTAGTGAGCCACACCAGCTGCTGGAGAGAGAGAGAGAAAGAGAGGGTTAATGCCTCATGCTATCAACAGCATACAGACATACACTGACCCCTGGATTGTGTGGGTAAAATATGTGGGCAGGTAATATGTCACAGCCCTGTAAATGTGTGATCTGCTGATATATCCTTGCAAACATACTCTGTTACTGCAGGTGTATGGAAACACAGATGTGTTGGGGGTAGGGAATGCTGGCATTGACAGTCATGCCTCTCTCCTATGACCCCACTGTTTGGCATTTCCCTAGCATAATGTAGTTGGGTTTCCAGCCATGTGGCCTAATGAATATTATGGGGCACTCAGTATTGGACAGAGTACCTGTTGTCCCAAGTGGCTGTTAGATCTCTGCAAGTTGCCCAGTAGCCCACTCTATTCCCCTTGCATACATGCAGCAGGTCCATACATATGCTACCATAGTCTAGTACCCCATACATCTGTTGTATAGCATAGCGACTTACCTTGTGAACACAGCAGTTAAGAGTCCTGTGTTTCAGGGCTGACTCTGTTTGATGCATGCAGCACACAGCCAATACATGGTTAGGTACAGGTTGTGTGGTGTGGCTGGCATCCTTTTTACTATGTATGTGAGTCAGAGTAAGGTGTCAGACCCTAGGACCCTAGATTGTCAGTGCATGTGCTATGCGTTGCCTCTTGGCCAAGGCCAGGGAATACTGGACATGCCTACATCTGCCTACAGGAACAGCCTCAGGGTGTTCCTCCTCCAAGTCCCCCTGTGGGTGTGGGTGTGGCTGTGGGGACCCTAGCACTGGTGGGGGGGCTGTATGTTCCTTCCCTTTGATGATCCTGCCACAGCTGTTTCCGTAGGATCATATTGTGTAGCATGACACATACTGTGAGCATATGTGCACATGTGGCTGGAGAATACTGAAGGGCTTCACCAGATATATTGAGGCACCAGAACCATGACTTGAGCAGCCCAAACACATGCTCTATGATGTTCCTAGTTTGTGCGTGTGCCTCATTATGGTATTCTTCGGTAGGTGTGTGTGCAGTTCTGATGGGTGTCATCATCCATGGTTTCAGTGTATAGCCAGCATCTCCCAGTAGATGGCCATATGGGATGTCCCCCCAGCAAACATTTGGTACATCTGTGATGCATGCCAGATATAGGAGTCATGATAACTTCCAGGGCTGCCAGCTCACACATTCATAATAATGATTGGGGGCATTGCACACAATCTGGCAGTTGATAGAGTGATACCCTTTGCGGTTGACATAGACTCTACCCTCTTCACTGATTGGTGCTTTGATGTGGACATGAGTACAGTCTATGGCACCCAGTACCTCAGGCTAGTGTGCTACATGGTAGAAGAGATGCATAGTACTGGCCCTCTCCTCAGGGGTATGGTGTAAATAAATGTTCACACTGATATGTGTTTGCATGGCATCCAGGAACTGGTGGAGTACCCTGGATGCTGATGCCTATGAAACCCCCGTTATGTCCCCAGTTGGTCTTTGAAAAGTAACTGTAGCTAGTATCCCAAGGGCTACACATACCTTTGTTTCCACTGGGATAGGTTCCCCTCTGTTGGCTCTGGGTCTGAGTCGAGGGCATTAATGCTTGGTGAGTTCTTGTAATATGTCTCTGTCAACCCTGTAGAGCTTTACAATCTCCAGATCTTGTAGCTCCTGGAAGGTTAGCCTGGGCCCGAACACTCTTCTCCTTCTCAGTCTAGGCCTATTGGTAGCAGCAGCAGCAGCATTGACCTCAGCATAGGTTCATAGGTTCATAGGTTCATACTAGGCTATCTGCCCAAGGGCATTTGTAAGCCTAGCCCATAGTTATTTGGCTTTCGCCACCCCTTTAGTTTGAATAAAACTATGCCTATTATTTTGCTGTGCCTCTGTCAAGCAGTGAAACTGAAGTAATCCCTGGGGTATATCTGCGATCTCCCATCCATTGGTCAAGATTCCTCTTGAACAAGGCCAGCAAGGTGCTCTGCCTCACACGTACCTGCATTTTGTTCCACAGCATAGGGAGTCTCTGGGTGATGAATCTGTTCCTCCAGCACGTTCTATTAATAACCGAGTCAAGGTTTAAGTCTCTCTACCTTGTGGTTCTGAGGGATCTAGATTTTTTGAGGTGAAGCATATTCATCAAATCTGGGTTTGACATGGCCTTATATGTCAGGCACAGGTCATCTGTGAGCAAGCGGTATGAGACTGAATAGAGCTGGAGTTCTTTCAGTCGGGCAGCATAAGACATATTTTTGAGACCCTTTATCCTTTTGGTGAGGAACTTTTGGGGCCTTTCCAGCTGCTGCAGGTGTCGGGTCAGATACATTCCGAATGGGGCATTGTACTCAATCATAGGTCTAATGAGTGATGAGTACAGGGGGACGATGACCTCCCTTGATCTAGATGTGAATCCCTTCATGATCAGGTGGGCAATGTAGAAGGTTTTCCTAACTACTTTAGCAACATGAGTGTCAAACGAAAGGCTACTGTCAACCTGGGTCCCCAGATCCCTGATGACTTCTTCTGTGCTCAGTGGATTGCCACCTATATGGTAGCTAGGGGTAACCTTGTTTTTCCCGAAGGGTATGACTATGCATTTCTTGGCATTTAACTTTAGGCCATGGCTCTGGCACCAGATATCCATTTCTGTGAGGCCCTTCTGAAGGATATCTGTGTCAGATGTGTTTTCGACTATGGCGCCCAGTTTGCAGTCATCTGCAAACTTTGTCAGCCATAACCCTCCTGCATTTGCTTGTACTTCAGAAAAGTATATGCTGAACAAGAGTGGACCCAGGACTGAGCCCTGTGGGACACCACTTGTGACAGGGTTTGAGTCTGACATGGCTCCAGCAACTCTGACCCTGTGGGTTCTGTCACTTAGCCAGTTTGCAACCCATCTTGTGATGTATGGGTTTACATTCAAGCTGATGAGTTTTTCGATGATACCTGAGTGGGGTATTGTGTCGAAGGCCTTTCCCAGGTCAAGGTAGGCTGTATGGACTGCCTTTCCCTCATCAATGGCCTTGGTGACTGTCTCGAAAAAGTCAACCAAGTTTAAAAGGCATGATCTGCCTTTGACAAAGCCAAACTGGGTTGGATCCAAAGTCTGCAAGTTCCCTATGTCTTTATTTATGAGTTCCATTATGATCCTCTCCATGGCTTTGCAGATAAGGCTTGTCAAGCTAATGGGATGGTAATTTCCAGGGTCGGTGGAGGCACCGCCTTGTGAAGTGGGACCACAGTCGCCGTCGCCACTCCTTGGGTAATGTATCCTGGGGTGAGGCTAAGATTAAACAGCTGTCCTAACTGCGGGTTTAATTCCTCATTGAGTTCGTGGAGCACACAGCCGGGGAAACCATCCGGTCCCATGGATGCTGTGTTTTTTGCTTTGGAGAGAGCAGTTCTCACCTGGGCGTTGGAGATGTTTGGGGGGCTACAATCCTCTGGTATAGATATCTCTCCTTTTGGGGGGGAGAAGTTTGCACTGAACCTGTCAGCCAGTATGTTGGCAATGTGTGTAGGTTCAGTAATCTTCACATCATTTTGAACTAATTCTGAGCATATCTGGGAGTTTCCTCCTAGGTTTCTAACATAGCTAAAGAAGGGCTTATGATTGTCTTTTGAGTCCTTGGTGATTTTTTTCTCAAAATTTGCCTTGGATGATTTTATGAGAGCTCTTAGTTTTTTACTTATAATGATCAAAGGTGTCTTACCTTTCAAGGATTTTGCTCTATCTTGTAGTAGCTTCCTCCTTTTGTTGTAGAGCTTGTTTATGGCTGGGGTCCACCAGACTGGATGCTTGCCTTTGGTACAAAGAGTCTAAGTTTTGTTTGGGATTGCCTGATCCATGCAGTCCTGTAGGTGCTGGTAGAAGGCATTTGTAAGTGATTCAGTGGTTTGAGTAATGTTTACCACTGGCTCAGGGGCCTTGAAGGAGACCACACTAGTTTTTAGAAGTGTGAAGTCGGCTTTTGAGAAGTTTTTCACTGTGGTCTTTTTTATTTCAGGTGGGGACGGGATGAGGACCTCCAGCGAGATTAGTTTATGATCTGATCTCACCAGTGAGGGGTATACTTCCGGTGTTGAACATTGTGATCCCATGTTCGTGATGATGAGATCAAGTATGTTTTCTCCTCTTGTGGGGATGGTGACTAGTTGTTCCATGGCATTTGAGTTTATGAACTCCAGGAACCTTTGGGCTAGAGTGTTTGGGCTTGAGTAGTGTTCCCAGTCTATATTAGGGTAGTTGAAGTCACCTAGTATGATGGTGTTTGGAGATACATTTATCCCCTCCAATGTTTTCAGGAAGGCCATGTGAGGTCCTGAGTTTGAGAGGGTGGCCTGTAACATGCTACAAATTGCAGAGCAGTCTTGCCTATGGTTAATTGCACCTGGATGGTCTCCGATGCATTGTGCGTTGCCACCAACCTTGAGGTGTGGGTGTCCTTTATGAATATGGACACCCCCCCTCCTTTCTTGGTGTTGTCCAGATTTTGGGGCCGGAACGCATGATATGAGGTTAAACCTGATAGTGCTGGGGTGCTCTCAGGAGCCTTGAGCCAGGTTTCTTTCACAGCACAGACATCGATGTTCTCCATACTGAGAAGGGCCTTGAGTGCGTGCATCTTGAGATTGAGACTTCTGGCATTGAGCAGCATTACCCTTAGTTTTTTTCCTTTTTTGTGTTCTAGGGTGGTAGGTTTAGAATTTGAGCCTTGCCTAAAAAAGGCACTATGGGGGTGGCAAGAGCCTTTGCCAATATCCGGAGCCTAGGGGTGACAGGTGCAAGCCGTCCCTTGCGATGCAGCGTGGCTTGTCCAGCATGTCATCCCAGGCAGACAGACATTGGATCCCCTTTGAATGACACCAGAATTTAAGCCAATTATTAAAGCTGATCATCTTATCAGTGTATTGTGGCATCATTCTAGGTGAAGGTAGGATACTGCTCAAGGTCAGGGTCATACCTGTCTGGGCTACATAATCAGAGAGCTCCCCAATGTCTCTTTTCATGTAGTCCAAGGAGGTACGTCTCAGGTCGTTGACACCAGCGTGGACAATGACTGAGTCATACTTGTACCTGCTGTTGAGAGACCTGAGTGCTTGCATTATGTGGCAGATTCTAGCGCCCGACAGGCAGCTTACTGTGACTTTCTCCTTACTCAGTCTGGTGAGCGGGACGTCAGTGTGTCTGACTATGGAGTCACCTATGACAAGTATGTTTGGTGTTGTATTTGGCCTTAAGAGCAGTGACTGCTTTGCACACTGATTTTGTTGTTTATGTGTTGTTTGTGTGGTGTATTGAGTTTGAAGTTGCTTGGGTGTCTGCTTTGGAGGCCTCTGCTGTTTAGGTAAATTTTTACTCAGAGCCTCCGAGTATGTCTTAGTGTGTTTATGTGTTTGATTCAGTGGTGTGGTTGAGTTATGTGAGACTGGTATTGTGGTGTGTGTAGTTGCCTTTTCCTCCTGCCTGGTCTTGCCAGTCCTGAGTTGAGAGAGCTCAGCCTCCAGTCTGGCTAAATAGCTGCATCTCTCACAAGTGTTAGTGTTACGTGGGAGGAGGAGAGGGTTGTCCGTGTACATGAGGCAATTGTAACATTGTCTCAGAATTCCCAGATTCACCAACTGGGCAGGAGAGGATGCCAGCATCTGACCCTTCGACATGCTAGAAAGAATTATGAGTTGGTATGAGACAGAAAAGTAGTGGGCTTAGCAGGAAGTGGGCACTCCTGGGGTTTTGCTAGTGAGAGATTTGTATAATATAGGAGTGCTTGACCTGCAAAGAGAATGCTTATAAGACAAGGGATATGCTTATAAGACAAGTGCTGAGCTTTTGAGAAGAAAAAGCTATTTGGAACAAGTGCTGCACTTTTAGTGTAGGTGTAAACTGTTTAGGTTCCTAACAGAGCAGTTCTAAGGGAAAATTGAAGAACAGACTTTCTGGAGCCAGAAAGAGTTTAACCTTGTTTAACCAGCTGCCCGATGCTGCTCTAGTGGCAACTCCGGCTTCATCGGCTAAAGCACGTTAAAGCGTGCTTGATAGCAGGGGCTGGAAAGAAGCAGGAATAGACCCAAAAGGGACAATAAAACTACAGTTTCAAGTCAGTAACCACCTCTACGGGGCAGGAAGCTGCTCAATGTTATTCACTGCCACTGATCAACAGAGAGACCCTCCTTCAGCCCAAGCAAAAATGGCCTCACAGAAACTTTCAAACAGTTCAGGAACAGCAAGCCTGTAACTGAACTTTTTTAACTCTCAGAAAAGTGGGAAAAAAGCAAGATTTTTTTTTTTTGTTTTTGTTTTTTACAGAAATAGCAGAGGTTCACAAGTAATATCAAGTTATAACAGTGCAGTAAATGACCCCACAAGAGTGCTAGGTCAAGGACAGAAAATATGCAAGTTTTAAGAAAAAAACGATTTAAAATTAAGTGCAAACAGGAAATTCAGCAAACAGCTTTTGGTTGTGCTCTAAATACAGCTACTAATACAGAAATCAAGTTTAACAAGCCAGAAAATGCTCAAGATAGGCAGCTATGCAGAAAAACTTAGCAAATAAACAGAGAAAAAATACTTAAAATCTCAAAAGTGGCTCCCTTCTTCTCTCAGCGTTTTTTCCTCTTGGAGGGTGCTTCACCAACAGCCAACAAGCCTGAAAAGACGCCCAAACCACGAGGCAACTAGGTTTTAAGAGAGGAAGATGAAGGAGTTATGGAAATGACCCCTAGTGGCCAATAAAACTACAGTTTCAAGTCAGCATCTACTACAGACAGAAGTAGCAGAGCTGCAGCTGCACCTAGCATTCTCCCAGTTAAAATTCCTAAGTCTGTACACCAATGGTGCAGAGTATGGAGGGAAATCAGGTTGTAGAGTATATGCATACTTTGTAGTGCTCTGCTGCAGATGTATCCTGTGTGATTGGCTAACTATGATGTATTCCACCTGCCAAGTACAACATTGAGGGGTTGGAAAGGCCAAGTTTAGATGGAACAGGGTTCATCAGTAATTTATATATGTCTGGCTTTCTCAGCGAATTTCTTTTTTTTTTCTTTTTTTGACAGCCTTCCTTGTGCCGCAGATATAAACAATGCTCAGCAGTCAATAGACACATCCCCATTTAGACACATCCCCATGAATGGGCAAGCTCAGGACAGTGTTGCACCATGCAAACACACTCAAACCAGATTAAACATGTGCCCCAAAGTTAAACAAAGCTTACCAGCACTGGACAACCCCCCCCTCGCTCAGCTTAGCTCAGCAGAGTGCAAATGGGTGCCTCTGTGCTCCAATGTGCTTGAAGACATAGAGACACACCTCTTTTTGATGTTAGCTACGTCTTCTGTGGACACCAACATGGTTCTTTGTCTACACGGGTTTGATCTGCAGGCATGGATACCCATTTTTGCTATTCAGTAACCCCAGCTCATTTGCATACTGATCTATGCACACACCATGGATACTACACTATTTCAAGACCTGCCTCCTTAGCAACCACAGACATCTACGATTGTACATACTCCATGCAAGGCCCTATAATGCATTATTGTTACATATTTTATTTTATTCATTTTTGCACTTTCAAATTTTTTTTGCATAACGTCATGATTGCATACTGCTGTGTGCCGAGCAAACATAATATGGGTATTAAAAAATATTTTAAATATTTTTTCATTACTTTTTGGACACACATGGCATATTTTTGCACACATCTGTGTCTGCTTTGCTATTTCTGACCTTCTAACAGTCCTTGTTCACTTTTTAATTTCATGTACACAGAAATTTTCCGTGTACACTTCTGACACCAACACAGGATCTGCACAACTGCCTATCTGCTTGCTGGATCACTCTAAGATGCTTCATGTTGGCATGTTTGTACAAGCACTCAAGCTCTGTTTACTGATTGACACCAACACAGGATCTGCACAACTGCCTATCTGCTTGCTGGATCACTCTACACCCTCATTTGCATGCAATTCACCTGCTTATGAAGTGATTTGCATGCCACAGATGCTTCCATGTTGGCATGCTTGTACAAGCACTCAGCTCTGTTTACTGGATTGCATGGTTGCTTACTTCCGTGTAAGCTTGTGTAGGTTTTATTGAATCCCCCTTTGTATCTTGTGCTTGTAAGTGAAGCACTTTAACCATTATACCAAGCCCCAATCTCTAACTGTGTGCATTCTTATTCATCCATTTCCTTTCTTTTTTCTTTTGCACTTATTCCCCATAAATTTCCTTTGCTGTCTGTTACCCTTTTACCAATCAAATTAATTTTCCCCCTTTATTAACTCCCAGTTTATGGGGCAATTTAATAAAGCCTACACATTTTTTTTCTGTGCAGACATTGCACCTCTCTGCTAACATGGGCATGAACATTTTCAGATTCTTTAAGCGCTGCTGAGTGAAGCGCACGAGTGTGTCAACATGGAAACCTCCATGCCATGCAAATCACCTCATAAGCAGGTAAATCTCATGCAAATGAGGCAGGTAGAGTGATCCAATAAGCAGATAGGCAGCCCTGCAGACCCTGTGTCAGTGTCCATAGTGTACATGGAAAAAGTCTGTGTACAGGACTGTAGACAGACAAAAGTGGCTTTAAAAATGCAGGTAGATAGAAATGGGGTAGCACACACAGATATGAGCAAAACTATCCTCTGTGTGTTATAGTAAATAATCTTGGCTGGTTGTGCACAGACATGCCTTATAAAAAAAAGTGGAAAAATCAAATATTAATATCATGAGACAGAAATGTATTATGGAACCCTGTGTGCAGTATCTATAATGGTGCCTTGGTGCTGCTACTAATGTGGAAGGGCTTGTAGTAACCAGGTTGTGAGAACGGATACCTATGCAAATGAGGTGGAGTTACTGAAAGCATAATGGGGTAATCATGTCTGAAAATCCCTTCTAAGTAGGCAGAGAACTGTGTTGGTGTCCACAAAGGAGGTAGCTGACATCAGGAGAGGGTGTGTCTACCAACTTCTGAGCTGTATTAGAGCATAGCTGCTCCTGTTTCCGCAGCGTGCTGCTATGTAGAGCGTGCGAGTCTGAGGGGGGTGTGCACTGACTGCTAAGCATTGTTTACCTACTGGGTGCACATTTCCAATTGTGTGGCATGCCACTGTACTGAGCGTGGAAGTCTAGGGGTGTGTGTCCATGAACTGCTAAGCTTTCTTTACCTACAGGTTGCTTGTTTGCATGGTGCGCCACAGTGCTCAGAATATCTAAAGGCCAATGATGTATTTTTTAGTGTTGATCCTTGCTTAAATTAAACTTGGGTGATTAAATGATGTCAGTGATATATTAGACAGGTGCAATGCATCATAGGTAGCCAATAACACAGACAGGACCTAAGTAGACCACTATAATGTATGCATACTCCTTACAATCTGATTTTTCCCCCCATACTCGGCACCATTGGATACAGACTTGGGAATTTTAACTGAAAAAATGCTAGGGGCTGCTGCAGGTCTGCTGCATTTGTATGTGTTAGATGCTGAAGTCAATGCTGACAATAGGCCTATGCAGAGAAGTGGAAGAGTGTTCAGGCCCAGGGTAACCTTCCAGGAGCTACATGAACTGTAGATTGTAGACCACTACAGTGTGAACAGGGACATACTACAAGAACTCACTGAGCACTGCCGCCCTGATCTCAGGCCCAAAGCCAACAGGGTGGAAGCCATCCCAGTGGAAACAAAGGTATGTGTAACCCTTAAAATAATAGCCACAGGTACCTTTCAAAGACCAACTGGGGATATAGTGGGGTTCTCAGAGGCATCAGCATCCAGGTTACTCCACCAGTTTCTGGATGCCATGCTACCACTTGCCAGTAAGCACATATATTTTCCACTCACCTCTGTGGCAAGGGCCTGCACTATGCAACACTTCTACCATGTAACACACTATCCTGAGGTACGGGGTTCCATAGACTGCACTTATGTACACATCAAGGCACCACCTGGTGAGGAGGGTAGAATCTCCATCAACCACACAGGGTACCACTCCATCAACTGCCAGGTTATGTGCAATGTCCAGGGCATTATCATGAATGTGTGTGCTGGCAGTCCTGGCAGCTATCACAACTCCTATATCTGGCATGCATTATAGCTGTACCAGATGTTTGCTAGGGGACATCACACACAGCCATTTACTGAGGGATGTTGGTTATTCACTGGAACTGTGGATGATGACACCCATCAGAAATGCACACACACATACAGAAGAATGCCATACTAAGGCACTCACACAAACTAGGAACATGCTAGAGCATGTCTTTGGGCTGCTGGTGTCATGGTTATGGTGCCTTGATATATCTGATGGAGCCCTGCAGTACTCTCCAGCCATATGTGCACATATTATTACAGTATGTGCCATGCTACACAACATGATCCTGCAGAAGCAGCTGCAGCAGAATCAGCAAAGGGAAGGGATACGTAACCCCCCACCAGTGCCTAGGTTACCACAACCACACTCACAAGAGGACTCAGAGGAGGAGCCCCTTGATGATGCCCCTATAGTTAGATGTAGGCATGCCCAGTATGCCCTGGCATTGGCTAAGAGATAATGCATACCACATTCACTGACAACCTTCAGTTCCAGGAACTTACACCTTACTCCTTCTCACACACATATATTAAAATAGTTGATGCTAGGCTACCCACACAACCTATACCTATCCATGTATTGGCTGTGTACCACTTGCATCACACAGAGTCACCTCTGAACTACAATTCTGTCAACTGCTGCATTCTCAAGGTAAGCTTCTAACCTACACACTAATTGTAAGGATTACTATAATAAGGTATCGTATGTATGGATCTGCTGCTGTTATGCAAGGAAATATAGTGGGCTATTTGGTCAGACTTAACATCCATATGGGACAACTGATACGTAGTGCAACAGGATGTGTTCATTAATTTTCACTAGGCCTCATGGTTTGAATATTCATGACATCAGGCAAGGGAGATGCTAAGCAGTGGGCACACATGATACTTGGACTACTGTCTACCCAGTCTGATCATGTGCTGTTGTTACCCCACCCCCAACATACTAGTGTACCCATTTAACTACTTTAATAGAAAATCAGCTATGGTATAGCAGTGGACCAAGCAGTCTCAGGGCTGTAACATAGATAGCACTAACACATTGTATGTCTCTCTTCACACAGGATAACAATGCACATATGCATGCTGTTGATTGTGTGATAGATGACCCCTCTCTGTCTAATGACCTGTGTGGCTCAGTGAACTATGCAAGCTAGCATGGTTGATGGTATTGATGGTTCTAATCTGGATTTACCAACTTTTGCAAGTGAGGTAGTAGTATGTTGGTATTTTCACAGAATGTCATACCTCACAACCCCTTAGTGCAAGAAATCTGGACAAAGCCAGAAAGATTAGGGGGACAAAGCCCAGACATAGGGACATAGTTTAAATATTGGTCACATAAGTCTAGACAGCTGGAAGTAAAGATGTTGCAGTAGCACATATTTTCTTATGGATATAAAGACTGACACACAATTGTTTTGTCTGTAGTTAGCAGAATGTATTGATGTCAACATTCAATAAAGTACCAGAAGACCACAAATGTATGAGGAACAGACCAAACATATGAGTCAAAACTCTGGATATTCTGTGAAAATCAGGACAGTTGAGAAGTTTACAGACTGTCAGTCTGCTGGTGGTGTAGATATATAGGGGAGTCTATGTATCATTTATATATATATATATATATATATATATATATATATATATATATATAGATATACATTTGACACTACATAGCGATAGATATACTATGCATGTGAGAGAGAGATACTGACAGATGGATATGTATATGTATATATGTCTGTATGTATAGACATTTATACATAATAGGTCATATCTACAGAACACATATACATATCACACACACACACACACACACACACACACACACACACACACACACACACACACACACACACACACACACACACACACACACACACACACACACACAGCTACATTTATATATACATCCCTGTTATATAGATATATGTGTATGGATGTCTGCATTGTCCAACATACCTTAATAATGGTGAGTAAACTGCACTATCACACAGCTATAATGTTGACCAAAGGATCCAAACTAAGGCACAACAGTACATAATCCACTTACCTACATTTCGCTACGCCTGCTGGATGTCACAATGTAGACAGACACAGGTGAGCAGGTGGTGTAATGTATAATTATGTCAATGCATGTATGGACAGGGCACATTGTTCCTGACCACAGTTCATAGGTTCATAGGTTTATACTAGGCTAACTGCCCTAGGGCATTTATAAGCCTAGCCCAAAGTTATGTGGCTTCACCTTGCCCTTATGTTAGAAATACTGTGCCCATTAGTTTGTTGTGCCTCTGTCCAGTAGTGACACAGAGATGATTCCCGGGGTAAACCTACGATCTCCCATCCACCGGTCAAGATTTCTCTTGAACAGAGCCAACGAGGTGTCACCTTTCTAAATGCAAGCAGCAACATATGGCCATACTGGTAATGGTACACACATAGCTAGGATAAGATCAGTTATCTCACTGCTAGGATACTAGATGCAGATGACAGTACAAACCGATATCACTGTGCAGGCCACAGATGCTGTGCAACACAAGCCTATTTTGTGTAATGCACATGTACTGTGCCTGCAATCACATGTCCAACAAGTGTAACTTGAGACACATACGATTAATGCTGTCATCTATAGTATATAAGCCTAGATAGGTAGGAGTTCTAATCTCACTGCATGTTTTTTGTGTGTGTGTGTGTGTGTGTGTGTGTGTGTGTGTGTGTGTGTGTGTGTGTGTGTGTGTGTGTGTGTGTGTGTGTGTGTGTGTGTGTGTGTGTGTGTGTGTACCCCTCCAAAACAATAGACTTGCCTTCATTGGCTATTCACCAACAATGGTTATACACTTTTTGGCCCTGTAGCTTGCTGCTGGCTTCCACACTGCCTTATTCTACAAGGCCTGATGATGTCAGACACCTTAAAACTACCAGCTGATAGTGTAGTAGCATGAATTAAACCATGTGATGTGTGCGATAAATGCTGTGATCTATAGTGTGTGATACCTAGAGAGGTAGGGGTTCTAAACTCACTCCAAACTACTTGGTGCATGCTCGCGGGCACGTGTGTGTGTGTGTGTGTGTGTGTGTGTGTGTGTGTGTGTGTGTGTGTGTGTGTGTGTGTGTGTGTTTGTGTGTGAGTGTGTGTGTGCATATAGTCCTGAAAAATAAGTATCATGCCCTCATGGGTTAGCCACCTGCAATGATTATGCACTTTTTGGACCTGTAACTTGCTGCTGGCTTTCACTTTGCTTTATTCTA
Organism: Protopterus annectens; assembly: GCF_019279795.1. Classification (NCBI taxonomy): domain Eukaryota; kingdom Metazoa; phylum Chordata; order Ceratodontiformes; family Protopteridae; genus Protopterus; species Protopterus annectens. The sequence continues at coordinate 1,350,261,958 of NC_056732.1, forward strand.
CATGGCCAGATGATGTCAGCCATCTTAACACTACCACCTGAAAGCATAATAGCAAGACTTAAGCTGTGGTGTGTGCAAGAAATGCTGTGATCTATGGTATATAAGTCTAGATAGGTAGGGGTTCTAAACTCACTCTGTCCAACCTTTTGTGTGTGTATATCCATATGGCATATGTATATTAGCCTTTGTAAAGTAGACATAGTTAGGATTTTACATCATTTTACTTGTAGTGGATGATGTGCCCCCCCCAAATGGCTAACTACAACAAGGCATGCTGATATCAATAAGCATTATGTGTTCTAAACTGATAGTACTAGCAGACATGAGTTGTGTTGCATTCATTGGGTACTGTGATCTGTATTGTGTACCAGTACATAGGAAAGTTTTCTAATCTACATACAGCCAACCTGCAGTATGTGTGTGCCTTGGTGTGTCCTGTATACAGTGAGTGGAATTTGCACTAGTTTATATGTGGCCATGTTTGCATGTGAGGCTGTTACTGCAGTATACATCATGTTATGGAGCCATAGGACAGGTGAACTTAACTAACATAATGGCCATACAGCCCTCACAATCAGAGACATCTGTATACCCCTCGGTACAGGACCAGCACATATTGCCCCAGTCCAAGAGAGACTCAGGCATACACTGGGTGTTGAGATGACAACCATCCAGCTAATCAAACAGATAGCATGTGCTGAGGTACACTGAGGTGCTCTGTGTACCATTAGGCAGGGTCTGATTCAGGGGGTGCGTTTATGTCTGCTAGACAAATGTCTCCTACAAGCATGTAGTACTAATGTCACATAGTAGGTAATGTCCTTACAGGAGTCATACATCTACTATGCTCCCTACACATATGCAGCATATGCACTCCAGCAAGGTCACACCTTGCCCCGGAGCAGACCTTATCACAAATTATGAGTGCATGAGTATGATGAATGCCACCATTGTCCTTGGTAGACTGTCATACAGATGTGAACCTATGGAGCCATGCACATATGCTGCTGTACCTAGCTGAAGTCATATTTCTGCTGTGCTGCCATGCTATGCTGTGCTGCTTCACTGCCACCATCTGTCCATAGATTATCCCCTCAGACTCCTGGAACAGAAACATACACAAGTCTGTGACATACCTGTCATAATGTGACAATGCCGCCTGTACAACATCACACAACATAAGGTCCACAAAAGTATGTTGCATACTCATGATGTGGCATGACAAAACAATACTGCATTACACAAGTACATGTCAAGTAATATAGTCACCCTGTGCATCAGATACATAGCTTCATTCCCCTGCATTGTTGAGAAGGATGACAGGGATGTGGCACAGGTATCATCACTTGCACAGGGTGATGAATGTGGGTGCTGGAGGCCTAGGCTGGGCCAAATAGTTGACAGCATGTGTGTGAGTCAGGAAGGGGAGTGGGTTAGATGGATCATGGAGAGGTGCTATGTGTGTCTGTAGGTGACCTGCATGTGACAGTGGTGAGTGTGAGTGTGTGCATGTACACAGTCAAGCTCAATGCTAACCCTACATGTGTTTATGTTGGACAGCTGTGGACAGTATATGGTAGAGTTGACAGTTCACCATCTCTGGCCCTGAATATGGGAACTGGCTCTGCCAGGGGTTGCACTGGCACCACTAAGCCCAAGGTCAGATGCAGTCCTAGTACCTGATGGTGACTGCTGTCTGCTGGGACATTTTTCCCCATGGGACCACCAAGGCCCACGTGCCCATGGCCTGCCACATCATGATGTGGACAGCACACTCCCCTCTGTAGTGCTGGATGTACTGCCATGGGAGAGTAACTGTACATGGCTGCGTGAACTATCAGCAGATGGTGTTGCTGACCTATGCTATGAGTCTGATGCCCAACTCCAACCACATGTTCCAGTACAGACAATGTTCCATCCAAGACAGTCACTGTCTCAGTCCACTGTCTGTCCACTGCATCAGTGAACCAATCCAGGGTGTCCCCAGTGCAGTGGAGGCAGTCATGGATGTCAGACTGTGCTGCATCCATAACCCTAAGCATACATCTGCTTTTCCATTCAGAATGTACCTGTGCTTCCATGACAGCCCAAAACATGTGCTGAATGACACATGATGTGACACCTGCAACAGGTGGTGGACAGACAGCAGTTTTCCTATAAACGCCCCTGTCAATCTGCCTGTGTGTGACCTCACCAGCTGTCTGGCTATGGACATTGTCTACACTCACTGAAGCCATAGTTGCCACACTGGCCTGTTCAATGTCTCCACCCTCTGACTGTCCCATATTTGAGGCCTTTGGGGACTGGCTATGTATGGGCATACTACTGACTGTGTGTGGTGATAATGGGGGCAGAAGAGGGATGTTAACCTCTGGGACATATTCAGCCCCCAAAAACCCAACCTGTGTCTCAATGTGGCCACCATCATCATCAGAGTCTGCAGAGCACTGACAGGTTGTGTGGGGGACAGACCCCAACCCCCTCAGTCACTCGTGAAAACCAAGACAAAAGCAATACATTACTACCTGCACTATTATGTATGGAAAATCCACTCAAAGTCATAATAATGAGGATCCACAACTGCATTGCCACTCTCACATCTTCTCATCTCTGCTTTCATGCACAACAGACTTACAACAAATTATAACAAGCATGTCAGGTAAATCACGTGACACTTGACCAGAACAATGTACATTTTAAGTATGCAATATGACACTATACCTGATAAAACAATTCATAAAGCCTAGTACCCCTATCTTAACAAATATATATACAAATACAAGTGTCAGTGCCTAAGGTATGTACCATTAACCTTTTGGTATGTACAAAGCATGTCGGATTAATTGCCTCATGTACACCAGGAGGTTTATTCACTCTGAACTATAACTGCAAAAGTGTTGCTGTTCATTTAACTACACTACTGTGATTACCCACTCTAGGAAACTTAGGTAACTGTTCCAGACTGGAACATACAAACATTGCACTCTGGTTACATACAACATTATCTGTACATAGGGAATTATCCTGGCCCTTACCCTTAATAGCATATATGTGTTCATTAACAAAACAGTATCAAGTTTACCGGAAGCAGGACCACAACCTTGGACAACTCCTGATGGACCTATAAAAAGGTGAGGGTGAAGTAATTCCAGTATCATTGCATGTTGCAGCATAACAAGGTAATACTTGCATATATCTTACATGTACAGTAGATACTGTTTTACTTGATGTATTGCTGACATTCTGAGTATGAGTGTACAGCTGAACTAAATCCCCTCCCCAAAGCAAATAGACCTGACACCAGTCTAAATGTATGCACAGCCTTATAGAATGACTGCTACAGTATTGCAATGATGATCACAGTAAGCTTACCTGCATGCTCCTTTGCTGTGGACACTGTGGCACCCACCTCCACAATGTATGGTGTGATGGATGCCTGGGAGCTGTTGTCTGTCCCTAAGTTTACCAGGAATTCCTCAGTAGTCATGAGTGGTTGTTCTATTGCAAGCTCTCCACCAGTGACAGCACACTCCCTGGCTACATCAGCTGCCCTTCATTGTGCAGCATTCATGTCTGTAGCACAGTGTCAAACCTGCTCATATGTCCTGTCCTGGTGACCAGTCTCATTGACATCCTGGGCAAGGTCTTCCCACAATACATCCCACTGTTCCCTGTTATGCCACCCCTTGGATAGAAGGATGTGATGATGCTGCCGTAGTGCTTGAAGTTTTAGTTCATTCTCCACATCTGAGAAAAAAAGCATGTCGTCTTTGATACATTAGTCCTGAAACACACCAAAAAGGAAACACATTACAGGATCAACTACATGGATGTCCACTATGTACAGATACAGCAAGAACAAAATGGCCAACAATATCCACTGCTTACTCACACATGTCATACCCCACAGTGTGACAACATACTATGTGTTTGGATACAACTGAGATAGTATCATTACTGAGGTAGTTCCTTGTGTGCCATGAGAGATTCTGCTATATGATCATACACCCAACATTCTAGTCCACTGTTGTGTGTCCCCTAAGGCTGGCTACCCAATAATATGTCATAAGACCAGTGCCAGACAAATAAGTGGTATTACAACCACTATACTGGGATAGTCCAACAACACTAGTGTGCCACAATGACAAAAGACAATGCACCTCTTATATATTGTACGTCCCCTGTATATGTAAGGCAGCAGGGTATCAATGACATGCCATTACCACAGGTCTAAGACAGGCTTACTGCTGTACTCTGTATTCCCCATACCTCTATCCTCCCATCTGCATCCTGTTATACACAAAAAACAGTTGTTACATACCTGGTGGAGTGCTGTACTCCTCTGTTGAAATGTGCTACTAGTACTGTTTTGCAAAGGTGCACTCTGTGTGAGGAAAGTCTCATAGAGAATGTTTGGCCATAGCCAGCTGCTTGCATTTTAACATGATTCTCATTAGCAGGTAATTGCCTCTAAATCAATCTGTGATTCTGATATGCTAATTATGGCCAAAACAGCTGAGTTGCACTATCAATATATAAGGGCTTCATGTAGAACAGGGCCCCATTCTTAGCTGTTGAGATGGATGTTACTGAGGTGAGGAGACTACATTATCACAGATGGTAGGTCTGTAGCAGAAACCTTTGCATAGAGTGGCGTGTACCACAGGCTGCAGCTGCTGCTGCAGGTAATCGACACAGGCAGTGAGTATGAACAATTTGGAGGCCAACAAGCTGTAGTTGTATCTGTGTCAGCTGTGTCAGCCTTGTTGTAGAGGCAGTGCGAGGGTGAGAGTACCCTTTACACTTCAATTATGACATATGTTTAATGTCTGTATGTTAGACAGCTGTGTCAATAACAGAGTACTAGACAACATATAATAATGCTCCACATATATGTGATGTGTGTCCCTTCCTGTAGGCCTGTGAAAAGCAGTTATTTAAATTGTAATGCTTTGTGTGGATCATGAGTACATGAGTCATTCATTAATTGCTGTCTTCACAATAATGTAATTGAAATGCAACACAATACTAGATTTGTACCCAGGACTGTGTGTGGCAAAATGCACTATATGCAAGACATTTAACAGATTGAGCTACTGAATCACTGCTACAGTGAGTGTATTTGCATGATATATGTCCACACATACAGGCTATGACATACATTTTCTACATCCATCAGTATGTGCATGGTTTTATATGGATGTATTCCTGCACCAGAGTCCCAGTGGCATATGTATTTTGCCATGAAAGCCTTAGCAGGAGACGTTCTACATGTTGCTGATAAAAGGCCACATTTACCTGCTATCACAGGCCTCAGTTACATCCATTATCATTAAGATGATTATATATTATTGGCTGTCTAGTGGTGTACTATTGCACCAAAGTCCAAGGTATACTCCCATTTATTCCATTACATTTTATTGCAGTTTGCGCAGTGCAGCACAGCATTCAGCTCTGCTGAAACATGCCTAATTACTGTAATTAGCAATTACTATGTTTTGTTCAAACCACCTGCTTTAATAAAGAGTTGCATAGCATGGCGGGTTAATGTGGTGTACTGCAGGTGTGATGGGCTCGAGTTTGAAACATGGCAGAGATGTTTGTTTTGTACACATGTCTTACAATGTTAGAAACACATATAGTCAGTATAGCTCTATTTAGCTGAGCTTAGCAAAGCTGCACTAAAAATATAAAGAAAAGAAAAAAGGGGAGATATGAAAGTTGTGAAATATGGCCAAGCAGGGGGAAAACATAATAAAAGGAAGTAGGGATCTGCAGAAAGGGTGTAGGAAAGAACAATAGCTATCTGTTTCTTGTACAGCAACAAATGTACACTTTGACAAATTTGTAGAGGACTTTGGATTTTCAAACTCCAGAGAGTGGGGGGTGAAGACAACATAACTGCACTGTCAAGCCAATTGGACCGAATTACGTGTGTTCAGTGGACATGTGTGCAAAATGGAGAGCGATGTATGGGGTGATTTTTTGGGGGGGGGGATAGGTGCCCATTTTCTTTTTAGGGTGTGAGTGGGATGTTGGGGAAGGGACATTGCTACATGTGGAGGAGGCAAGTTTGGTCAGTGGGGATGCATTTGCAAACAGACAAGACAGACAAGACAGAAGACAGAGTTGGTATGTAACACATGAGAGGGGTGAACACCTTGGATAAGAAGGGTGTTGTGGAATCTGAGTCCCATGTGCCTCCAAACAGCAGCAGTGTGACTCACGTCCCCACCCATGGAACTGTTGACACTGCTACATCATTGCCCTGAGGGTGGCTGTGCTGGAGGCTGGGCACCAGGATGAGTCTGCCACACCAGGATGGCCAGCATGCCCTCAATCCAGTGCAGGAGGTGGTCATAGCCACTGTGGACTATCCTGCACACCAAGACTGGTAGCTCTGCATGAGTGACAACACCCCCTCCGCCACTGTCCCCTAGGATGGTACTACCCGATGCTGCAGGTAGTACAGGGGCAGCAGAGGAGGTTCTACCAGTCTGGGTCCCAGATAAGATGGGACCCGGTGCCATGGCCAGTTGAGGCAAGGAAGGGGGATCAGCTGGAACCTGCCTATCTTGATGCGCTGTGGTAAATGAGGTATAGCAATAAGTTACAGTTAATTATAACCAAACCAATGTTAGTATTAACAGAATAGAACACCATTTTTATTTAGTCATCCAAATATATATTAAAGTATATTATGTGCAACACAGCAGCATGCCAGTACAAAGTAAACCATATGGCCAACAAAACAGTTAGTTTAACAAATATGTTAACATTGCATCATAATAAAACATAACAATAATCAACCACATTTTCCAAAATATAGTTTAAGAAAATATGCTAATATTAAATCATAATAATAAATAACAGTAATAAATGAAGATAAGGGATGGTGAGAGAGAGAAACATTCCATTGCTGACATTGCAGATTATATCCCTGAAAATTCTGAAATATATACTCTACAGGTGCATAGTGTCAGGTTTGAGTACAGTGGCTACAATTCTCCTATAACTGATGTAGCACGTATATAACTCTCCAGCTGTTAGCATGGGTCAGTATGGACCAAGCAGTAACAAATGCAGGTACACCACTACACAGAACAGTTTCACATACTGTGGACTTATTTAACTAACCAAGTGTTCTTTAAATGGATTTGGTAATACATTGTATTCCAGGAAATAATTTATGTGCTAATCATGTGGCAGATGGATTAGGCAGTTTTAATTACAGTACAAAAATCATGACACTTGAGAGGCAGGTTTGTGTACAGTAAGTAAACTAGGCAGCCGTCATGCCTTAGTTGGCAGGCATTGGAGTAGAACCCTATAGCTGTGACTGCAGGGGAAATCTGCAAATAATGTAATAATTGATTGCAGCAACTTAGTACAGACATGCAAGGGATACAGCCATACTAGGATTGCACAGCTTTATGTATGAATTCCAATGCTGATGAACACATTTTTGGTATCTGCTCATAATATGGGCCACCTCACCCATGTATTTGTTGTGTTCCTAGTGGGAAAGAAAATGTGAGCATTCCATGACTAATACTGGAAATTTAGTGCAATATACCACTGGACTCAAACACAGGACTGCATGTGGCAAGATGTACTACATACAATCCATTTAATGGACTGAACTACTGAGTCACTAATGACAATTGAGTGACTGATACTTGCCTGGAGATCACCTGGAACTATACTATAAACTGAGCAATACAAGTTACAGGACATTCCTCTGGCATTCCAGTACTATTACAGTGTTATACCAGACTGCAGTGACAGTAGAGCACACAGAACACACGTGCAAGGAATACAACCATACTGCATATATGAAAAAAGCTGTAGTTTAGAATCAACAATGCTGGTGAACACATTTTATTGTTATTGGTTTGAAATATCTGTGAAGTGCACACACAATATCTGCCATGGACTGAGATATCTCACCTGTATACCTTTATTACCTGATGTCTGAGGAAGAGAGAGTATTATGTCACCAATATTGGCCTGGAGACAGCCTTGGACAGTACTATGAGTTAAGCAATACAGTTTGCAGTCCATTAGATTTGCTGGCTACAGCTATTACAGTGTTACACTTGACTGCAGCAACCTTACCATAGACAGTCAATGCATACAGCTCTACTGCAATGGTTGTGACAACACAATCCTGCTGAACAACATTTTGCTTACTGTTATTGGTATTGCTAATGCTTTATTGAACTACTGTACTTATTGTTCACTTATTGCACTACAGCTCTACAGCTCTAATTGCCCATTTATTGCACTACACTTTTTCTTTTGTATACTTTTATTGCAGTAAATGCATTACTCTTTCTTGCTTATTGCACTACAGTTGACATACTAAGTCTATACTTACCATGCTCATGGTGCAACCTGGCTAGGCACCTGGCATGGGACTCGAAATTGTGAGCCGTCTCAGCTGCAGCTGTTGGGAGAAAAGCACACCATTATGCATACCAGTTTCGCAGACATTCAGCTTGCATTTTGGTTAGACAGAGGAAGACATACATACTTTTGGGCATTCCCAGGTCGAGCTTCCTGGACCCAGATGTCCAGGGATCCCCTCTTTCTCCTTTTCAGGCCATCAAATGGTGACAACACTGCTCACATGTGTGGGGGATACCAGTAACACTGGTGAGTTCCCTGGCCAAATGGTCCCAGGCCTCCACTTTACACTCTGAGCCCGGGAATCTACACTGCATCAGCTGGGCTTCATAGTTTTTAACAAGATGGCTGACCATGACCCTGGACTCCTGAATGCACCACCTCTATGTCCAAAAGCACACAGCTTCACCAACACCACCAGCCATGCCAACAGTTAATTGAACTCCAATGACTGTTGCAGATTTCCTGCCTATTAGGCTTAATATAGACCATTTTCCCACCCTTACACATCATTCAGCAACATTCAAAAAAGCACTGCATCACTTAGCAGCATGCAAACAAGCTAAGCAAAGCCAAGCAGTGTGAAAACTCACAGAACCATGGTTTTAGTCAGGCTTAGCACTGCACAAACATTGGTAGCCATTATCATGTTTATGTACTGCTTAGCATGAATGAGCAGTGAGTAGCAAAGCGCAGCAGTGCCACAATTCACAATAGCTTAATGAAATTAAATAGTGCATTCATTTACAGAGATATTCTGCCCATTATGGATTCAAACCTAGAACCTACTACACATAAAACTATAACTCTACCAATGTAGCTAGTTGGATGCTGTAAAAACTAGTATACCTTCACATATACTACTAGGCTACCTGTTAGCATTAGTGAGCACCTCGCCATGCTGCACAAACATGCTTAAACACAACTATAGTTAAATAATTAATTGCATCTGGTTTCTATTTTTAGATGTCTGTCAGATGTCAGCCATGTACGTATGAGCTCCACTTGGCTCTGCTGTGCTCTGCACAAGTGCAAAAATAAAAATAAAAATAAAGAAAAATAATAACTTTATTATCATAATTAATTGCATCCACTTTCTATTTTTAGATATCTGCCAGGTGTCAGCTGCCTATATGTGAACACTGCTTGGCATTGCTGCACTCCATGCCATGCAAACATGCAGTAAAAAAAAAAAATTAATTTCAAAAATCATAACACATCATAAAAATGATATATTATACAGTTGACACACTTCACAACATTGCAACAGTGGTGGAGAGCATAACAGGGAGCCTCAGACTCATCTGCAGCCATGGGTAGCCACTACACCTCTGCCTACACTGATTCAATATCCATGTTTCCTGGATCTCCCTCGACAGCACACCATCATTAATATGCATAGCATGCTGCCAAGGGGGAACCGTGGCTGTGTAGATGTAGATGGATACATTCAGTGTAGGCTCTACACTGTGCCTACATGGATTTTATTAAATCCTGGGGTATGGATTTGTCATCACTTATTTCAGAATCTTCTTCTCTATCCTCTTTATTTTTATCTAATTTTTCTTCTATTTGTACTACTTCTAAAATTTCTTTTCTTTCTTTTATACCCTTTCTTTTTTCTTGTTCCTCACTGTTATTTTCATTTTTCAACCCATCCATAAATGTCCAATTTTGTTACATTTATAACATTTCAATTCAGATTTTTTTGCATCATGTCCCATTTCCCTACAAAAATATTTTTTTTTTGTCAGTTACTTATCAAATGTCCTTCTTTGACACAGAACAAAAAACATGTTTTGCTTTGTCCCCAGTATTTTACAACATCCCTATTCCCCTCCACATCTATCATGCTTTGGGTATGTATAATTATTTCTTTTTCAAATGTTAACACAATATTACAGTTCAAGGCATCAGCCCATAAACCCCTTTTGTCATAAACGTTTGCAATGTCCAGTACTTCTTTACATAAACCTTTCAAATGCCCTTTCAAAGTCTCTCTTTCTCACTCTGTTCAAAATTGTACATGAATCTTTTTTTCTGTTTCCGTGTTAAATGCTTTTATCATATAAAGATTTCATGAGTTACAGTCTTTCTTTTTTTCATATTTTCCAAGAACATTTTCCATTGAAAAAACAGTCTCAAATGTGTCACAAAATGTCTCTATGTTAATACGAATAATTATTCTTACCTCATGTGCTTTTACTCACAAAATAGCTGCACAAATTCTCCTGACTCAACATTTGCTGTCTCCTTCATTTCCTTCACTCATCCATCATCTCCTCCTCTCCCTCTCTCTCTCTCTCCCCATCTGCCTCCCTGTTTCTCTGGTCCACCTCTGGACCTGGATCAGAAACACAAAGTGCTCCTCCAAAATGTTTCCCACTCATAAAAATGATGAGTGGGGGAAGTTCCCTGGTGTTCGGGCAACATTTACCATGGTCAGTATGACTACCACTTTGAGGTTCCCCTGAAAATAGGCCATTGTCCTAGAGGGACTAACCCAGTCAACAAAACATATTAAATAATGGCTGCCACTGTATCTTGGTTATTTCATTATATCTTTGTACTCTGACAATTTAATGCATCAGAATCGTTAAGTAGCTATGGTTATTGTATCCCAATGGACCTCCTGCTGTAAAGTGATCTTTTAGGGTTTTTTTTCCCCAGAAGCCACTTCAAGATCTCTTTATGTGAGTCATGCTAGACATAAGGAAATCTTTTTTTTTTAACTTCCATATAAATAGAATGGCAGTAGTGTGAATCGCATGCATCTTGCCCAGCTTCTGGAACATATTTTCTTTTTTGTTTGAATTACTCTCATTTGTTGTCTCATGACAGCTCATACCACTTTAACAGTAGTTGTAAATGCTGAACAAAATACACTAGATGAAATGTATGTTTTATGGCTTTGAGTTTTTAGCACATGTGCTAACAGACCTTTCTGACACATTTTTCCTGAGGTGTCAAACTATCATTGTAATCCAGGGAATGTTAACTGACCTCTATTACTTCTACTTCAACAAACTTTTAACAGGCATTTAAACTACTTTGCTATTCATCAGTGTAAAAGTAAAAGAACAAGTCATGGACATTCAGAATTCCCATTTAGCTGAAACACCTGATATCCTTAAAGGGTAATTTGCATATATCCCATGTTGCCTCTACTACAAGAGGTTTAAGGTATCACACAGTGGAAAATCTAGCTTTTCTAGATTTTTCTTTTTGTGTTTTTTAACCAATTGTTTTTCAGTGTGACCTTTTTAATCATTGTTTTAGTTTTTATGTTGAGTGTTGTCAAAATGTGCTGTATTTGTTTAAAAAATATATTTTCCTTATTATATAGCATAGAAGAAAGTGAATCTGACTTTCTGCACTTGAATTTTGTTTAATGATATTTATTCTCTTTCTACTATAGCACAAATGTCTTTGTGTAAGGCAGTATTTTAAGAAAATTGTGGAGAGACAGTGAAATAATAGCATATTGGTATGTTTGAGGGGTCCTGGTCCATTACCTTTCCTAAGGCCACATTAGACCATGATCTGGCTCTGGTTGTATTTATAGTATAGAATTAGTGCTGAATGGATCATTTACTACAAACAAGTTCCTGGTTTACTCTTGACTGTGCTTTGCAAGTCAGGTTTCAGTCTTATATTCTAGATTGTGTGCAGTTGTATATCAATTAATAAAAACAATTATATGCATTTACCTATGAGCCTCTGTTGTTAGCCAAGAGGTGCACACATTATCAGGTTAGATGCTTAATATTTGCATTTGGAATGGAGGTAAATAGACCTTACTATGACCCTGAAGGCTTGTACTGACTTAGCAGCCCAGCAGTTAGAAAAGCTGGCTGGGGAGTGAGAGGAATAACAAAGCTTTGCTTGCCTACTTGCTTCTGGAGATGGGGCAGAGCCTAATCTAGCACTAGGTAGCCAAGGCAGTTGATTAAAGCTCACTAGGTTGGGGGCACTGGCTGGGGGGGACTGCCACAAAATTTGCATTTCTTCTTTAAGGATGCACGCAGAGCACATACTTAGTAGCATCTGTATGTGTGTGTTTAGTGCAACATACACATATTGAAACATTGGAATAGAGCACACAATTTTTAAGAGACAAGTATGGATTTGATTTGAGAATTGCTATTGCCACTCTGGATGAATGAGTCATTCTTAAAATACTGAGGTAGAGGTGTGTGTGTGTTTCTGTTCCAGATGAATTGGTCATTCATAAAATACAGAGGTAGAGGTGTGTGTGCGTGTGTGTGTGTGTGTGTGTGTGTGTGTGTGTGTGTGTGTGTGTGTGTGTGTGTGTGTATGCATGTGTGTTTGTGCGAGTGATGCCCCAGGTTGGTTAACTCATTCAGGCTCAAACCCTGTACCTTGAATACAGAACCCTAGAGCCTGAAACTTCTACATCAAATGACAAACTGTCATCAGCAAATGCATTTCAAGGACTGTTGAGTTTCAGTGCATTTCAAAGAATGTTGAGTTTCTGAGCATTTTCAAATAATTTTGAGCTTCTCTGCATTTTCAGGTTCAAACCCTGTACCTTGAATACAGAACCCTAGAGCCTGAATCTTCTACATCAACTATCAAACTGTCATCAGCAAATGCATTTCATGGACTGTTGAGTTTCAATGCATTTCAAAGAATGATGACTTTCTTTGCATTTTCAAGGCATGTTGAGTTTCAAGGGAAGAGAAGTTTAGAGTTGCTCATGCTAGGTTTGTTTTCAATGTGTGACTGTTTTGTTTAGCAAATGGCCAGCATCAGTGTTTGTGGTCCCCTTTTTAAAAGCTGTGTTAGCAGTACAACAGTTAGCACACCTGCCTTTGGTGCAGAATGCTGTAGGTTGTACTGTCTCACTATGTAGATGGAGTGCTGATAATGCAGTGCCCCCTTTAAGGGCTGATGGGGGTGCTCCATTCCAGAATATGCTCTCCTTTGATTGAATTGCCTAGTAACCTGTTGCTGGTTTGACAGCCATTCCGTATTGTGATATTACCAGCTTGACAAGTTTTTTTTAAAATGTAGCATGGGCAGTTTATTCTTAAGGGCATCAGGCTCTGGATTTGTACATGAAACACTAAAATGTAAAAATTGTTTACCAGTAGCAACCTCTTCATTAGATACAGATCTCCTTAATGTATAATTATTCAGATTGCTTTTACTTCTGCAGAGACTGTGTATATTGACTGACATTGGTGGATTGTAATGACAGACGTTTGAGTGGCCTTTTGTGATTAAAATGTTCTGTAATGGTTAGTTTTGTCATTATTAGTTCACATATTTTATTTCATTGCTTGTTGGAAAAATGTTTAAACCTACAAATTTAAAGCACAGTCTAACAAGTGGTGCTCTATTGTACAGGGAATATAATTTAATATAATCACAATGGTGAATCAAAGAGCACACACATGTATGCATTGTCCAGAAATATGTGCAAGGGGCCTGTGGCTTGAAAACAGACCAAAGGTAAACTTAATCTGCCAATGGCCAAATGCATTTTCTTTGAACGTAGGTTTCAGTGCCATTTCAATGAATAGGATTCTCAAGGACAGAGAAGCTTACATCCCCACTAAGTCTGTTTTCTTTGTGAGACTATATTGTTTTGTTTATTATTTATTTATTTAGTTGACATTTGTGACCAGGTTATTCCATCTGAGGTTGCACCCTTTTTCAGCAGAGACCTAGGGAGAAACCTCCAGAGAACAAAATTATACAAGTAATAAAGAAGATCACAGTTTTAAATTTTACAAGTAATAAATGCTTTGAGAAGTAATGTAAAATAAAATAAGTATAGTAAGAAATATAAACAATCATTTAAACAGGTGAACATTTTAGAACATATTAAAGAACTCTGCAAGTGGCACAAATGAAATTAGAAGTGATTATTGAGGTGGTTAGTAAGAACAAGGTCACATATGGGAGAAGAGACATAACGAGGTCAAGTGTTAGATGCACAGATGTGAGGTAAGCAAGTGATAGTGTAAGGAAGGATTTAAAGAGAAGGTTATAAGATAGAGAGATATCATTAGCAAATGGCTATCAGTTTGTGATATAAAATTTGAAATAAAAGCTTTGAATATCTGTAATCATTGTAGAAGTAAAGAAGGAAATAATATGCACACTGACAGGTTTCAACATTATTTTAGTAAATGAGGAGAAATAGCCAATTATCCAAAAACACCATGGATCCAACAAAGAATAAACTGATGGCTCTCCTCAGAAATGAAAACAAGTTACACAGGTACCAACAAAAAAGAGCAATTTATTGACAATACCAAACCAGCACTGTGGAATAAGGCACCAATAAATTAGTCCTTTTGGTTGGTACCTGTGTGAATTGCTTTTGTTTCTGAGGAGAGTTTCCAGAAATAGCCAAGTAATGGGACACTGGAATGGCTCGGGGGAGGGGGGTGCACCCAGGGGAGGCTGTTGGGTAGGAGGCTGATCCATTACCCTACCTAGGGTTAATTTTATCATGATCCAGCTCTGATGGGGGGGCTGGTTGTATGACTCAGGGATACATGCACTGTCGTTGCTTCCAGGTAGATACTGATATTTGAGGAATGTGTCTGTTTTGTGTGTGTGTGTGTGTGGGGGGGGGGTTACTTTCTACTGACATCTCTACACAAAGCCCAGTACATGAGTATCCCCTGAGCACTACTGTGGTGTATGTGGGAGGAAAATTAGGGGAGAAAAGAAGCTTTTCTGAGAAGCCTGCATGATGCTGCACTGGTACCCCAATCTCCTCTCTGACTGCCACCACAATGGCAAATTCCATCTATCAACTAAGCTTCACTGACTTGGGGGCCCTGGACCATAGAGTAACCGAGGAAAAAGAAATAAGGATCATGCATATAACAGACAACTGGTCACCCACAGCCATCCCTACAAAATGTTGCAAAGCAGTTAATACTGATTTCATTCTTAGAAATAGCATTGAGATGTATGAAGTAAATACACTGCATAGAAACTGTGATACAGATGCATTAATACAACACTCAGAAATCCATATGCTATACACTGAAATATCACAACATTGTAGCGTTTGTTCAATGATGTAGTAACATCATAAGAGTAGTAGCGGTAGTAGCACTAGTACCAAATGTAACAGCAGTAATATTATTGATAGGTACAAAACCAAGAGTAACATGAGATTCAAAATTTCATCTTGCAAGATGCTGATGGTCAGATCAGACCAAATCAGGTAATATGTTTTAAAGATGATAGTTTTTGCTAGATTCAGCAAACTCTTAAATTGTTTTGTGCAAAACCAAATATTTGTCTGTATAGTTACAGTAGCAATTATGATAAGTAGCAGTGGGTCTTGGGTCAGGATCTTTGGGTCATAGTTTTATGCTTTTGATGCAGAGTATTTAGTATTTTAGGACACACACACTGATTCCTATAATGTGTTCAAATCATTAATTTCTGCTACTAAAAGTGTTAAAGTACAGACTTTCAACTGTCTTTGTGGATTGGGAGTAGTACACAAAGTGTGTATTGAAGAAACACATTATAACCTAATCAAGACTTTGCATACAGGGCATGACATATGTGAATTCTTCATAAGTTACCATGATTTGAAATGGCTTATCCATTTTCTTACATCTGATAATTGTGCAGGTGGGTTGGCTATACAAACCCTTTTTCAACCATAACATAAGCTATTGGTGTTTTAAATTAAATGTACACAGCATCTTATATCTTTTTGCACTCAAGAAAATTGTATAATCATTCTACAAGCAAACAAGTGTATAACATAACAAACAATGTAAGCCAATCTTAGTACAATGTTGCTAGACATATTGTTCATCTCACTTGCTTGCAATAATTTTATTATACTACAGTTAAATTTAGTGAAGAGAAGAATGTATGATTATACAGGAGCTCTGTGGATGCTTACTTTGGTGGGGTCTTACTGATAGCAAGTACACTTCAAAGAAGACTTAAGATGGCCAGAGTAGATTTTTTTAATGATGGAGGGGTGTGTTGATTGTGGATGCTTGAAGAAATACAGTGACAGTCTGCTAGTTTGGAAAAGACATGCCCCAGGATTCATGAAGCTCGGCGCAAGGCCGGCGTAAGGCTTGCGCCGGCCGTGTTGCGTATATATGGAGTAGTCGCAACATATGCATATTAATGAAGGCACGCAGCCGCTAAAGCCACGTGCATAGGAAATGTGCGTGAGTGCATGGGGCGTATAGAAGTTGCGCATGGAGGCATGTCAATGTCGGCTGTCGATGAGCAACCTAAACTGCTCAATATTATATTCTGCCTGCAATAGTAACCACACCTATCAGTGTCCGTGGATACTGAAACGTATGCAAAGCATGCAAGATGGTCCCTGTTAACAGAAAATGAAGAAACAAACACAAATGCACGGTAGTGAATAACGGGTCCCAACCCTTGAACAAATGACATGAAAACCGTGTGCCCGTAGTCCAACGTAGTGTTGATAGCCGTACCATGTGGAAGTGAAACGTATCATATGTTAGCGCGCCGCCAGTAGGTACGTCCAGCCCAATGGAGAGGGTCATCAGCTGACCCATAATGTGAGGGAGGGTGCATAGCTGTGCAGATATGTCCATAACAAAATACACGAGGAAAAATGTAGATATATGTAGTGACCGTATGTCCGAATCATATCCCACAAGGCATGTAATAGTCACATACAAAAGGTATGCCCGTATTTCACATACCAAATGTGATAGTAAATAGAATATGCATGTAAACGAAACAGAAGGAGCATATAAACAGCTACAACAATAAGGACACATGTAGGCCGAAAGGAACAGTATGATCCATACCGCCGACTAAGATTACCACCTGTCCCACTTTGCGAGCGACAGTCCCTCTGTGGGCAGATGTGTCCTGACACAAACTTGTAAAAATGGCAAATGTCCAGAGATTATAGGACATAATTATTCCGTAGACGTCATGTAATAGTTGCATTAAACAGTTTTTCTCTGTACATATATGTTAGAAAAATATGTATTAACATATGTGTGCAATGCTTATTTTAATAAGGGAAGATTTAACACATTTTTATTCTATATGCAGCATTAGTTTTTATTTCAGACTGCAAATGTGCTTTTCTGAAATTATGCTTTCTGACACTGCAAGATGCACTCTGACCTAGTTTGCTAGCACAGCAAAATACATGTTTATGCCTTGGAAATGTACTGGAAAGCAGGTGATTTTCTGCTAGGTCAGGAAATTAAAAAGAGAATAATAATAATTTCTGTAGATCCATTCATTATAGACAATAAGCTCTGTTTGAGTTGATGAAAAAGTGCACAAGCTGCAAGATAGTTAGATATAAAGAACGATAAACTGCTTCAGAAATCTGTACTTGCATTGTGCTTAAATTAGCCATAGTACCTAGACTTGTAACATCACATAGTAAGAAAGTTATAATTGACCAGTGGTCATCAAGGCCATCCTGTTTACTGAAAAATCTTTTTTAAAACTTTGAAGAGTCAGCTAGAAGTATGGGAAATATCTATAAAATAACAGAATTGTGAACTGGTGATCTGCTACATCAGTTGTAGTGGGCAATGTCTTGAAAGAAAGGTATAATAACTGTGACACTTCCTGATTTAGCCAGACAAACTCTGTAACTGCATTTTTTGTTTCCTTGCGCAAGAATAAAGTTACCTGAACTGAACCTTATGCTTTTGGTCTTTTTAAAGTATTTTTCTCTAACATTTTTTTTTTGGTCCTTTGGGAGCCGGAAACCCTCGTTTAGCCTGGGATCAGATGGGCCAGGTGGCATGAAACTGCACAGGGAAGATACCACACCGGATCTTCTTCATTGAAAGACCTCCGACTGAATTGTCGTGCAAAAGAGGCCAGCCACTTTTCTGATCTACGACTGAAGGCGGGTTCCATTTGAACAGTGAGTGACCAATCGCTGAGGCTCAGGTAAGGGGAATCTACTTTTTTCTGTTTTAGATCAGGGACTTTATTGTATTTGTTCTGTAATAATTTTTAAAATTCAGGGACAGAAATATTGCTATCTTGTCATAGATCAGGGAAACAGAATAAGTAGGCATGTAGTCTGAAGAGACTGTAAACACTTGGTGGTACCACATTAAAAACAAAAGGGTTACGTAACATTTAAAAAAGGTTAGAACAAAATGGGTAATATGTGCACAAAAACAAAAAGACCCCAAAGCCCACCGTTAACCGAAGATGCAAAATATATGCAATCACAGCGCGCCGACAACATTAAATATTATACTAAATGGGTTAATAAATATGAATTTGACAGGAAACTAGAAAGATTCTCGCTTATCAAACATATTAGACAGTTAAAAACCGATTCTAAAGGTTGGGTTAAAAAACAGCGTAAACTAGGAGTTCCTCAGGCACACAGGTGGATTGAGGAAGCAAACCGAAGAGAACAAAAGAATAAAAATTCAAAAGCAATGTTTCTAGACAAAGAGGATAATAACTTGGTTATAGCATCAGCCCCTCTGCCCACTCCAGTTTCGGTTCCCTTACCAGTTCCCTTACCGGAATATGAAGCAAAAGAACAAACTGACCCACCTCCGCGATATCCAGTTGTTCCTATAAAACCATTACCATTTGTTAGAGATCCTATCGAGACTAGGTCTCGAACACGTAATTTAAAAGGGGATATTGAATTATATCAAATGAATGGAAATTCACGGGCTATGAGTGAAGAAGAAATATGCCCACTCATAGAAGTACCAAATCCTCAGGCAGGACAAGAAGGGCAGAACCTAACTCTCTTAGTATACAGACTGTGGACACCGGAAGACGTCCGGAAAGCCACAGAGGGAATCCCCCATCCAAAAGTTAATTTTAGAAAGTTCTTAGAAGACTTACAGGGCATGAGGTTAAGTTATCACTTAAATGGAGAAGAAGTAGAAAAAGTAGTCAGACAAATAGTAGGTCCAGACTGACACATGATCAGTGGCAACTGGAATCCCCATGACACTGCACTTAGACCCCCTCCCACATAGCAGCACAGAACTAGACAATAGAGTGAAAGGTCTGACAGACCGAATTTCTGAGAAATGGAAGCCTAGGGCAGACTGGACTTGCATTAATCAATGCATCCAACAAGAAAGTGAAGCTGTTGATAGATATTTTTCCAGATTATTGGAATGCTTTAACAATCATTGCAGAATGCAAGTGCCTGAAGATCAGACACAAGATTCCCCATATGAGCAACAGTTAAAGAATGCATTTTATTTTTGAAAGGCAGTATTGCACCCATAAGTAGTTTTATTACTAAACACATGGTAGACCATCGTACAAACAGATTACAATCACTGCTTGAATATGCTGGACATGCCAAGAGGCGTTTTAACAACAACAAGAAAAAGAAAGCCCAAGTATTTGCTGTAGAAGATGAAGTTTATTTAGTACAGTCTGGACAAAAGGGCAAAAAGAATGCCCAGGGAAATAAACAATCTGATCAGCGATCAGAGGACTTTGAAGGGAGAAAGAAAAGAGGTGAGTGCTTCAAATGCAGGAAAAAAGGACACATGGCAAGGGATTGCAGGAAAAATAAGAAAGCAGCAGTGGAAGACAAAAATGATGAGGGTGAGGACTGACTATATGAAAGTCAGGAATCACTAGATAGGAATAATAGAGAAAAGGCAAATGACAATGTGATAGAAGGAGCAGAGAATGTGATAATAGTGGAAGTGCAGGAAGCTATCGATAGTGAAGAAAATGAAATATTAGACTTAGCCTTACTGAGCTTAGAGCTCTGTTTGGCTGACACAAAACCAGAAGTGACACTCCTGGTAGAAGGGAGGGAAGTCAAATTCTTGTGTGATTCAGGGGCATCACAGACCCTGGTACACCCCTCCAAACTACCAGAAAATTCAGAATCACATAACTTTATACTTGCAAAAGCAGCTAATGGGCAGCTGTATCGGGAGCCTCTCTCCCATAACATTACAATAACAGATCCTGTTTCAGGATTAACCCAGAAAAGCAAAATTGTTTCTGCAAAATGCCCAGTGAACCTTTTGGGCAGAGATCTTATGCAACTATTAGGCATAGCAGTAGTTCCAACCATGCAGGGTATGGAAGCACAGTGACAGACCAATACTTTTGCAGTGCAAATGGAAGGTGAGACATTTTACTGGTACAGCCAGGACTTAGTTACAACTGGCCCTGGAGCAGTGACTGAAGAGTTAATGAATATAGCTATCAGTAAGCTCCCCTCCCTTTGCATTGAAATACAACACCTGTTGCACTGTACTCTGCATTATTGTAATACACCAGGACCTGACAAAGAATATGAACAAGATCTGTTTAAAAATCATGCAAACAGATTAGTACTGTGTAATTTGTACTGGGACACGAAAGGGAACAGTGTAGTTAGCTGTTCATTATCCCAGGAGTTCTTTTCACTTTACAAATCAAATCTAATTCCGCATGTTAGTTTAACTAAAGAGGAAAATTTAAAATGGCTAGACCTAGGAGAAAAAGTCACAAAATGGGAAAAACAGACAGAATCATAACTGTCAGAACAGGGAATACAAAGACAGAAACTGAACTGGATAACACAAACACATCCAGCTGTACACTTGCAGTCCAGCAAAGACAGCTGAGAAACCCTCTTATTAGAAGAGGAAGAAAAAGCTTTGTTAGACATACCAGAAACTCTCTGGTTAACAGGAAAATCAGATGTAGGACTAATTTGCACAGCAAGACCAGTTACTATCATGCCAAAATCAGCATTCAGACCACAAAAGAGACAGTACCCCCTGAGAAAAGATGCAGAGGCAGGTATTAAACCTATCATAGCAGCTTTGCTTAAGAGGGGAATACTGGTGGAATCCCCCAATTCACCATGTAACACACCCTTATTCCCAGTTAGAAAAGCAAACAGAGAATGGAGTATGGTCCAAGATTTACAAGCTGTAAATGACGCAGTAATACCAAGAGCACCTACGGTGCCAGATCCACATACCTTGTTGAATGATTTAAAACCTCAACAGAAATACTTTTCTGTGGTAGATATCAGCAATGCATTCTTTTCAATACCAATACACCCTGACAGCCAATATTGGTTTGCATTTACATTTCAGGGGAAACGGTATACATATACACGACTACCACAGGGTTATAGTGAAAGTCCAACAATATTCTCACAAGAAATGGCAAGTAATCTAGCGGGATTTATCCCACCAAAAGGTAGTCAAATTTTACTTTATGTTGATGACATCCTGCTGGCTGCCCCTACCCAGCAAGATTGCAAGGAAGATACTATAGCATTATTAAAATTCTTAGCAGAAGAAGGACACAAAGTAAGCAAAAATAAATTGCAACTTTGGAGAAAACAAGTGAAATACCTTGGATATGTAATATCCAAAGATGGCAGAACACTAGATGAGGACAGAAAAGTAGCAATTTTACAAGCACCAAAACCCACAACCAAGAAGGAAATGATGTCCTTCCTGGGTACGACTAATTTCTGTCGGAGCTGGATCCCAAACTATGCTTTGGAATCTGCACCTCTAACCGACCTGATTTTCAAGAAGCCTATGGCAGCACAAGATTTAATACAATGGACACCAGAAGCAGAATTAACTTTCTGCAAGCTAAAACAATTAATAGCATCATCATTAGTTTTAAGATTACCAAATTATCACAAACGTTTTTTTCCAAACTGTAGATTGCAAGCAAGGTTATATGACATCAGTATTGACTCAACAGCATGGGGACAAGCAATGCCCCATTGCTTATTATTCATCACAACTGGACCCGGTGGTGAGGTCTCTACCTCACTGTGTACAAGCAGTAGTTGCAGCTGCAATGGCAGTGCAGGCTTCGGCCTCAGTAGTGTTATTCCACCCTCTCACATTGAGAGTACCTCATGCAGTCGCAATCATTTTACTACAAGAAAAAATAGCATATTTTTCCCCTGCTAGGCATCTTTGTTGTATGACTATATTGCTGAGCCAACCTCACATGACAATTGAATGATGTACTACTTTGAATCCGTCTACCTTGCTCCCAACTCCTGTGGATGGCACACCCCATAACTGCCTGCAGGTAATTGAGCAAAAAACACTGCCTAGAAAGGACCTCACGGATGTTCCCTTGGATAATGCTGAGGTGACATATTACATTGATGGCTCATGCAAAAGGAGTCCTACAGGACAGAACCTAACAGGTTATCCAGTAGTTTCTGACACTGAGATTGTAGAAGCGAAACCTCTACCACATAACTTATCTGCACAAGCAGCAGAGTTGATTGCCTTGACACGGGCATGTACCTTAGCAAAGGGTAAAAGCGTAAACATTTTTACAGACAGCCAATATGCTTTCTCTATTGTACATGTTTTTGCACAACAGTGGAAGAATCGAGGAATGGTGACATCTACTGTCAAACCGATTAACCATGCACAGTTTATTTTAGATTTGTTAGATTCTATTCAGTTGCCTCAAAAAGTAGCTATTTGTAAATGCATAGCTCATACAAAACAACAAGATAGGATTTCAAAAGGCAGTGCGAGAGCTGACACAGCTGCAAAGCAAGCAGCCTCAGAAGCATTTCTTTTGAATGAGGAATTACAACCTTCTGAGATTTTAGACTTAGAAATGTTAAAAACAATGCAGACACTTACTACACAGGCTGAAAAACAAAAATGGAAAAGATGAGGAGCAATTCTCAAGGAAGGACTGTACATCTCCAAAGAGGGAAAACCAATATTACCATCTAATTTATTTAGATATGCAGCTTTGTTGAGCCATGAACAGAGCCATGTCTCAACAGGGGGGATGGTACAGTTAGTGAATCGGGTGTTCGCTACGTATGGGTTTTCAAACTACACTAAAAAATTTTGCCTGTCATGTCACACTTGTAATAAACATCATGCACAGGGGGCATTAAAACCCAAGCAAGTGAGTTTCCCTACACCACCGTATCCGTTTCATACCATCTGTATGGATTTCATAGAATTCAACAAATGTGAAAACAAAAAGTACTGCCTTGTCATTGTGGATATGTTCTCCAAATGGGTGGAGGCCTTCCTGACTAGTAAACCAGATGCAGCCACTGTTGCAAAGACCCTAGTTAAAGAGATTATTCCTAGATTTGGCATACCGGAAAGGATCTACAGTGACAATGGTACACATTTCGTTAATCAAACTATACAACAGCTAAGTCAGTATTTTGGGATTTCTTTGAATCATCACTGTGCATATCACCCTCAATCTGCAGGGTTGGTAGAAAAGCACAATGGAGTTTTAAAGAATAAACTTAGGAAACTTATAACAGAAACACAGAAGAATTGGGTGTACTGTCTGCCCCTGGCACTGTTGAGCATGAGAACTGTTCTGAATGCAAAAGGACTGACACCTTTGGAAAAGATTTTCGGAAGAGCTTATTATATAACTCAGTGGAAACCTCTCATGCCTGCAGACCAGGAAGCAGATTGGACACTTGCAGACTACATGAGAAATATGCTAAATAACAAACATCTTTTACAGTTTAATTCTGTTTCAGATAAAGACCAAACTAACACCTCCAAAGTAGCAGTAGCCCCAGGCACTTGGGTCTGGGTGAAGACAATCAAAAAGAAGAATTGGACGACACCAAAGTGGGAAGGTCCGTATCAAGTACTGCTGAACGCACCCACAGCAGTCAAGATTGCGGAACGATCATCTTGGATTCATTTGACACACTGTAAACTAGTCAAAAACTTGATAAAACTCTTGTTAACACACAGCAGCAATAAAAATGATGACAAGACCTAGAGACAATAGGAATACTGAACAATTTCAGCAGTATATTCAGCAATGTTGCATAATCATCTTAATAACTGCATTAGTGACAATGTTATTTTTGCTGTGGCCTTTCTTTTCTTCAGCCACACCAGCTAGACTGAATAAACGTGATTCAACATTCATAGACTGGCATCCGAACTTTAACACTTACCAAGCAATCAAATATGTGTATGCTGAGACTTTTAATACTTCAAATTGTTGGATTTGCACAGCTATACCAACAGCATACGGGGGATTATTGATGGCTGCTGTCCCCCTAGGGGTCAATGAGACCTGGAAAAACTTGATTTTTGAGACTACACCTGAGAAATCTAGAGACAAAATTGCATTATTTCTGCCTGTTACACAAACAGGAATCGTATGCTTTTTCAAGAATGACACCATTCAAGTAGGTTGGAGTAGATGTAATGTTACTATCTCTTATAAATGTTATAATAAACCTAAAAATGCTAAAAATACAGAAACAATTTGTGATGCAGATTATGACTCATACTTTGAGTCCTTACATAAAACTGTCAGTGATATACAACATAATCCTATTCTTTTAAAGCAACTGTCTATTATAGATAAGAAAATGTTTCATGCAGGGAAGGTGTATATCAATACTAAGGTAGAAAACTGTTATTTCATATGTGGGAAAAAGGCATGCAAATGGTTGCCTGAGAATTGGTCCGGCAGTTGTTTTTTGGGTTACCTGGTCCCGGCCATACGACACGCTACAGCTTTGCCTCCTGGGGGAATTTGAAACGTCAGAGATGTCACGAAGAAACCTGAAAATCCAATCAAGAAACCTGAAAATCCAGTGGGACAGATCCTAGCAGGCTGGAGGAACCATAACTCCGTGAAAGACAAAAGTAAATTAGCACACATGGACTTGAGTGACACTATCATATCCTGGGCTGGCATAGCCCCTGCATATGGTGCAGTTAAATCAATTTGGGAACTGAGAAAGCTATCCAAACTTCTCGAGGTCATGAGCAATGCAACTTTTTCTGCTCTTGAATTAATGACTGATGAACTGAATGCAATGAGAACTGTGGTGCTTCAAAACCGCATGGCTCTTGACTTCACCCTAGTGGCGAGAGGTGGTACATGCGCTTTAATCAAAGATGAGTTCTGTTCATTCATTCCCGACAATAAGCACGAAATTAATGACCATTTGGAAGTGATCCAACAAGTGTCAGACATGACCAGGCCAGTCCCAAACCCACTGATGGACTTTTTCCAGAGTTTGTTTGGGGGGTGGGGTTCCATCCTAATGAACATCCTAATTGCCATTTGTGTGGGATTACTATTGTTAGGAGCATGTATTTGCTGTGGAATTCCCTGCATGAAAAAATTAATCAAAGATTTTATAGACATGTCAGTTTCTGAGACTTTGTATCAAAGTACTGAAATTGAAGAACTGTTGAAAAAGGAAACACTTTCATAAGTTTAAACTGACTCTTAGCTGCAAATCCTCAAAGGAAGAGGTTAGGAGAAGAAAATAAACTGTTTATGCTTCTGAAATAGAATAAAAAGTATTAACAGGGGGGAAATGTTAGAAAAATATGTATTAACATATGTATGCAATGCTTATTTTAATAAAGGAAGATTTAACACATTTTTATTCTATATGCAGCATTAGTTTTATTTGAGACTGCAAATGTGCTTTTCTGAAATTATGCTTTCTGACACTGCAAGATGCACTCTGACCTAGTTTGCTAGCACAGCAAAATACATGTTTATGCCTAGGAAATGTACTGGAAAGCAGGTGATTTTCTGCTATGTCAGGAAATTAAAAGGAGAATAATAATAATTTCTGTAGATCCATTCATTATAGACAATAAGCTCTGTTCAAGTTGATGAAAAAGTGCACAAGCTGCAAGATAGTTAGATATAAAGTACAATAAACTGCTTCAGAAATCTGTACTTGCATTGTGCTTAAATTAGCCATAGTACCTAGACTTGTAACATCACATAGTAAGAAAGTTATATTTGACCAGTGGTCATCAAGGCCATCCTGTTTACTGAAAAATCTTTTTTAAAACTTTGAAGAGTCAGCTAGAAGTAT
This sequence comes from Protopterus annectens, assembly GCF_019279795.1. NCBI lineage: Eukaryota > Metazoa > Chordata > Ceratodontiformes > Protopteridae > Protopterus > Protopterus annectens. The sequence goes on from NC_056732.1 coordinate 1,350,288,215, forward strand.
GGGAAATATCTATAAAATAACAGAATTGTGAACTGGTGATCTGCTACATCAGTCGTAGTGGGCAATGTCTTGAAATAAAGGTATAATAACTGTGACACTTCCTGATTTAGCCAGACAAACTCTGTAACTGCATTTTTTGTCTCCTTGCACAAGGATAAAGTTACCTGAACTGAAACTTATGCTTTTGGTCTTTTTAAAGTATTTTTCTCTAACAATATATTACATAATTGTCATAATAAATAGAATAAGACACTGAAATGCTACAAGAATAAGCTTAGATATAGGCAAGAGTTATAAGTTCTATCTGCCGAACTGACCATGGGTATGTGTCAGCCTGAAAATGTGCTGTGTTCACCGCAAATGTCACACTGTGGCCAATTGAAAAGGTGGAAACACAACCGTCAACTGTGGGGAGGCATTGTCCACAACAGTTGGATATGTGTAAGGAATAGCTTGGGCATAGGAAAAGGTGCCATCCTACCAATGAGTACAACAGGCTGGCAAAATCCGGAAGTCAGCGGTATAATCCGAACTTGTATGTGATACAGTCGAACGGGCAGTACCCAGGTATACCAACAAGTAATGAAAGTAAAGTATGGGCGTGTACCTATGTGTGTGAGGTATAGCATGTGGAAAGCAAACATGGCAGGGTAGTCCACACAACCATAAAGGTACCTGACACATGTAGGGTAGTCAATGTGTAACTCTGGCTGTGTCATGGGCCAACAACCAAAGTAGTGATCTATGGGGTGTGGTGAATTTGCGTGTGAGGGGTGGGCGGGAAATGGTAAAATCCTCAAAGGCGATACTGTGTCATATGCAAAAAAGGTGAACCGGAGGTGTACGAGGGGGCAGTGAGTGAAGTGGAAAGAAACACAAACACATGTAGAAACAGCTGCAAGACAAGCAGACAGGCCATAGTGTAGAACACAATCCCACAAACATAGGAATATGGAAATGTGTGATACAAATGTATAGATATGTCAACGTCACATACCCACAGATGGGTCCTGATGGACCTGGCCATAACAAATGCAACACACCTGGATGCATAATGGCCTACCCAGAATACCCTCCACATCACACAACCCACCTCCGTACCAGAATGTCCACCAAATCCAGCCGTACTTGGCCTACTGGTTCGCTGCAGATACAGCTACACACAGTGACCCCTACGCATATGTAGTAGGTATTGTCACCCTAGGCAGTGTCAGGATTGCAAACCATGTATCCCCTGCATGCAAAACCCCCTGCACATTTTCATAAACCCACAAAAATCTTCGGTATCTGACTTGTTTTGGTCTTGTCCAATTTTTGGGATATCCCTCATGGGATAACCAACCTGTGTAAATAGTAGAATGGGTATGATGACATGATGTCCAATCCTGTAAATATCTGGACACAAGTCAGAACGTGCAGTAGAGGTCCATGACACTGTCCAGCCCTAAGTGGTCATGCATAACCTACTACCCAAGATAAAACACCTTCCTGTGACGCACGTGTCCCGACACAAATAGGAGGGAGAATATTATGCACACATTCGCATACTGGCAAATGGCATGAGGGTGAGGAAGACACTGATGTAAACAGGATAACCCTGATCAAGTGTGAGGGACAGTGACTGTATGCAGGCATGTCCGACCATACCTGTCAACCTGTGTTTGAGCAAGATATCTGGACGGAGCCGTGAATACAGGTGAGACAAAGGTCCAAAAGCAGGGACAATTTGTAAATATAGCTCTTAGAAACATAGAAATATGATAGAATAACAGTTTGCACATTGGCATTAATGTCTGGAGTATGAAGTCTGAAACCCAACTGTCTGTCAGCATGTTCCAACTTCAGTCTTTAATGATGAGCTACTGCTGTGCCAGAACACAACAGCGTATTACAGAGGTCCGTACCATACCATTCAACTGTCCAGATATTCGCAGAATGACCAGAGTTTTGCCTCATATTGTTGTTGTGTGGCTCCGACAATCTGCACCTGTCTGGTAAATAGCTGAGGATTGACGTCAATAAATAATGAGAAATATTTTGAAGTTAAGACTCCACATCCTTCAGAAAAGTCATGCTAATGAAAAACCTAGTATTCTATCAATGTTCTAAGCTTGTAAGAGCAATAGTTAAAATGTGTCCCTATTTGTCCCCCCATCATGTAGGTTTTGCACAGATTTGGTGCTCTAAGAGGTTGAGAGGTATGGTCCGTACATATTTACAGTAACAACCCTACACATTTCTGTAATGTACAACTGCATACCTGTAGTCACTTAATGTCCAAAATAATAATCCCCATATGACTGAATACAGGTAATAGTCAAATGTGAATGGGAACACCCCTCACTGTGGAGTATGGACTGTAACAACCCCACCCATAATATGTATTGCCAACAAAATAAGCTGATGACAAGTGCCCAAACACCTGTGTCTATAAACACAGGTAAAAATTCATAATAGGGAGAAACTCCCGGTCCATATGCTTCATCTGACATTTGAACTCGGCCAGGGAAGTTCCATTCACCAGGCGGACAAGCCTAAACCCAGATCACTACATGAATACCCTGACAATCAAAGACCTGTATGTGCCAGGACTATATGCCTTGGTGTTCTGCATATCCTTGGTGTGATTAACAATGCAGCTGGTGTCCACAGCAGTAGGCAATAGGGAATGTGTAATATGTAGTACTGCATTTTTCCCAGCAGGAAAATGGATGCCTGTGTTGTAAGTGAAGTGGTGAGGCATATGTTGATGTAGCTAAGTACTGAGTATGCATATCAATGAGGCAAAACATCAATAGAGTAGTGGTTCCGACATCTGGTCGACGTGAATGCAGTCCTGGTTGACCTACGACCACTGCACATATAACTTTAGAGTGTAATGAATGCGTTCGTGCTGTACACACATTTAAATATGTAAAGGTGAACATGTGTTTCGCATCAGTCCGTAAACCGGAATACAGATATGTAACTGTTACGATCAGAATTATGAAAGGCCACGTAAGCACAAATATCTATTAAACATATGTAACCCACAATAAGGATATGCAAGTGCACCTGCGCATGTGTAATCCGCTCACAGCATAGCAAATGAATGCTGTTTTCCCCACGTTATATATACATGGCTCTTACCTGTTAACCCCGTAAAGTACGAAATCGGACAAAGCCATGAAAACAACTGGTACAAACAGGGACAATCCCCAGATATTGCCCTAACAAACATAGAAAGTGAATAGAATAACAGGTGTGTCACTAGCATGGATTCTCTGAAGGGTATGAAGTCATAACCTGAAATGCTTGTCATTATTTACCAACGTCAGTCTTTAATGATATGCCACTAAATTGCCAGATAGACACAAGGTTATGAAAATTGGACCAAACCTAAGAGGCAAACACCTGTACATTCAGCGAAAATCTGGGACCAAAAATAAGAGGCAAACAGCTGTACATTCAGCGAAAATCTGTACAGTTGAAAGGTATGACATGGATATATATATATATATATATATATATATATATATATATATATATATATATATATATACACATATATCCACAGACTTAAACCAAAGCAAATTATGATATGAGGAATGTACCGACATATGTATATATGTACATATATCTATACACACACGATACATGAATAGATATATACACAACAAACATATGTCCCTGCAGATATAACACATGTACATAAATAGGTCATGGTATAGCTATTATGGATAGACAGACATGCATGAAAGGTGAATACACTGCTGCTTTCCAAACCATTGCCCGGAAAGTACCAGTGTGACAGGGCCTGCAGGTTCTACACTTTAAACATGAATATAGGTGTCCTTTGCAGGACCGCAAAAATTGATTCCATACGAGGTGCGAACCATCATCGATGCAAATGAAGTCACAGCTGCAACTACGATATAGCTGTACATGCAACAGTAGCAGGTGCAAGAGTAATAACACATGGTTCGATAGAATGTATGACGTACAACCTGATATCCGGAGAGTGGGGAGTGCTTAGAAATGTCTTCACACTTTATTATCGCTCACATTAAACATGTCTAATGGGTACTGTGGAGGGGTGTCAGGTATGGGAATCATAGGTATGCAGAAATGGGCCTAGGTGTTGGTTGGCACAGATCTATTAGGTCCGCCCCATGGGAGTGATCAATATACCTATGTGGGTATAGCACACGCCTATATTCTCCAAAAAGGTTCAACCCATCTACTGGATATTGCGTAAACCATTGGGGGAAGACGTAGGGACCTATATCAGTGTCATGTAGGCGATTATCATGGATGGACATGCGTACGACCAAGATGGTAACCATACCTGCCAAACATCCAGAATAAGACAGCTGGACTAAGGCATAGTACATGAAATACAAATAGGGACTATATTAAATACACCACAGACAAAGTCAGAACATTGATAGAATAATGGCGTAGTCAGAAATACGAATGTTATGAGGGTTAGTAATCATGAAATAGAAATGTCAGTCATTATTATCTAACCTCACAGTCCGTCATGCCTTGCCAGTAATTTACCAGAAAGGCACATTATTATGACAAATGTAACAAAATCATAGGTCAAACCTCAGGACGTTTACCCATAATGTGTACAGGTGAGAGGTATGAAGGTAACCCGTCCTAAATAAATGTACAGAACTAGTGATACTAGGTGGACAGGTGAGAAGAAAGATGTCAGGACAAATGACAAAACATGTACAAGTCAAAAGCATGTACTCCGACAAATGTGAATGACAACATATGCCCTGTGAAAGTCAATGTGGAAGGTTAATAGACCCAAAAGACATGTGTCCCTCAGGGTGTCATGCAGTGTCACCGATACAGTGTCCAGTCCCCCATACTCATACGTGAGCTCTGCCACTGATGGAAAACGCAAATACTGGCGTACACATAAGGTACATGGTAGAATAATTAGTGTGGATAAACACCTGTTGGTCTTTGTGAGGAATACAACCCTCTGGGTGGGTGTGTCCTGCAATAGGAATGTAATGGCATCTGGCCTGTGATGCCGCCATATATTGTGTGTATTGGTGTAAGAAAATTGATATCCTGTATCAGAAATATACCTTGCAACTGTACAGATTTTCGCAGAATGTGCAGATGTTTGCCTCATATGTTTGGTGTGTTCCTCTTACAATCCGCACCTTTCTGGCAAATACATGAGAACTGAAGTCATTAAAAAATGACAAACATTTGAGTTTAAGACCCCAAATCCTTCAGAAAAGTCATACTAATGCAAAACCTATTATTCTGTCAACTATCCACGTTTGTAAGAGCAATATTTAAAATCTGCCCCTATTTGTCCCCCCATCATGTTAGGCTTTGTCCAGATTTTTTGCTCTAGGAGGTTGAGAGGTATGATCAGAAACAGGTACATGTCTGAGGAAACAGCATTATCGACAGCAAGATAACTCAGAAGGTATGAAAAGCGCTGCAGTAGGAAGTTCAGTATTGGCTGCAAGTATGTGCTGACATGTCAAATGACCAGCATTGAAGTACCTATACGGCTGTCACCTTTACAAATGATGACAGTGGGACATACCCACAGCCATGCATACACCACAAATAGACATAGCACACAGCAAAGCCTAGGCCATGATACACAAAGCCTCCGGTGTGTATGAGCAGAGTGAGAGTACAGCAAGGAAAGATGTCTGCCAAGCTATTCAGCAAACACGTGTGGGGGCGTGCAAGACCACCCGTAACACAAACGTTGCATGGACAATGTTGGGATTTGCAGCATACCCCATTTGTATGTGAAAGCTATGCAAATGATGTAAATAAGCGATACATGAAACAGTAAGCTGTCCGTGCGAGAGCAGAGTTATGTGCACGTTGCTAAATGGAGCAATGGCAGCTGCAAATACAGTATGAATACAGTCGAAGAAGCATGCCAATGTCCAAATCTAAGGCCAGTGGCATTATTGTCCATTGGATATCAATAAAACTGTAGTAGTCCTCCCCCGATCTCCGGTGTGGAAGCATAGTGCAGCACCACGAGAACGCTCTGCGCTTCAAAACAAGTCAAATATGTATAATATACATACAAAATGTAGATTTAGGTAGATGTTAGTACGCCATGCAGATGAATGTAAAGCTGGAGACAACATGGCTACTGCATACTGGTTGTTATGTGTGGAAGCGCTCTGTCAGAGATGTAACAAAGCATTTGTAGGCAATCTGATGCAAGTGAGGCTGAGGATAATGAATCACAACATGTCATGCCATATGGGCCAAGCCTCTACAGTGTAGTGTAGGATAAGGGGACTATTAGAGTAGAAGATAGGTGACAACATGAGTGTGTATGTATAAAACACTGTAATCTCACCAGAGCAGTGTCATATGTTTGCTGTCAGTACTCAGTGGTAGAGGCGTGTTATGAGCTATCCTAGGGAAAGTCAGGAGACTGACGGTGTACGCCATGGATACCACCGATGTGACCTGCAAACCTGCTCACAGTGTGTCCGTGCCCGTGCGCGCCAGTAAGCCCGAGTAAGCATGTGCGCACGTTAGCCCATGTGCGCGTGTTGAAGAATGAGTAAGCTAGTGTACGAATGGTGAAGCCCGTGTAATGTTGTGTATGTCAGTGTATGCATTTGTAAGCATGTATACATGTGTACTACACACATCACACATGTACTGCACACTCAGACACACATGCTGCCAATACTACACACATCAGTGAAATGGCACATGGATGGAGAATACATCATCAGAATTAACAGTGCTGTAAACTATGCTACATTGATGGTCATAGCTGCAATGCATCATGCCTGCTGATATACACCTGGAAGTAACACACTTTGTGTTAACAGCATTCTAACATCAATACAGTGGAATAAAGCCACCGTGTGCATCAGCACCAGGTTAGTCTGATCCTGCATCAATGTTACACATCACAGGTGGTGACACAGGTGACATCATATGCACAGGGTGTGGTGTTACATTTCCAGAGCTGTCATTGAGCCATCCAATTTACACGTAGGTGTGTGTGTGTGAGGGACAACGGTTATTGCATGGCCCAATGTTGATGCAATGGGTCTGTGTATGTGATAGCCCTAGCTGTTTGTGGTAAGTGTGTGTGTCTGCATATACACAGGTACAGCATGTGTCAAGCATATACAGGAGGTTGTGGGACAGTCACAGACCGTACCTGCCAGGCTGTAGAGATTGCCATTACTGGACATGGACACCCCTCCATGCATCCAACACTAACCCAGTCCTGCACCTGTCAATGTATACACATACAGTCCTGGGATCTGTACCACAACCTGTGGATAAACGTGAGTCTGTAATGTTAACCTGGGTTGCATAGAATTGTCAGTTACTACATACGGATATGAGCCATACTCAATCTCCAAAGTAATAACCACTGCTGACTGTTGCCAAGATGTGCATACGACCATTCAAAGGTGCTGTACTAACATTGTTTCCAATGCCCATGTAATACCCAGAAACACAATAACTGTTCACTACACAAGTATAACCTCACTACAGCACACAGTATGTGCACTATCACAGAGCCATAGCAGATGTACATACATCCAAGGTGATCACGTACAGATAATGCAGCACATTCAAGAGTGATAATCCCAACATACATATCTATATACAATATATATATATATATATATATATATATATATATATATATATATATATATATGTGTGTGTGTGTGTGTGTAGATAGATGCATACATACACACACACACACACACACACACACACACACACACACACACACACACACACACACACACACACGTGGCAGAGTTGGGAGCAGAACACAAACGTAACCACTGTACCACACAACAGCATTACGCAGTTACAGAATGCGCTACCATGATTAGTAGATCACAGCATTCACACAGGCATACGTCTAGCCTGCAGACAGCAGCATCGAAGGCAAAGATGCCGCACAAATGTTATGGAGAGTGAATACTGTAAAAGCAATGTACTGTTGTCATGCAGCTGGAAACACACACACACACACACTTGGCAGGGCTGGGAGTCGAACATACACCTAACTACCATATCACACTACAGCATGATGCATTTACAGAATGCGCTATCGAGATTACTAAACACAGCAGTCCCAGAGGCATACTTCTTGGTGCATGTCATCATCCGCAAAGGCAAAGATGTTGGTAGGAAATATCTGTGGTGTGAGGCCCCTAAAAGCATGACTGAGTCCCCAGGCGGACAGGAGCATGCGTGCGCACACACACACACACACACACACACACACACACACACACACACACACACACACACACACACACTTGGCAGGGCTGGGAGTCAAACATACACCTAACTACCCTATCACACTACAGCATGACACATTTACAGAACTCGCTAACGAGATTACTAAACACAGCAGTCCCAGAGGCATACTTCTAGGTGCGTGTCATCATCTGCAAAGGCAAAGATGTCAGTAGGAAATATCTGTGGTGTGAGGAGTCTAAAAGCATGACTGAGTCCCCAGGTGGACGGGAGCATGCGCGCGCACACATATACACACACACACACACACACACACACACACACACACACACACACACACACACACACACACACACACACACACACACACACACACACACACACACACACTTGGCAGGGCTGGGAGTCGAACATACACCTAACTACCCTATCACACTACAGCATGACACATTTACAGAATGTGCTACCGAGATTACTAAACACAGCAGTCCCAGAGGCATACTTCTAGGCGCGTGTCATCATCTGCAAAGGCAAAGACGTCGGTAGGAAATATCTTTGTTGTGAGGCATCTAAAAGCATGACTGAGTCCCCTGGCCGACGGGAGCATGCGCCCACACACACACACACACACACACACACACACACACACACACACACACACACACTTGGCAGGGCTGGGAGTCTAACATACACCTAACTACCCTATCACACTACAGCATGATGCATTTACAGAACACGCTACCGAGATTACTAAACAGAGCAGTCCCAGAGGCATACTTCTAGGCACGTGTCATCATCCGCAAAGGCAAAGACGTCGGTAGGAAATATCTGTGGTGTGAGGCATCTAAAAGCATGAATGAGTCCCCAGGAAGATGGGAGCATGCGCGCATGCACACACACACACACACACACACACACACACACACACACACACACACACACACACACACACACTTGGCAGGGCTGGGAGTCGAACATACACCTAACTACCCTATCACACTACAGCATGACACATTTACAGAACACGCTACCGAGATTACTAAACACAGCAGTCCCTGAGGCATATTTCTAGGTGCGTGTCATCATCCACAAAGACAAGGACGCTGACAGGGATTGTATAGAGAGTGATCAGCCTGAAAGCATACAGACATATTACTGTCCCATGGTAGACGTAGACAAACACATGGCAGTGGTGTGATCGGGGCAACGTAAGATTTACGGAGCACTACAACAAGACATACCCCCGGATTCATGAAGCTCAGCGCAAGGCCGGTGTAAGGCCTGCACCGGCCGTGCGGCATATAAATGGTGTAGTAGCACCATATGCATATTAATGAAGGTACCACATCCACATGCATAGGACACGTGCGCGAGTGCATGGGGCATTACTAAGCTGCGCCCGGAGGCGTGTCAATGTCGGCTGGCGATGAGCAACCTAAATTGCTGAATATTATAGCCTGCCTGCAATAGTAATTGCACCTATCAGTGTCCGTGGATAATGAAACGTATGCAAAGCATGCAAGACAGTTCCCTGCCACACAAAATGGAGAACCAAACAGAAATGCACGCAACATAATATGAGTTTCCGTCCATGGAACAAATGATATTTAAAATTGTGCGTCCGTAATGTACTGCACTGTCAGAAGTTATACCCAGTGGAAATGAAGCGCATCATGTCAGCGCGCCGCCAATACACATGTCTAGCCCCATGGGTATGGTCACCAGCAGTCCCACAGTGGTAGTAATAGTACACAGCAGGGCAGTTGTGGCTATATAACAACTGTAAAGAAACCTGACAGTCCATATTGTATACCAAACACACACAAACATATGTATATTAAAATGTGCTATACACATGAACAGGAACGTAACCATCACATACACATAGGATGCTATATGCGGAACCGGGATATCCAAAAGTAGAACCCATGCATGCAAATGCAATATGCAGCAACCCCTGTATAGCACATAACCCACACCCATGTCCGAATGACCACCAAATCCAGCTACCAGCCTTGCGCATCCATACACCTACACATAGCGGGTATTCCCCATATGTAGTAGGAAGTATCATCCTAGGCAGTGTCCGGATTGCAAATATGTACCCCACATTTGTAAACATCCCATCACAGGTACGTAAATCCAAATGCTCGCGCGTTAATGTTACGGCAAAATGTGTGTACATCCCGCGTGGGATAAGTAACCTGTTGAAACCTCAGAGTTGTTTACATGCCACGGTGTCCATTACTGTACACATCTGGACAAAATGTGTATGTGTAGTCACGGTACTGTTCAGTTTCTACACAGACATGCAATTCATACTATGCAGGATGGAACAGCTGTCCACCATGCAGGTCACCCCACTAGGGTTGCCACCTGTTCAGATGGCCAAGGTGGGACATCCCTTGTAGAAATGTGACAATTTGCAGGATAAAACATACCCCCAGCCTGTGCAAAGTACAGAATTACACGTGTATGCCAAGATAAAAGCTAATGCCATAGCATTTGAATAGCTTATGCTATCCCAAATAATAGTTACGTGTACCAGATACAAAATACCGGTATCATGCAACTAGTACAGAAATGAAGAAATATATTATTGTCTTAAAATCACAGGACAGTTGCCATGTCTTAGGTGTCATCGCAGGACACAACTGTCCAAAGTGGGACCTCCCCTCACAAAGAGGAAGAAGTGGTAACCCTACTCCCCACTGAATTATCGACAGTATATATTCAACTCAATCACATACCGACACCACCTCTCAACCTATTACAGCAACAAAACCTGGACAAAGCCTAAAAGGATGGGTGGACAAATAGGGACAGATGTAATTACTGCTCTCACAAGCTTCGAAAGTTCACGGAATAATAGTATGTACATAAGCAGGAAATGTTGTGAAGGATGTGGGGTAGTCCCCAGTATTACAGAGGTCCGTACATATATACTGTAACAAGCCGTCACATATGTTAACTGTACTACTGCATACCCGTAGTTAATTCATAGTTAAGTCATGTGCAAAATAATAACCCTAGTAAGAATGAATACAGGAAATAGTCAAATGTGAATGGGAACACCACTCACTGTGGATTATGTATCGTAACTGCCCCCACCCATATTATGTATTGCCAACATCATAAGCTGCTGACAGGTGCCCAAACACCTGTGTCTGTAAACACAGATTAAATGTTTAAAATGGAAAAACCCTATCCATGTGCTTTGTCTGACATTTGAACATGGTCAGGGCAGTTCCGTTCACCACATGAACACCCTGACAATTAAAGACCTGTATGTGTCAGGACTATAAGCCTTTGGGTTCTGAATATCCCTGCAGTGATGAAATATGCAGCGTGGGTCCAGAGCAGTAGGGAATAGGGAATGTGTAACATGTAGTACCGCATTTTTTCCAGCAGGAGAATGGATGCCTGTGAAGTAAGTGAAGCGATGAGGCATATGTTAATGTAGCTATGTACTATGGGTATGCATATAAATGAGTCAGAACACCAAACGTATAGTGGTTACAGCATCCGGCCAACGTGAATGCAGTCCCGGTTGAACAACGACTACAGCACATATAATGTGAAAGTGTAATGAATGCGTCTGTGCTGTACAGACAGTTAAATATGTAAAGGTGAACGTGTGTTTCGCAAACGTCGGTTAACCGTATTACAGATAATTACTGGTACTGTCGCAAGTAATAAAGCCCACGTAAGCACAAAGACTTAGTAAACATATGTAACCCACAATAAGGAAATGCAAGTGCGCCTGTGCGTGTGTGATCTGATCACAGCATAGAAAACGAATGCTGTTTCCCCCATGTTAGTTATACATGGCTCAAACCTGTTAACCTCATAAAGTATGAAACCGGACAAAGCCATGCAAACTACCAGTACAAATAGGGACAAACACCAGATATGTGCCAGAACAAACATAGAAAGTGGATAGAATAACGGGTGTGTCAGTAGCATGGATTCTCTGAAGGGTATGCAGTCGTAACCTGAACTGCTTGCCAGAAATCCCCACTGTAAGTCTCAAATGAAATGCCATGACATTGCCAGATAGACACAGGTTTATTTAAAACACAGTGAAGATAAAGGGGCAAGCAGCTGTACACTCTGCGACAATCTGTATAGTGGAAAGGTATGGTATGGATATAGATATATGTGTATACACATAACAACAGACGTAAACCAAAGCAAGTTATGAAATGAGGATTGTACATGTATATATGTATACACAACAGACTTATGTCCCATAGATATGACATATGTACATAAATAGGTGACATTATATCTAATATGGGTAGATAAACAGACATGCAGGAAAGGTGAATAAACCGCAGCATTCCAAACCATTGGCCAGAAAGTGACAGTCCAGCAAGTTCTACACTTTAAACATGCAGGTAGGTGTCCATTGCAGGACTCCAAAAATTGAATCTTACGTAGTGTCAACTGACATTGACGCAAAAGAAGTGACCGCAGCAAATACAAAATAGCTGTACATGCAACAGTATCAGGTGCAAGGGTGACGACACGTGTCGATAGAATGTATGACGTACGAACTGATATTCGGAGAGTGGGGAGTGCATATAAGTGTCTCCACACTTCAGTACCGCACACATTAAACATGTGTAATGGGTACCATAGAGGGTTGTCAGGGATTGGAATCATGGGTATGCAGAAATGGGCCTAGGTGTTGTTTGGCAGGGATTCCGTAGGCCTGCCCAGTGGGAGTGATGTGGGTATAGCACATGCCTATATTCTCAATAATGGGGCAAACCATCCACTGGATATTGCAGAAACCATTTTGGCAATATGTAGGGCCCTATATCAGTGTCATGTAGGTGATTATCATGGATGGACATGTGTACGACCAAGATGGTACCCATAACTGGCAAACTGTCAGAATAACACAGCTGCACTAAGGCATAGTACATGAAATACAAATAGGGACTATATTAGATATACCCCAGTCAAGGTCAGAACGTTGTGAGAATACTGGCGTACCATGAATACGGATGTTATGACTGCTACTAATCATGTAATGGAAATGTCAGTCACTATTATCTACCGCACAGTCCGTAATGCCTTGCCAGCAATTTACCAGAAAGGCACATCACTATGACAAATGTAACAAGGTTAAACATCAGGGCGTTTACCCATAATGTGTACAGGTTAGGGGTATGAAGGTAACCTGTCCAAAATACATGTACAGAACTAGTGATACTAGGTGGACAGGTGAGAAGAAAGACATCAGGACAAATGAGAAAACATGTACAAGACACACGCATGTACTCCGACAAATGTGAATGACAACGCATGCCCTCTGAATGTCAATGTGGAAGGTTAATAGACACAAAAGTAAGGTGTCCCTCAGGGTGTCATGCAGTGTCACCGTAACAATGTCAAGTCCTCCAGACACGTACGTGAGCTCTGCCACTGACGGAAAGCACAAATACCGGCGCACACATATGGTACATGATAGGCCAATTAGTGTGGATAAGCAGCTTTTGGCCTGTGTGAGGAATACAACTGTCTGGGTGGGTGTGTCCTGTAATATAAATGTAATGGCATGTGGCCTGTGATGCCGCCATACAGTGTGTGTATTGGTGTCAGAAAGTTGATATTTTGTTACAGACACATACTCCGGAACTGTACAGATTTACGCAGAATGTGCAGAGTTCTGCCTCATATGTTTGGTGTGTTCCACGTAACAACAGTAACATTCTGGCACTTTCATGATAACTGAAGACATGAAATAATGACAAACATGTGAGTAAGACACCAAATCCAACAGAAAAGCCATACTAATGCAAAACCTATTATTGTGTCAACTATCTACGTTTATAAGAGCAACATGTCAATACTGCCCCTATGTGTCCCACTATCAGATAAGGCCTTGTCCAGCAACTTGCTCTAGGAGGTGGAGTGGTATGAACAGAAACAGATACATGTGTGAGGAAACAGCAATATTGACTGCAAGATAACACAGAAGGTATGAAATGCGCTGCAGTAGGACGTGCAGTACTATCCGCAGGTATGTGCTGACATGTCAAATGACACAGCAGTCTACATGAAGAACCTATAGGGCTGTCACCTTTACAAATGATGATAGTGGGACATACCCAGAGCCATGCACACAGCACAAATAGACATGCACACATCACAAATAGGCCATGATACATGAAGCCTCCGGCATGTACGAGTACAGTGAGAGTACAGCAAGGATAGATGTCTGCAAATGCCTGTAAGGGCGTGTAACACTGCCCGTAACATGGACGTTGCATGGGCAATGTTGGGAGTTGCAACATACCCCATTGGTATGTGAAAGCTATGCAAATATGCGATACATGAAACAGTCAGCTGTCCATGCAAGAGCAGAGTCATGGGCAGAAAATAGATTTTATATATATATATATATATATATATATATAGAGAGAGAGAGAGAGAGAGATACAGACATACACACACACACACACACACACACACACACACACACACACACACACACACACACACACACACACACACACACACGTGGCAGGGCTGGTAATCGAACCTACACATGACTACCCTATCACACTACAGCATGATGCATTTACAGAACATGCTACTGAGATTACTAAATGCAGCAGCCACACAGGCATTCTACTAGGTGCGTGTCAACATCCGCAAAGACAAAGACGTTTGCAGGATACATCTGTGTTGCGAAGCATCTAAAAGCATAACCTGAGTCTCCAGGCAGACGGGAGCATACACACACACACACACACACACACACACACACACACACACACACACACACACACACACACACACACATCTGGCAGGCCTGGGAATCGAACTTACACCTAACTATCCTATCACACTACAGCATTACACATTTACAGAACACGCTACCGAGACTACTGAACACAGCACTCCCAGAGGCATACCTCTAGGTGGGTGACATCATCAGCAAAGGCAAAGATGCCGATAGGGAATGTATGTGTTGTGAGGCATCTAAAAGCATTACTGTGTCCCCAGGCAGCTGGAAACACACACACACACACACTTGGAAGGGCCGGGAGCTGAACACACACCTACCTACTCTAACACACTACAGTATTACACATTTACAGAACGTGCTACCAAGATTACTGAACACAGCACTCCCAGAGGCATACCTCTAGGTGGGTGACATCATCCGCAAAGGCAAAGATGCCGATAGGGAATGTATGTGTTGTGAGGCATCTAAAAGCATTACTGTGTCCCCAGGTAGCTGGAAACACACACACACACACTTGGAAGGGCCGGGAGCTGAACACACACCTACCTACTCTAACACACTACAGCATGACACATTTACAGAACACGCTACCAAGATTACTGAACACAGCACTCCCAGAGGCATACTTCTAGGTGGGTGACATCATCCGCAAAGGCAAAGACGCCGATAGGGAATGTATGTGTTGTGAGGTATCTAAAAGCTTTACTGTGAGCACAGGCAGCTGGAAACACACACACACACACACACACACACACACACACTTGGAAGGGCCGGGAGTTGAACACACACCTACCTACTCTAACACACTACAGCATTACGCATTTACAGAACACGCTACCGAGATTACTGAACACAGCACTCCCAGAGGCATACTTCTAGGTGGGTGACATCATCTGCAAAGGCAAAGACGCCGATAGGGAATGTATGGGTTGTGAGGCATCTAAAAGCTTTACTGTGTCCCCAGGCAGCTGGAAACGCACACACACACACACACACACACACACACACACACTTGGAAGGGCCGGGAGTTGAACACACACCTACCCACTCTAACACACTACAGCATGACGCATTTACAGAATGCGCTACTGAGATTACTGAACACAGCACTCCCAGAGGCATACTTCTAGGTGGGTGACATCATCCGCAAAGGCAAAGACGCCGATAGGGAATGTATGTGTTGTGAGGCATCTAAAAGCTTTACTGTGTCCCCAGGCAGCTGGAAACACACACACACACACACTTGGAAGGGCCAGGAGTTGAACACACACCTACTTACTCTAACACATTACAGCATTACGCATTTACAGAACCCACTACCGAGATTACTGAACACAGCACTCCCAGAGGCATACTTCTAGGTGGGTGACATCATCCGCAAAGGCAAAGACGCTGATAGGGAATGTATGTGTTGTGAGGCATATAAAAGCTTTACTGTGTCCCCAGGCAGCTGGAAACACACACACACACACACACACACACACACACACACTTGGAAGGGCTGGGAGTTGAACACACACCTACCTACTCTAACACACTACAGCATTACGCATTTACAGAACGCGCTACTGAGATTACTGAACACAGTACTCCCAGAGGCATACTTCTAGGTGGGTGACATCATCCGCAAAGGCAAAGACGCTGATAGGGAATGTATGTGTTGTGAGGCATCTAAAAGCTTTACTGTGTCCCCAGGTAGCTGGAAACGCACACACACACACACAGACACACTTGGAAGAGCCGGGAGTTGAACACACACCTACCTACTCTAACACACTACAGTATTATGCATTTACAGAAAGCGCTAACAAGATTACTGAACACAGCACTCCCAGAGGCATACGTCTAGGCAGGTGACATCATCTGCAAAGGCAAAGATGCCGATAGGGAATGTTTAGAGAGTGAGCGGTCTGAAAGCATATTACTGTCCCAAGGTAGACATACATAAACACACCAGTGCTGTCAAAGGGCCAACTAAATATCTATGGAGCACAACAACACTGAATAGATATGGGATGTGCCACAGACAGTACACCCTTCGAGAGAGCAACAAGTGTGTTCAATGTAGGCATCCATCATGACATTGAAACTGGACATCTGGTGCCTGGATGACCACCATGGCTATACAGGATGTCAGTGGCCATGCCCACACACTTAGTATCACAAGTCTGTTTGGAATGTACTGTGTGTCCATCTACACAATGGTGTACTGGGCATGCTCACACACTTAGCTGTTGCAAAGGGCCAACTTGCATGCACACAGAGTCTAATCACGGAAGGGCGCAGTGTGGAATGTACTGTGTGTCCATCTACACAATGGCATACTGGGCATGCTCACACACTTAGCAGTTGCAAAGGGCCATCTTGCATGCACACGGAGTCTAATCATGGAGGGGCACAGTGTGGAATGTACTGTGCGTCCATCTACACAACAGCATACTGGGCATGCTCACACACTTAGCTGTTGCAAAGGGCCATCTTGCATGCACATGGAGTCTAATCATGGAGAGGCACAGTGTGAAATGTACTGTGTGTCCATCTACATAACGGCGTACTGGGCATGCTCACACACAGCTGTTGCAAAGGGCAATCTTGCATGCAGATGGAGTGTACACACAGAAGGGCACAGTAAGGTATAACTGCCCTCACGCACAGGGCGGTCACACATGCAGTGACCTGTACACACACAGCTGCCATCACAGCTGTCACAGGTGCAGGTCACACATGTACACACTGCAGTGTACACTGTAGCTGTCAAGTAAGCACCATGTCGTTGGTGCAGCACTACACAGCCTTACGGTCCCACAACACCATGTGACACATGACCACTGGGCTGTACAGCGGTGTACACCAGCTGTGCAGAGTACACACGTACCAACAGGGATCCCACAGGTGTTATGCATTGCAATGATACCAGTATACATGAACAGGTCAGCTCAAGACATACCATGGCCCTTACACAGCTGTGACACCTGACTGTTGCTGTACACCAATGAACACATGTCTGGGTATGTCATACATGTGATTGTGTGGATGTGTGCATGGACTGCACACACAACACATACATACATGGCCTTTGATGTACATCGTGCATAACACTGGCCTAATCAATGCTACACACACAAATTGAATGTGGGCCCATGTCTGTTGAATGCTCACACTACAGGGGGGTAGCAGTGTTGATCGGGACACATACCCTTGTACTGGTCGCTGTGACACCCGTGATATCATACTGCAGTCCATGTGTTATGTATGTCAACACACATGTCCAACAATAGCAATGCATACAAAAATGGCAACAGGAGACACATGTGACATCTGTAATGTGCATGCAGCAAACATGCATGTGCAGTGGCCGATGTCCGTAACATAGTTGCACCTACCTACAACATGCAGACGCAATGCAGACCCATCATTGACATCTGCATATGGTGACATACAAACAGCACGTATGGAGGGATGTGTGTACATAACATGGTGAACCACCTGTCTAGATGTATGTGTGCAGGGGGTGTCTCACAGTTGTGTCACACACCATCCTATCATGCCATGTGCTAACTGTACGCTATGTCGCTGTTACGTGACGGTGCTGACATAATGCATACACAGCGGTCAGGTGTTAACAACTATATGTCATATGGCACCTGTAGCACCTACAACCTCTCGTGTGTATATAGCAGCACATTTGCCAGATATAGCGTTGGTACACATAATGCAATCAATACCACTGCATGTCCATCAAACGTGTCATGATATGGCTGGTGTATCATTCCCAGCACTGCCTAGTGTGTCCGAATGTGTGACCAGGGATGCCACATATCATGGGGAATATGTCCCAGTTGCTACACATCCCTGTACACCATTGTAGAGAACTGTACATACGTCAGTGTGGGAAGCATGATGTTCGCCGGTGAGGTGCATCACACACATCGGCTGTCCGTATACACATGTGTGGTCACCACAGTGTGTGTGTGTGTGTGTGTGTGTGTGTGTGTGTGTGTGTGTGTGTGTGTGTGTGTGTGTGTGTCTGTATGTATGTCTGGTGCTTGGTGTGAGTGTGTATGCTAATATACAGTGGGAAATTATCACTGGCCCCACATGTTGACTAACCCGTAATGGTCATGCATTGGAAAACCTTGTTGATGCCATAGGTCCCAGCCATACTGGCTACCTGTGCATGTCCCTTCTCTGTAACACGTCATGTGGGTGCATAGTACTGTGAGGGTGATGACCACAAAGGCAAGGGTCCCCAGCTGCACACTATGGGGTGTGCATTATAGTGGTGTACACCCCGTGACTGCGGCCATGTTCACGTACTGTTACAGGGTCCTACTGCTGCACAGTGTGGCCTCCAGCTACCAAGTGACACCTCACATCATCATTGGCCAGGCCGCTGTGTACAACCCCTGCACCATGTCACCATACCTGTAATGTGTCCTACTATGTATGTCACATCTCTGTCCAGTGTAGCCTGTGGCACCGACCATATGCATCAGGTGCAGAATATGTGCGGGCATCTGTGTCATGTTTGTGTGTCCAACAGTCAGGATGAAGGTACATGTAGCATGCTGATATTGCCAGACGTGCCTGTGTGTACTCCACAGTTACACGTGGGGGACTGCAAACACTGCTACCTGTAGGCACATGCAAGTACACCATAGGAGGGAACAAGGGTATCACAACCAACATGGTGCTACAGATGTAACCGAGACACATACTGTGAACACATCACAATGCATGCTGCACCTGCACTACATGGTGTGACTGGTGCATGTCGACAGTACACAACCTATGTCACATACATAACTCAGTATTCACACACAACCACTGCAACATACACATCCCTCACAATGCATACACAGCTATCACATACACCTCTCACTATGCTGTTCACCCTGTGCCTCAGAATATTTGTGCATAACCCTGCACCGATGGTGTGGATGACAGGTATGTGGCACAGGCTTCATCATATGCACAGGGTGATATGTTTGCCAGGGGCATAGGCTGCACACAACCACTGCAACATACACATCCCTCAATATGCATACACAGGTATTACATACGCCTCTCACTATGCTGTTCACCCTGTGCATCAGAATATTTGTGCATAACCCTGCACCAATGGTGTGGATGACAGGGATGTGGCACAGGCTTCATCATATGCACAGGGTGATATGTTTGCCAGGGGCATAGGCTTCACCAATGGATAACATCATGTGTGTGTGTGTTATGGCCAGTGAGATGACTGGACATGTCTGTGCAGAATGCATGTGGATGTTGTGGAGCCCTACAGTTGTGTTTACTGTGTGAGTGTATGTGTGTACACAGTTCTGCCATTTGTGATGCCTACATGGGGTATAATTGACAGCCCCAGATTGTACAGTGCAGGTTGTACAGCTCACTGTGTCCATCCACGGCCACATGACCTGTGCCTGCCTGGGGTTGCACGGGCACTACCAGGTGGAGGTACAGAGTGCTACTGTCCGACAACACATGTCCGCTGGAACTGTTTCTCCGCTGAGACCATCCAGGGCCACGTCCACATGGCCTGCTGTGTCCTGGTGTTGACAGCGCAGCAGCAGCTGCACTGCTACTGCTACCAGAACTATGGGAGTGGGCATGTGAGGTGGCACGCTCACGTCGACCTACACTAGGTGGTGTTACTGGCATACGTCCACGTGGCCTACGCCTCACTCCTACCAAGTGTTCCAGCACAGACAGCTCCCGCTCACAGATTGCCATGCCTCGGTCAAGGATTCCGACCATTTCACCTAGTCGCCTATCCAGAACATTAGCAATCTGCTGTTGAGCATTTGCCAATGCCTGGGTGTTGTCATTTAGGGTATGGATAGCAGCCCTCTGTAGCCTCTGCCCTTCTCTGTTCTGCCATTCAGCACGTGCCTGTGCCACCATTACAGTCTGGAACATGCGTCTGGTGATACCAGCTGCTGCGCTCTGTCCTGCAGGTGCATGTCTGCCAGAGGTCCTCCTACGAGCAGCACCGGCCACATGCCTGTGTGGCACATCTGCAGTCATTACACTGATGCCATGGTGCATAGACACACCTTCTGTAGCCACCACATGTTCCTGTTCCATGCCAACAGACGCTGACTGTCCTTCCTCTATGGCCACTGGTGATGCGGTATGTGTTGGCAGCAGAACTGTGTGCGGGGAAGAGGGGGACATAGCTGGGATGGTAACCATTGGCACAGATTCAGCCCCTGACAACCCTGCCTGTACCTCATGCATATGTTCATCACCACTAGTATCTGTGGGGACACTAACATCAGATGGACCGCATGTGGGTAATGCACCTACATCACCTGTGAATGCAAAGAAATACTGTAAAGTACAATAGACACACACACACAGACACACACACAGACACACACACAGACACACACAGGCACACTATGCATGTGATTTGTCAGATGGCATGCAGCATGCTTGTGATAGAGCAGAGGGCATGCAGCTCAGACATTAATAGTGTTAGTAAGCATACCTCCCTGGGGTGTACACTACAGCAAGCAGGTGTCATATCAGTAGCCATGCAGTTCACACAATCATGGTAGTATGCATGCATCACCGTGATACACCATGTGGCCCAGAACAGGATAACAGTACACATGGCTGATGTCACCTTGACATGTAATTTGCTGACATGTGCATTAACATGCATACATGTTCGACACAATGGTGTCCTGACACATGTACAGCATCATAATGGGCTTCACATTGCAGTGTTGTGTGTATGCCCTACAGATAGAATGCATGTTTAGCAAATGTGCATGAGCACAGGAGGGTAGTGTGAGCCATCTACATTGCTATACAGTGTGAAGTACAGACACTGTGCCATTGTATGGCAACATGAGGCATGTATGTTGCTGTAGAATGCATAATATGTACACATTGCATAGCCATAACTGCAACACAGTCGTGATGTTTGACAGATCGTATATGGTAGACTTCAGTGACTCCTCCAGTAGCTGTGCACAGGCTTTTAGGTTGTCCACTGTACCACATCAACTGTATAATCGGTCAACTAAGGCTATAATTGGACCATGTGTGGACAATGTGCAACAGGGTGTATACACATCCCATGTACTGTGTGGCTACATGTCTCTGGCCATCCCCCATGGCCATGTGTGCACATGTGGTGGCCAATTGTGTGTGATGGGCATCTTCTCCACATGTCTGTGTGGTCCCATATGACATACACTCATACATGTCAGATATGTCACATTCCACAGGTCTATTCAGATAACGGGTTGTATGTTTGGTATGTGGGGTATAGGTCATGTGATAGTGTGACAATATTGCAGACAGAACACTACATGTCTGGGACATGTCAGGTGGCACATCACAATGTGTGCACCCGATGCAGGGGCATATGACACAATGGTGACACTTGTGGGCTGCCCATATCACAGCTCACTGTGTGGTACTGTGTGCATACCACACATGTTGTTCCAATGCATACTACATATGCCTCCATTGTAGAACTCCTCCACCATTGTATGCATAGCTGACCACACATGTTGCAATGACAAGTACTGTGGTTTCAAGTCTGTGTATCATTATGTGTGAATATATTGCACATGGGTGGCGTGTGTGAATGCATGGTGGTGTGACCTGCATATCTTGACTGGAACAAACATCAGGTGTGCAAGTGTTAAATGGCCACATGGCAAATAGATCTACACTGTAACATGCCTGATACTGATGACAGTCTCACCTGCAACGGACCCATGTCTGTGCGGCAGGCCAGAGGTACCTGTATAGGGGTGACACACCAGTATGAACATTATCCATGACTGTATGACAGCCACAGGTTGCACTGTGCATGTGCACACATTCACCTGTGTAATAGCATATAGTATGCACATGTGTGCATACACAACGTAGCATACTGTAGTATGCAGCATGTGTGTCCACATACCTGGCATATGTTGTTACTTTACATTATGTACAGTGACACATGCAACTACATGGAATATAATAGCCATATGTGCATTACTGACTTACCAGGCAACTCCAGGCTCATTGGTTGGGAGACACCCACCTCCACGATGGCAGCTAGTGTTTCTGGATGCTGTTCCCTGGGTGTCCCCAGACTGGCCAGTAGCTCCTCGGTGTGTGTGAGTGGGGGCTGGGTTGGTGGCCCACCACCTGTTCCACCTTGTTCCCTGGTGATTGCAGTGGCATGCTGTTTTGCATTTCGTATCAGGTCCGTGCAATGTCTGCGCACCTGCTGGTAGGCGCGGTTATGGCCACCCACATCGTTCACCCTCCTGCGTAGATTTTGCCACAGGTCATCCCGCTGCTGGGTATGCTGTGGCACATGGCTGAACAACAAGTCATAGTTGTCATGGAGCTGTGGTATGAGGACATCATCCTCCTGGTGGGTGTATGCTGGGAGGTGTGTACGGGGCATTATCTGTAAAACATAATGATGGTGACAGGTCACAGTTTCAGAGATGTACAGAGATACTGCTGCACATACATTTCTATGACATCTACTGCGTCTGCACAGTTATCTTTGCAAAGCACCATGACACTGACATGACTGACGTGTTTGTGTCACACATGTCACACCCATTATGCATTGGATATCATCACCATATATGTGTGTCACCTCATTACAGTGTTCATACTCCATGTAAATGCCGTCTTGCTGTGGGCATGTCTATTTGCCTGCACTTGTGTTCTTACCTATCTGCACATGCCTCGATGTGTCCACGGTACTACTGTTGACCTGGATGCTGTGTATATGTCACATATCAACACAGACACAGCCAGAATGGACTTGAGCAGTGACAATGCACACATACGCATGGACACCTGTACATGCATGTGTTTTGCCATATACATCTACACAGCACTGTACAACTGTTCAACATCCTGACACGGATCGCCTGTATTACATATGTGATAGACATGGGACAATGGATGGTCAGACGACATTCGCAGGGATGGTCATCAACCATAGCATGTGCGGGCACATTTTCCATGCTGTTACAGACGGCCATTGTGCCACCACAAGCTGCATCAGTGCCACATTACTGATCCAGTCAGTTGATAGTACATCTACCATGCGGCCATCACACCATGTGTGACTGGGATGACATCTGCAGCTTTGATGGACAGGGTTGCATGGTATGGCGGGAGTATGTCACATATATGGCACAGGGATCTGTCCAGCCTGTGGCGATCCTAGTATTAGGACAGTAGCTGTCCATGACATATGTCATATAGATCAGGATATGGACATGTAGCATGTCCACCATCATGGTGTAGCAAATGTCCTTTTGCAAGGTAGACAGCATGCTGCATAGTGGAGGTGTGGATTGTGAAGGCTGTTATCGCACATCCATGCATAGCCATTACCCCTTACAGGTGGTATGTGATCCAATATTGGTCATCACAGTGCTGTATATGCCTGGCCAGTGATCTCCGTGCTCATGGATGGCACCCTGACATGACATGGGTACCTCAGATGACTACCTAAGGGGCCTGGAGACGTCACCATGTCGGGGGTGCACTGCACAGTAGCATCCCTTACACAGTGTCCATAATGTTGACCGCAGCCTAGGTAGCAGTTTATGGGTACAGGGATGTTCACCTAGCGGTGACACTGCTGGTATCATCCATCAGACTGTGCACATATGTCACACACCTCACACACACAGCCCATTCTGTATGTTGTTCACAACACTGACACAGATAAACTGATAGGTCATGGCTATTCACAGCCTTTCATACACAGATGCCTAACATTTGTGTGTGTGGTATAGGCTACAATGAGGGTGGGGTACAACACATTAACCCTGTTCTACTGTATCTGGCATAGATCTGCTGTGCACATATCACTCTTGCACCTTTTGTAGTTGTGGGTCTGTCAACAGGCCACTGGTGGAACACACCTGTGACATGCAAAGGTATTTGTAATCAAATATCCGTGCTATCTTGTACATCTGTATTGCTAACATCTACAGTGCTAATGGTTCATGGACATGCACACCATACTCAGCAGGGTTATAGTGCAGTGCCACCCTAAATGACTGTCATCACCACTTGTGGGCTGATATTATCCAACACCCTATCTGTATTGTATGGTCATGCTAGGCACTTGTTCAGAACATGTGAGCATGTCATGAGCTATTGATTACTATAGCGCCCATTCCACACCATTTCCCACAGGTACACTGGCTGTCCTACACTTCCCAGCTTGCTTAAGGTACGACAGCTGTTGTACACATGTAACACACATATCCTGTGGGACATGGTTGTATATGCAGGCATGTCCAACTGTCACGTACCAGTGCTACTGCCTGTCTTAATGAGGGATATGTCGTACATGTGGCAATAGAGCAATTGTCTCGTGTACACATTCAATGCTCACTTCCCAACATACGGCACTACAGCCTGTGGGGGATGCATGTCTGCAGCCGTGCTGGGCCCATAGCTCTCAGGTGTACCTCATTACGGGGAACGTACCTCATTTGGGGTTCTAAAAGGTGCATGTTCCTCAAGGTTCCACATTGGAAGGGTCTGTCACACATTCATTGTTGTACATAGTTTACCTGCTAGCCATGGCTAGATAGATGAGAATCATGTTAATTCATTGCAATATCTGTTTTATACGTAAGACCAGCCTATTTTAGCCATCATATGCCCTTCCTAGTTGACACTGTTAGTAAGCCAGTTGTAAGTGTTCCACGTTTTGCCCATTTGTTACACTGTCTGAGGGCTAATGTTCCTCATTTTGGGGACAGGAGGCTGACAGCTATGGCTGGGGGTAATGCTGTTGCCAACCCTGACTGCACCTGACAGTCATTTGGGGATGTGTAACATTCGCAACACACCCCACCCATCACATAGTCTCACATAAACTACACCACTGGCGACACCTACGAGGACAACCTGTGCAGTATGTCTCCATACTCACTGTAGGCACCAGAGGTAGCCCCCATCATGGAAGACAACATCACTAGCTTATAGCCCACAGACTCATGTGTGCCCACCACATACAGCCAATAGTGTGTTATAACATTCACAACACACCAGTCATAGCTGACTCTGTAGGGTGTCACACTGCAGTTCCACACAACAGGCTACACAAGGTGTTAGTCGCTTACATCTTGCTGTCGGGTAACTGCTTCTGCAACATAACCTATGCACCCATGCCACACCTCACCAGGTATGATATGTCTGTCATTTGCCATGTTAGTGTGACTGCCCTGTGATGCCACTTCACAGACTACGTGTGGAGGAACATGCAATAGCTCACCAGTCTTATAGCTCTGAGGGTGTGAGCCTAGCCCTGGGGAGCATTTTGCATTCGTCCAGACACGATACCACTGTACAATGACCGACTGTGTCACTTCAACAGTTGCATATGCTTCTATTGTCATTCCACAGGCATGTGGTATCTGTCCGCTATGACTGTCCTGGTCAAACACAATGTTGTGGTACAGATGACTTGCACCTGTCGGCCCTGGGAGTACAGCTCACATGCTAGGCTCTTGCTGCTGCTATACTGCCTGTCCTGCACAGTTTCCAATAACTGTCACCGGCAGGGCGGTAACTGGCATGCTGACATGGGGTCATGTGACACATTGCTTGCATCTTCCCCTGTGACGCACGCAGGCAAGGCACACCTTATAATGCACCACTCCAACATCTCTGCAGTGACTGGGACCTGCCTGTAGGCTCCACAGAGCATACCTGCAATGACAGCTTATAGACGGACCATACCTTCCAGGCACATACCTGGACCAGCACACCCATAGCTGAGGGGTTCCCATATCCCGCTATGTTTTGCACACATCCTGTCAAGTTGCTTAGCACAATGCATCAGAGGTGCTCCATATGCAAATAACTGTGTCCGGGACCACTATACACATTGTAACAAGTGACAGAGTCAACATCATACCCCACGGGTAACATACCTTCTATGGTGGTATAGTGGACAGTGGGCCTCAGCTACTACTGCTGTGTGACTGACACTACCCCACACTTCACTGGGATAGCCACTCATGTACCGACACATCCATGAGTCATATCCTCCACTCAGCTGGATCAACACATACACACCACCTCCAAGACCTACATTAACCTTGGCATGAACACTACCACCATGTGACTGGTGTTACACACCTGGGGTTATCCCCTCATTGGTGGATTCTGAACATATGCTAATCTACCTTGTTAGCCACATCCCGGAAACACACCCATCACAGCATACACAGTACATGTGTACTACTACACCTACCACAGATGTCTGCTGACAGTGGTTGTTAACATCATGACACCCGTGCAGATAGACAATGCACATACAAATGCTGACACATACCCCAGTGCACTTAATTAGCATGTACACAACTGCATGGATCATGCTATTCCACACAGAGCCATGATGGTACACACCAGATAACAGATGCCACTCTGGTGGTCATGTTCCATGGACATATGATGTACAACAACAGGTGTAGGCTGTTGCACAGTGGTGTACATTCCCATGTGTGGGGTGGCTCACTGGTCAGCCATGGTGGGGCCACAGGGTCCCTCATCACATACTCCAAGACTAGCTACATAAACATGACTGCCACACATTGGGGTGTACCACCAGGCATTATGGTGGTATGTCAGTATTCGATGGCAACACCCACATCTGCTGTCACATACAACAGTCACTCAGGAACATTGCAAACCCAGGTATTGTTGGCAACATGCTGGAGGATGGATTCAATGCTGACAGTACACCCTCTCACTCACTACAGGGCCACAATCCATACATGAACATTGTGGTGTCCCTGTGGTCACACCTACACAGTACTGACCTACACTCTATGTGTCCTGGGACACTGGCCCCATGTCACCTTCCAACGTCCCAGGCTGTGATGTCCACCAACCTCTGAATTACTTGTCTCCCCACTAGGCCACCATATTCAGTAATAGCCTTGTTTCAGACATTGTAGACCCTGAATGGCACACAGCAGCATTTATCACACTACATACAGGTGGCACCGCATTGCACGAGTGGGACTATAGTCCTACACACCTGACTGGACTGTTCTGCGTGGCTATGGGGCACATCGTCAAGGACGTCATTCTCAGAGACATTGTTGGTCTCCCGTCCTCTGCTGCCACCCAGGATGGGCTTGTTAAGTCAGAGCATGGCCCCTACACATGGTGGACTCCTTTCATACAGTTACCAGGGCAGTTGCTGATGGTATGGGAGTCCACACATCCTACATTGTCCTCTCATTGCCTTTCAGCACCATTCCCCATTCTGGTATTGACAACATACACATCCACCTGCACATCGTACCCTGTGTCTCAGGATGTTATGCTATGTGGCTCATGGACAGGACACACAGTGTGGCCAGCATACCATAGTACCTACTACATGTCAGGTACTTTGGCATACCACGGCCCTCAGTCATAGGGCCCCTCATATTAAATATATGCTTCTCTGTGGAACAGGCTGGCACAGAGGACTTTCCCTGCCTAGCTTTAGAACCCCTACATACCAAGCGCCATGATTTCTCCACCAGCTGATACTGACCCCAACCATACGGGTGTCGCTGTGACAGATACATAATATGACTATCATGGCATCAAGCTGCATGACACAAGGTGCATGCACATCACCTTTGCATTACACCATTCACCCACTGACTATCACATGGATGGTAGTCCCCTAGATACATATCACATTGTACATGTTTGCAGTACACACATATGTCGCACCCACTCCTGTGGTTACCATATTGCCACTGTGGCATGGATATCCTCCTACGTGGCCACACCTATCTGAACTGGGTGTGTAACTGGTACATAGGCACCCATTGTACCTCTGAACCCAAGACATCTACACACATTCAAGGGTACACCACCCCATTTAGGGTGTACCTTACACAACAGCTACAGCTTTACATGCCACAACATTAACATGCCATGACGTTTACTGAGCTCCGACAGTGTAACTATGTGAATTCACTACAGACACCACATCTGTACACATTTGCATACTACATAGTCAGGGGTGACCTCTGCTGATCAGACAGGGCCCATGTCCACAACATTATTGATGGATATACTCCTCATACGCAACATAAGTAGAGGCCACTGTGAGCAACATGCTCATGGATATGTGCACACATGCCACAATGAGTGGGATGTGCTTCTGGGTTACATTCCCAAACAGGACACTCACCATGCTGTGGAACATAAGTCCTCTGTACATCACGCAGGGACACTCAGTAGCACTGTTCATGTGATACCTCCCTTGGTAGTTGGGAGACACATGTAGGCCTGGGATCACTGCAGTGGCTGTACTGTGCAGTGGTGCAGGTGACACCTGGCTCTGCTCTTCACAGGACACTACCCTGAGAGGTGCCACTAGTGTGAACACTGTAGTTGTGCTTACACATGGACTTGACAGACTGCATAGTACCCCACTATGCACCTGTGCAGCTATTACATGTCCTTTGTGCATGGTTACTTGGTAGCCCTTCCATTTAGATTAGCTATCATGCTATTACTATGTCCCATACCTACAGGCCATATGTATTCTGTTATTGTACATACCAATAGACGATACCTGTGGTATGCATGATATGCCTGTTATGCTGTGTAGAATATCTGTCATATCTACCTATAATACTATACATTACACATATTTCACATAGTATCCCATAATGCAAAGCATACTTGCTCAGCGGGACCACCTTACATATGTCATTAACATTATTTACCCATACACATGCGTGCTGTGACAGTATATCAACATATACTATCCCCTGCTATGGCACGTCCTTGTTGGACATACCCTACCACCGACGGCGGGTTGTATGGCATTGTTCTGTTTAATGGCCTCATGTAGCATCCCTTCTGGTGTCTGTGCTGTGTACCTTGTGTCCCACTGCTGTACGCACAGATTCTACAAGCGTTAGTATGCTCAGCAAGACATCACTACATTAATACCTTTCCCCACTTTATGCATTGCGGACACGTTTAATTAATGCTAACCAGGCTATACATACAGTAAAACTAATTAATACAGATCATGCTATACATAATCTTACATATTGGGCGTTCTACATACCTTGTTGTCATTACGGCGTTTCGTTTCTATCTCTCTCACAGTGTTTCAACTGTTTTTCTGTATAAGCATACGGTTTGAATGTCTGGCAAGTCATCCTTATATACGTTGATACCTGAAACATGTGGATTATACCCGCCAATTGGTGTTCCTGAGTGACTAATTACTTGCATATTAGCTGTGCAGCTACTCCATTCACCAATTATGCAGCGACAGTGGGGTATAATTGGATTCTCCACTTGGGCGTTGCCTTTTTGCCCTATCTTCGGGGAGACGGTCTGTATTGTGTTTTGTTATGAGTAACTGCAACTGCTATGCATGGAGACAAGTATAGTTTGGATTCATGTCCCCCGTGGATTGTGTGTGACAAGTAGAGTATTTGGTTCAACATGTGGGTGTACATATCCCGACGTCTGATAATGGAGTATTGCAATCAATACCTGTAACATGGCTGTTTGTTCCATTATACAACGCCTGCAATTTTGCATGTCACCTTTAATTGTGTCTCTCACACAGTATGTTGAGGGTTCTGCAGATGTAATTGACTGACTGGATGTTTGTGCTGCTATTACAGTTTGTATTGCTTTAGTTTCTAGTGTGGGGGATGTCGGTGGTTGTATGTAACATATACGGTTTGTGGGCCTTGCATTTCTACATAATCCGTATATATGTGTGTGGGCTCCGTCCCTGATTAGAGAGCTAACAGTTAGTAGACTTATGTTACGGGATTGTACGTTGGGTCGTTGTTAACTGGTTTCTATATTGTCTGCAGGTGAGCTTGCTACTTGTATACCTCCGTAATTGCAGCGATATATCAGGGGATATGTGTAGGTGACAGCTATCCCTTGTATTTCTGTCCCAGATATTTGCAGTCATTGTGGTTGTGTTGTTAAAAGAGCCTGTTTGCCATGGGTTGCCACCTTAACATATGGTCATTGTTGGACACTTGCGGGACACAAAGCAGTGTTTACAGGCCAACACATAGCCACGGTCAGTACACAGGTAGCACATACTTTTATCCTCACTACATACCTATTGTTGTGACTTTGGATACTTATCATATTGCATGTAACATTTAAGTTTCTTACATACAGGCATAACTATTAAATACGACTGTTACATTATATATGGGACATATTTATGTCCTACCATCTCGGACATTTGCCCTTTGTTCTGTTTTATGTCAGGACACACCTGCCCAGGGTGGGGATGTCCCTCCTACTGTGGTACATGTAGTAACCGTATGCCTACGGCTAGCTATACACACACCTATCATACTGGTCTGCCTCTGACTTGGCACCAACATACACATGTTGCGGACACACACACACACATTACAGTCACACAGAAACGCACACGGCCCTCAACCCACACTTAACAGACTACGGCACTCACAGACACAGTTGAACACAGTACCTACGTGGACCGCGACACCGTCAGCGGTGATTAACTGTTCCTTCATATCATCATACTATTACTCGCGGATGTACTGTTCCGGTACTGTGTTCTATCGGTCTTTCAGCCTCGTGGTTACGCATGTCGGTATGTTACACAATCCATGGTTGGCGGTATCCTATTCATTTGTACCTCCAAGATGTTATGAATGTCGTTGAACTATCTATCATATTTGCAGATATCGCTGAATCCATTTATATCACCATATATCCCTCTATTGCCCTTTCTATCTGTATTATATATATGCATATGTGTACATATCTATCTATCTATCTATAGATATATATATATATATATATATATATATATATATATATATATATATCTGGCGGGGAACGTGACAGGCACACAGCACCACCATATGCAGTAAGACTCATGTACTGTTCAGGTGTTGGCATTCCGTGTTGCACTGGCTGTTGTGTTTACAATGTTTGAGGGCTGCCTATGTAGGAGTCACACATTGGGCCACCTATACATTACAATTTACAGGTGGTCATGTTTGTGTGCCATCCATTTTACTGTGTGTGCAGGTGGAGAGGTGTCAGTCCGTAGGGGCCTACATGGTCAGTGTATGTGCTATACGTTCCCTCTTTGCCAAAGCGTAGGCATATTGGGTACACCTCCGTCTGCCTACTGGGGCTGGCACAGTGTGTTCATGGTCTGAATCCCTCTGTGCCTGTACTGGCCTTGGCAATTGCGGTGGGCTATGAGGGCCTTCACCATTTTGTCCCTGCTGCAGCTGCTTCCGCAGGATAATATTATGTAGCATGGCACATACTATGACGATGTGGGCACACGTGCCTGGAGAGTACTGCAAGGCTCCACCAGATGTATCCAAGCACCAGAACCGTGATTTCAGCATCCCGAACACACGCTCTATGATGATTCTTGTTTGTGCGTGTGCATCATTATGGCGTTCTTGCATGGGTGTGTGTGCATTTCTGATGGGAGTCATCATCCACAGCTCCAGTGCATAGCCAGCATCCCCTACAAGATGGCCATGTGGGATGTCCCCCCTGACAAATACCTGATACAGCTGCGAGGCATGCCAGATATGGGAGTCATGGTAGCTTCCAGGGCTGGTAGCACACACATCCATGATAATGCCCTGGGCATTGCACATGACCTGGCAGTTGATGGAGTGGAATCCCTTGCGGTTTATGTAGCGCATACCCTGCTCATTGGGTGGTGACTTGATTTGTATGTGCGTGCAGTCTATCGCACCCAGTACCTCCGGGTATTGTGCCACACGGTGGAAGTGACGCATATTGCTGGCCAACTCCTCCTGAGCTCTGGGGAAGTATATCTGCTCATTGGCATGTGGTAACATGACATCCAGGAACTGGTGTAGTACCCTGGATGCTGATGCCTGTGAGATACCCATTATATCTCCAGCTGGCCTTTGAAAGGTACCTGTGGCCAGTATTCGCACGCTTACACATACCTTCGTGCCCACTGGTATGGGTTTCCCTCTGTTGTTTCTGGTTCTCAGGCGTGGCTGGCACAGCTCCACTATTTGCTGTAAGATGTCCCGGTCCACCCTGTGACACTCTACTATCTCCAGGTCATGTAGCACCTGGTAGGTTACCCATGATCTGAACACTCTCCTTCTCCTCCGAGGCCTGCGGTGGTTGTCGGCATCATCCTCCACAACACCGTCAGTCTCTAACACATGCTGATGAATCACAGCTATGTCAGCTCCCAACATGTACATTTTAAAAGTTCCCCATGTGTTTACACCTATGGTGCAGTGTTTGGGAATACACAGGTGTGTGTTGGGTGCTTAAAGACTTTATACTATTGTGCTGTGAACATCGATGATGTCATAGGGTGTGTATGTACGTTCGTAGCTACAGGTTATGTTATGTGTTTTACTGCCGGAACTACTATTGTGCTGCCATTGGTGTTGAATTACATTTGCCTGCCGTGGAGTACCTCTTGACCTTCCCTTTACATTTCTGCGCGTTGCACCTACCATTTTCTGGCGTGCATCCTGCAGCCTACTTTCATTTGTGCTTTCCTGGACCTGGCGTATTTTGCGTTATGTGTGCTACTGCCGGTCTGCTGTTGGTTTGCTTTGCTCTGCTGTGTCAGGTCTCCTATCTTTGCAATTCAATACCTCCCCTCCTTTCTTTGCATTCACATGCCTCCCCTATCCTGTTTTGCAGGTTTCTGCAAGCGGACTTGTCAGCTGCCGTCGATTGGCCTCCATGGGTTGATTGGTGTTGATTGCTCATTAGTACTCCAATTACCCTACTTCCGCATTTCCTTTTCTTCCCCTGACCTTCCTGTTTCTGCTATTGTTTGTGGCACATGTGTCCGATTACTGGGTTTCAGGCACGTTTTCATCCTCGTACACATGCACTTTTGGCCACCATGTGTGCTCTCAGCTAAATGATTCCTCCCCACCCCTATCCTGCAGCTTTGCTTAGCAACGGACAGGCCAGATTTGCAATGCTATAATGTGCTTAGTGCTACAGTGGCACACCCCTCTGCTGATGTCATGTATCTCCTCTGAGCCACTCCTCGGTGTTATACCGCTGCGCCGTATGGTACAACCTTCCTCCGGCGGGACATTTGCGATTCAGTATTATCTGCCTCATTTGCATGGCATTGACTACTAATTCATAGTTACCGCGCTGAACACTATCGCAAGCCCTTAGCAACCCTTGCACCTTGGTTGTGGTGTTCCATGCCTACCATTGTGTGTTATGCTGTAAGCATGATTTCTGTTACGTTGCGATTTTATGACATTTTTATATTATCTCTTTATGTTACAGCTTCCGCACACATGCCCTGCGGTTCTGCTGTGCGTTACTGTGGACATGACATTAAATGTTGTTATTTACGTGTTGTGCATCTTTTCTTATGCCATTGGCTGTGTATTTCACCATTGGCATATGTTCACGTTGTGATACCTGGGTCTGGCCCTCTTCCATAGCTCCGATGTTATGTTTGGGGAAATGCAAACCGTGTATTTTGGTTTACATTTCCGTGGGCTTACGCTACGCCTGCACCACTTCATGAACCGCTATATGCCTTCATTTGCATGGTGCAACACTGCACATGGGGTGATTTGCATACCTACGCTGGGGGCTGCGCAGATCTGGCATATGCCGGTAGTGCACGTGGAATTAGATCATACCTGGATCGCTCGGCGGCCATATTTGGTGTTATAACACCTACGCTATGTGTGCACCTGGCGTAAGCTTCATGAATCCCGGGGATAGACACGGGACGCGCCACAGACCGTACACCCTTCAAGACAGTTGACCAGTGTGTACTCGGTAGGCATCCATCATGACGTTGAAAATGGACATCTGTTGCCTGGATGACCACCATGGCTATACAGGATGTCAACGGCCATGCCCATGCACAGAGGGACATCACCGACACAAGGTGTCACTGGCCATGGCCACACGCTTAGTAATACAAGTCCGTTCAGACTGTACTGTGTGTCGATCTACACAACTGGGCATGCTCACACACTTAGCAGTTGCAGTGCTGTGTTGCATGCAGGCGGCAGATCTCACAGTCCATCTCCACAACAGCGTGCTGGGCATGCTCACACACTTAGCAGTTGCAAAGGGCCATCTTGCATGCAGATGGAGTCTAAACACGGAAGGGCACAGTAAGGTATAACTGTTCCCACGCAGAGGGCGGGCCGTCCTGCATGCAGATGGAGTCTAAACATAGAAGAGCATAGTAAGGTATAACTGTCCTCATGCACTGGGTGGGCCATCCTGCATGCAGACGGAGTCTAAACACGGAAGGGCACAGTAAGGTATAACTGACCCCACGCACAGGGTGGTCACACACATGCAGTGACCAGTACACACTCAGCTGCCATCACAGCTGTCACAGGTGCAGATCACAGACGTACACACTACAGTCTACACTGTAGTCCTCGAGACATTACCATGTCATTGCTGCAGCAATACGCAGACATACATTACCACAACACTGTGTGACACATGACCAGTGGACTGTACAGAGGTCTACATTAACTGTGCAGAGTACACATGTACTGACAGGGTTCCAACAGGTTTTATGCATTGCAATGATACCACTATACATGACCAGGTCAGCTCAAGACATACCAGGGGCCCCGGGTCTTACACAGTTGTGACAAATGAGTGTTGCTGTACAGCAACGGACACACATGTTTGGATATGTCATACATGTGATTGTAGTGTATGTGTGCATGGACCACACACACAACACATATGTACATAGCTTAGCCTTTGCTGTCCCCCATGCAGAACAGTGGCCTAAGCAATCATACACACGCAAGTGGAAGGTGGGTCCATGTCTGTTGAATGCTCACAGCACAGGAGGTAGCATTGTTGACCGAGGACACATTCCCCTGTAGTAGTCACCCATGACACCCGTGATATCATACCACAGTCCATGTGTTATGTATGTCAACACACATGTCCACCAATAGCAATGCACACAAACATGGCTACAGGAGACACATGTAGGACCAACACACATGTACAATCTGTACTGTGCATGCAGCAACTATGCATGTGCAGTGGCCGATGTCCGTAACACAGCTGTGCCTAACTACAACATGCAGTCACAATGCAGCCCTATCATCGACACCTGTATATGGTGACATACAGACAGTACGGTTGATTGTACAGCACGTATGGAGGGATGTGTGTACATAAAGTGGTGATCCACCTGTGTAGATGTATGTGTGCCGGGGATGGCTCACAGGTGTGTCACACGCCATCCTACCATGGCATGTGCAAACAGTACGCTATGTCACTGTTACGTGACAGTGATGACATGACGCATACACAGCGGTCACGTTTTACCAACTCTTTGTCACGTGACACCTGTAACACTTACATACTCCCATGTGCATATAGCAACACAATTGCCAGATATAGCATTGGTACACATAATGCGGACAATACCACTGCATGTCTATCAAACGTCTCATCATATGGCAGGTGTATCATTCCCAGCACTGCCATGTGTGTCAGCTTGTGTGACCACATATGCCACATATGGTGGGGATTACGTCCCAGTTGTTACACATCCCTGTACACTGTTGTAGAGATCTGTACATATTGCAGTGTTGAAAGCAAGACGTCGGCAGGTGTGGTGCATCACAGACATTGGCTATCTGTAGACACATTTCTGGTCACCACAGTGTGTGTGTATGTATGTATGTATGTATGGCTGTCTGGTGCTTGGCGTGAGGGTGTATGCTACCATACAGTGAAAACAGGATCACTAACCCCTCATGGTGACTAACCCCTCATGGTGATGCAGTCTACTACCCTGTTGATGCCATCGGTCACAGGCGTACTGGTTACCTGTGCATCTTCCTTCTCGGTGCCATGTCGTGTGGGTGCAAAGTACTGTGAGGGTGATGACCACATAGGCATGGGTCCACACCTCAACACTATGGGGTGTGCATTATAGTGCTGTAGACCCCGGGAATGTGGCCATGTTCCTGTACTGTGACAGGGTATTACTGCTACACAGTGTGGCCTCATGCTCTTAAGTGGCCTCTAACGTCATCATTGGCCAGACCGCTGTGTACAACCCCTGCACCATGTCAACATACCTGTAATGTTTCCTGGTATGTATGTCAGATCCCTGTCTGCTGTAGCCTGTTCAACTGACCACATGCTTCCGTTGCAGTATATGTGTGGACATCTGTGTCATATTCTACTTTCCAACAGTCAGGTTGGGGGTACGTTTAGCATGCTGATATTGCCATACATGCCTGTGAGTACTCCACAGTTACACATGGGGGACTGCAAACACTGCTACCTGTAGGCACATGCCAGTACACCATAGGAGGGAACCAGGGCATCATTACTAACATGCTGTTACTGTTGTAACCGAGACACATACTGTGAAGGTATCACAATGCATGCTGCACCTGGACTACATGGTATGATTGGTACATGTTGACAGTACACCACCGATGTCACATACACATCTCTCAGTATTCACACACAGCCAAAGCAACATGCACATCCCTCAATATGCATACACAAGTAATGTTAGATACATCTCACACTATTCTGTTCACCCTGTGCATCAGACCATTTGAGCATATCCCTGCACCGATGGTGTGAATGACAGGGATGCGGCACAGGCTTCATCATATGCACAGGGTGATACTGTTTGCCAGGGGCATAGGCTGTACCAATGGATGGCATCATGTGTGTGGGTAAGGGCCAGTGATTTGATTGGACATGTCTGTTCCGTATGCATGTGGGTGTTGTGGAGCCCTACAGTTGTGTTTGCTGTGTGCGTGTATGTGTGCACACAGTTCTGTCATCTGTGAGGCCTACACAAGGGTATTGTCGACAGCTCCAGATTGTACAGACCAGGTTGTATAGCTCACTGTGAACGGTCACGTGTCCTGTGCCTGCCATGGGTTGCACGGGCACTACCAGGCAGAGGTACAGAATGGCTACTGTCCGATGACACATGGCCACTGGAACCGTGTCCCCACTGAGAATGTCCAGGGCCACATCCATGTGGCCTGCTGTGTCCTGGTGTGGACAGTGCAGCACCAGCTGCACTGCTACTGCTACCGGCACTATGGGAGGGACCACATGAGGTGGCATGCTCATATTGACCTGCACTAGGTGGTGTAGCTGGCCTACGTCCACGTGGCCTATGCCTCACCCCTACCAGATGTTCCAGCACAGACAGCTCATGCTCATGGATTGCCATGCCACAGTCAAGGATTCTGACCATGTCACCCAATCGCCTGTCCAGAACATGAGCAATCTGCTGTTTGCACCTGCCAATGCCTGGATGTTGTTGCTTAGGGTACTGATAACAGCCCTCTGCAGCCTCTGCCCTTCTCTGTTCTGCCGTTCAGCACGTGCCTGTGCCGCCATTACAGTCTGGAACATGCGTCTGGTGATTCCAGCTGCTGTGCTATATCCTGCAGGTGCGTGTCTGCCAGAGGTCCTCCTACGAGCAGCACCAGCCACATGCCTGTATGGCACATCTGCAGTCAGTACACTGCCACAATGGTGTGGAGACACACCTTCTGTAGCCACCACACGTTCCTGTTCAACGCTAACAGACACTGACTGTCCTTCCTCTATGGCCACTGTTGATGCGGTATGTGTTGGCAGTTGAACTGTGTGCGGGGAAGAGGGGGGCATAGCTGGGATGGCAACCGTTGGCACAGATTCAACCCCTGACATCCCTGCCTGTACCTCATGCATATGTTCATCACTGCTAGCATCTGTGTGGACACTATCAGATGGACCGCAGAAGGGTAACACACCTACATCACCTGTGAATGCAAAGAAAGACTCTAAATTACAATAGACACACACACACACACACACACACACACACACACACACACACACACACACACACACAGTGACACACACACACACACACACACACACACACACACACACACACACACACACACACACACACACACACACACACACACACACACACACACACACACACACACACACACACACACACACACACACACACTGACACACCATGCATGTGATATGACAGATGGCATGCAGCGTGCTTGTGATACAGCTGACAGCATGCAGCTCAGATATCATTAGTGTTTGTAAGCATACCCCCTGGAATGCACACTACAGCAGGCAAGTGTCATATTATTATCCATGCAATTCACACGATCATGGTAGTATGCATGCATCCCCAAGATACACCATGTGGACCAAAACAGGATAACAGTACACATGGCTGATGTGACCTTGACATGTAATCTGCTGATGTGTGCATTAACATGCATGCCTGACACAATGGTGTCCTGACACATGTACAGTGTCATACTGGGTATCACATTGCGGTGTTGTCCATATGCCCTACAGATAGAATGCATGTTGAGCAAATGTGCATGGGCATGGTAGGGGACTGTGAGCCATCTACATTGCTGTACAGTGTGAAGTACAGACACTGTTCCATTGCATGGCATCATGAGGCATCTATATTGCTAAACAGTGCATGATATGTATGCATTGCATATCCAGAACTGCATGCATACCCATGACATACCTGTGGATTGTGACCTACGATGCTGAGGTGTATACACACCAAACCATGTTGTGTCATGTGACAGGTCACTGGAGGACATACAGATGACACCCCTGCATGATGACTACAGAGTGTTAGCTGCCTGGCAGCCATGTCCACACATAGCAGACCTGTCACATCACCATTTCACACATGACATTGATGTACCATGCACACAAGGTGCACAGCTAACAGTGATGTCCTATGGCAACAAGGGAAAAGTACAGTATCTGTGGCCTGGTGTCACTGTCAGTGGAATCTGTAAAGGTGACAAACATCATGCTATGACACAGATGTCATGTTCAATACATCTTATGAGGTACACGTCACTGACACCTCCACTAGCTGTGCACAGGCATTTAAGATGTGCAGTGTACCACATCACCTGTACAATCAGTCTAGTACAGCTGTAATTGGACCATGTGTGGACAAAGTGGGACAGGGTGTATCCACATCCCATCTACTGTGTGGCTATGTGTCTCTGGCAATCCCCCATGGCCATGTGTGCACATGTGTTGGTCATGTATGTGATGGCCGTCTATCACACATGTCTGTGTTGTCCCATATGACATACACCCATAGATGTTGGATATGTCACCATCCACAGGGCTATGCAGACAACAGTTGTACGTGTGGTATGTGGGGTATGGGTTATGGGAAAATTTGACAATATTGCAACCAAAACGCTACGTGTCTGAGACATGTCGGATGGAACATCACAATGTGTGAAACCATTGCAGGGCCATATAACACAATGGTGATGCCTGTGGTCTGCCCATATCACTGCTCACTGTGCGGTACTGGTTTGTGTACCACACATTTTGTTCCACTGTATAGTACATATGCCTCTAGTGTAGAACACCTCCACCATTGTATGCACAGCTGAATACACATGTAGCAATGACAAATACTGTAGTTTCATGTCTGTGTGTCATTTCATTTGTATATATTGCACATGGGTGGCCTGTGTGGATGATGGGTGATGCGACCTGTATATCCATGTATTAACTGGCCACATGGCGAATAGATCTATGCTTTGACATGCCTGATACTGATGACAGTCTCACCTGCAATGGACTGTTGTCTGTGCGGCACGCCAGAGGTACCTGTATAGGGTGACACAGCAGTATGAACATTATCCATGACTGTATGACAGCCACAGGGTGCACAGTACAAGTTAACACATTCGCCTGTACAATAGCATATAGTAA
Organism: Protopterus annectens; assembly: GCF_019279795.1. NCBI lineage: Eukaryota > Metazoa > Chordata > Ceratodontiformes > Protopteridae > Protopterus > Protopterus annectens. The sequence continues at coordinate 1,350,329,070 of NC_056732.1, forward strand.
GCACATGTGTGCATACCATACCTCTCAACCTCTTAGAACAATAAATGTGGACAAAGCCTACTATGATGGGGGACAAATAGGGACAACTGTGACATATTGCTCTTACAAACTTAGAAATTTGCTAGACTAATAGGTTTGCATGCACATGGTTTTTACACGGAATGTGCAGTCGTAATCATCATTTAATGACTCCATTCCTCAGCTATTTGCCAGAAAGGGACAGATATTAAGGGGAACACACCGACAATATGAGTCAGACATCTGGACATCCTGCAAATACCTGTACAGTTCGGAGGTATGGTGCATACACAGGGTAGCATAATGTAGCATGAAGCATGTGTGTCCACATACCTTGCATATGTTGTTTTATATGATGTACACTGACACATGCACATACGTGGGATATACTGGCCATATGTTCAGTACTGACTTACCAGGCAACTCCAGGCTCATTGGTTGGGAGACACCCACCTCCACGATGGCAGCTAGTGTTTGTGGGAGCTGTTCCGAGGGTGTCCCCAGACTGGCCAGTAGCTCCTCTGTATGTGTGAGTGGAGGCTGGCTTGGTGGCCCACAACCTGTTCCACCTTGTTCCCTGGTGATTGCAGTGGCACGCTGTTTTGCATTATGTATCAAGTCTGTGCAGTGTCTGCGCACCTGCTGGTATGTGCGATTGTGGCCACCAACTTCGTTGACCCTCCTGCGAAGATCCTGCCACAGGTTGTCCCGCTGCTGTGTGCTGTGGCACATGGCTAAATAACACTTCATAGTTCTCATGGAGGTACGGGATTACGACATCATCCTCCTTTCGGCTGTATGCTGGTAGGCGTGTACGAGGCATTATCTGTAGGACATGATGAAGGTGACAGGTCACATTTACACACATGTACAGTGATACTGCTGCACATACATTTCTAGTGCATCTGCACAGTTATCTTTGCAAATCAACATGACACTAACACGACTGGCATGTATGTGCCACACACATGTAACACCCATTATGCACTGGATATCATCCCCATATATGTGTGTCACCTCATTAGTGTTCCTACTGATGTCTGTCTTCATGTGGGCATGTCTATTTGCCTGCACTGGTGTTCTTACCTATCTACACATGCCTGATGTAGCCACAGTAATGCTGTTGACCTTGATGCTGTGTATATGTCACATATCAACACAGACATAACCTTACTGGACTTGGGCAGTGACAATGCACCAAGTACGCATGGAAACCTGTACATGCATCTGTTTTGTCATAGACAACTACACTGCAATATACAGCTGTTCAACATCCTGCCACAGATCGCCTGTGTTGCACATGTGATAGACATGGGACAATGGCTAGTCAGATGTCATTCGCAGGTAAGGTTATCGGCTATAGCATGTACGAGCTGGGTTTCCTAGCTGTATCCAACACCCATTATGCCACCGCAAGGGGCATCAGTGACACATTACTGATCCAGATAGTTGATACTACATCTACCATACGTCCATCACACCATGCATGACAGGGATGATATGTGCAGCTATGTGGACAGGGCTGCATGGTATGGTGGGAGTATGTCACAGGTATGGCACAGGGATCTGTCCAGCATGTGGCCATCCTAGTCGTAGGACGGTGGTTGTCCATGAGGTATGTCTTTCAGATCAGGCTATGGACATGTAGCATGTCTAACAGCATAGTGTGGCATATGTCTGTATGCGAGGTGGATAGCATGCTGCATACTGGAGGTGAGTATTGTGGAGGCTGGTATCGGCCATCCACACATGGGCCCTACCCCTGGAGGGTGATATGTGTTCCAATATTGGTCACACGGGTGCTGTGTATGCCTGTCCAATGATCTCCATGCTCATGGATACCACCCTGTCATGTCATGGGTACCTCGGATGACTACCTAAAGGGCCAGGGCGATGTCTCCAGTTCAGGGAGGTGTACTGCACTACACCATCCCTAACACAGTGTCCATAATGTTGACCACAGCTTAGGTGTTACTTAATGGGTACAGGGGTATTCCCCTAGTGGTGTCATTGCTGATATCATCCACCTGCATGTGCACATATGTCACACAGTAACCACAACACCACCTCTTCACGACAGGACACTAATTGAAAAAATCAAACCTCCGTTGCTGTACCATAAAAGGCTGCCCTCCAAGCAATAAAGCAAAATGCTGTCACTAATACTGTAGCAATTGCAGTTCAAAAATGTCCAACGCACAATAGCAGACTCAAATAATAAATTTAATATAAATCCACAGGACGACACAGTAACACGAATAACATAAAATAATAATAATGATTGAGCGCGCTTTCGTCTTTAGTGTATAGACTTCATCAGAATCAAAAATTCACACTGAATGAATGCTTTAAATACCAAAACAAGAACACCATTGGGTAATTGATTAATTGTTGTACCAGTGAGTATTAATTATTACATCCACAATCTATTCATATCGTACGAACAAAATATTTTTTGTAACATAAAAATAGCCAAAATGTCTCAGTTAGATCTTAAGAACCATGAATAATGAAGAATGAAAACTATAAACATGAATTAAAATACGTAAAATCACATAAGGTCATATGACCCCAAAACGATTGTGCTTCAGAGTTGATGTCAGGAAATGTTAAATAAAGACCTTCCTATATATATAGGCATTACTCTGGCTATTGCAAGATAAAATATTCAATAAATAATAAATAAATATCAATAAATTTACAGTCAACTAACCTATTCTTATTGTGAACACATAAACATATAAAGCACAGAAAATGTATGTATATGTTATATTATAAAACCATTAATATTTAAAAAATGTTTATATGTGTATTTAAAATATATATATAAAACATATATATAAATAAATATAAATATGTAATAAATAATTAAATAACATAATGTAATGTATAAATTGATTTATAATATTAAATGTTAAATACTAAATATTGACCATCACATACTTAATCAATTTATATTAATATTTTAATAATAAATAATATTCATATAATATTCATATAACATAAATATTAGTGACAGCATTGTGCTTTATTGCTTGGAGAGCAGCCCTTTATGGTACAGCAACGGAGGTTTGATTTCTTCAACATATGTCACACACCTCACACACACAACCCATTCTGTATGTTGTTCGCAATACTGTGACAACTATTGCCCATAGGTCATGGCCATTCACATCCTCACATACACAGATAGCTGACATTTGTCTGTGTGGTATGGGCTACAATGCGGGTGGGGTACAACACATTAACCCTGGTTTACTGTAGCTGACACCGTGTGATATGTACATGTCACTGTAGCACCTTTAGTAGTTGTGAGTCTGTCAACAGGCCACCAGTAGAACACTCCTGTGACATACAAAGGCATTTGTCATCAAACATCCGTACTGTCTTGTACATCTGTACTGCTAACATCTACATTGATAATGGTTCATGGACTTGCAGACCATACCCGGCAGTGTTCTGATGTGGTGCCACCAATCATAACTGTCGTCAACACTTGTGGATTGATATTATCCAACACCTTATCTGTAATGTATGGGCATGCTCAGCACTTGTTCAGAGCTTCCTGGCATGTTATGAGCTACTGCTTAGTTTAGCACCCATTTCACACCAGTCCTCACAGGTACACTGTCTGTCCATACATTTCCAGCTTGCTTACAGTACAACAGCTGTCGTACACACATCACTCACATATCTCGTGAGACATGGTGGTTTATACGGCGTGTCCACCTGGCACATACCACATATACAGGCATAACCAACTGGCATGTACCAGTGCTATTGCCTGTCACTATGATGACTATGTTGTACATGGGGCAATAGAGCTATTCTCATGTACACAGTCAATGCACACCTCCCAACATGTACAGCCTGTGAGGGATGCACATATGCAGCCCTGCTAGGGGTTATACTGTCACCAACCCTGACTGTACCTGACAGTCATGTGGGGATGTGCAACATTGGCAACACACCCCACTCATCACATAGTCCCACATGATCCCCGCCACAGGCCACACATACGGAGACACCTTGTACAGTACCCCTCCATACTCTGTGTGGGCACCAATGGCAGCCCACATCACCAAACACAACCACACCAACCTATAGCCCACAGACACATGTGCCCATCACATACAGCCAATAGGGTGTCATAACATACACAACACACCTGTCGTAGGTGTCTGTCAGTGGTCACACTGCTGTTCCACTCAGCAAGATACTCAGGGCAATAGTCACTTACATCCTGCTGTCAAGTAACTGGTTCTGCAACATAACCTATGCACACATGCCACAACTCAGCAGGTACAATGTGACTGTCATTTTCCATGTTTGTGTGACTGACGTTGTATCTCAGGGCAAAGACTATGTGTGCAGGGACATGCAATAGCCCACCAGTGTTGTAGTCCTGATGGTGTGGTCCGAGTCCTGGGGAGCATTTTGCGGTCCTCCGGACCTGTTACCATTGTACTATGAGCGACTGTGTCAATCCCAACAGTTGTCCATGCTTCTGCTGTCATTCCACAGGCATCTGGTATACGTCCACTTTTACAGACCTGGTCAAACAACATGATGCTGTGGCATGGTTGACCTGCACCTGTCAGCCCTGGGAGTACGGATCACATGTTGGACTTTTGCTGCTTTTATTCTGCCTGTCTTGCACAGTGTCCAATAACAATCACCACCAGAATGGGAACTGGCTAGCGAAACATGTGGTCATGTCACACAATGCTTGACATCATCCTCTGTGACACATGCAGGCAAGGCATACTTGATACTGCACCACTTCAATTCCTCTGCAGTGACTGGGACCTGCCTCTTGGCTCTGCAGAGCACACCTGCAATGACTGGTTATAGACAGACCGTACCTCTCAGGCACGTACCTGGACTGGCACACCCACGGCTGAGGTGCCCCATATTCCACTATGTTGTACACACATCCCAGCTGGTTACTTAGCACAATGCATCACAGGTGCTCCACGTGCAAACAACTGTGTCCGGAACTGCTATGCACAGTATTACCAGCTGCGGATTCAACATACCCCATGGTTAACATACCTCATTTCATGGTGTACTGGACAGTTGGGCTCATACTGCTGCTACTGATGTGAGACTGACAGTAACCCACACTTAACTGTGATAGCCGCACATGTACCGACACATTAGGCGTATGCTGTCCGTGAGTCAAAACCTCTGCTCGGCTGGTTCGACCCATACACACCACCTCCAAGAACAACAGTATCCTTGACATGGACACTACCAACATGTGACTGCTGTTCCACACCTGGGGTTATCCTCTCATTGGTGGAATCCGAACATATGCTACTCACCTTTGTTAGCCACATACCGGCACCACACACTTCACGGCATACACAGTAGATGAGTACTACAACACCTACTACAGATGTCATATGACAGCGGTAGTTGACGTCATGACACACGTGCAGGTGGACAATGCACATGCAAATGCTGAGACATACCCCAGTGCACTTCATTAGCACCTACATGACAATATGGATAATGCTATTCCACACAGAGCCATGATGGTACACACCAGATAACAGACAACACTCTTGGGGTGCGGTTCCATGGACATACTTTACAACAACAGGTGGGGGCTGTTGCACAGTGGTGTACATTCCCATGGGTGGGGTAACTCACTGGTTAGCCTCGGTAGGGCCACGCGATCCCTCATCACATACTCCATAACTAGCTATGTACATCTTACTGCGACACATTCCGAGATGTACCACAAGGCATTATGGTGGTATGTCAGTAGTCGTATGTAATAACCACATCTGCTCACACATATAACTGTCACTCTGGAACATGACAGTAACAGGTGATGCTGGCAACATGCTGTCTGATGGCTTCAATGCTAACATTACACCCTCTCACTCCCTATGGGGTCACATTCCTTGCAGGAACATTGCGGTGTACCTGCGGTCACACCTACACAGTACTGACCTGCACTCTATATGTCATAGGACACTGGCCCCTTGTCACCCTACAAAATCCCAGGCCGTGATGTCCACAGACCTCTGAATGACATGTCTCCCTACTGGGACACCATATTCAGTAATAGCCTTGTACCAGACATTGTGGCCCCTGACTGGCACACAGTGACAGTTACACTCCACCCAGGTGGTGCCACAATGCACGACTGGGACTATTGCCCCACACACCTCACTGGACTGTTCTGCATGGCTATAGGGCACATCATCATGGACATCATTCACTGAGTCTTTGTTGTGCTCCGGTCCTTTGATGCCAGCTGGGTTGGTCTTGTTGGGGCCACAGCATGCCTCCTACACCTGTTGAACACCTTTCATACAGTCGACAGAGTAGTTGATGATGACACAGGGGTCCACACAGCCTACATTGTCCTGTCGCTGCCTTTCAGCACCATTCTCCATTCTGGTATTGACAACATACACATCCACCTGCACATCACAACATATGTCTCAGGATGTTATGCAAAGTGGCTAATGGACGGGACACACACACTGGGGGTGGCATACCATATCACATACTGCATTCCAGTTACACTTGGCATACCACAGTCCTCAGTCATGGGGCCCTCATGTTCGGTATATGCTTCCCTGAGGCACAGTACAGGCTACCACTGAGGGGACTTCCCTGACTAGCTTTACAGACCACTGCATATCAAGCGCCATTGTTGATCCACTAGCTGATACAGACCCTATCCATACGGGTGTCACTGTGACAGATACCAATATGAACATCATGGCCTCAACCTGCATGACACTTGGTATGAACATCACCTTTGCAGTACACCATCCACCCACTGGTTTTCACATAGGTGTTAGTCCCCTAAATACATGTCGCATTGTATGTGTTTGTAAAACACATGTATGTCGCACACACTCCTGTGATTACCACATTACCACTGTGGTGTGGATATCCTTCTACGTGTCCGCACATGTCTGTACTGAGTGTGTAGCTGGTACATAGGCACCCATTGTACCTCTGAATACCGGACTTGTACACACATCCATGGGTACAGCACCCCGCTTAGGGTGTACCTTACACAGCAGCTTTACATAACTCAACATTAAAACGCCATGACGTTTATTGAGCTACGACAGTTAAAGTTTGTGGCTGATGTACAGACACCACATCTGTACACAATTGCAGACTACATACTCACGGGTGACCTCTGCTGCAAAGACAGGGCCCATGTCTGCAAATATGTTAATGGATATACTCCGCATACGCAATATAAACAATAGCCACTATGAGCATGATGCTCATGGATATGTGCACACACGCGACAGTGTGTGGCATGTGCTTGGGGGTTGCATTCCCAGACCGGACACTCACCATGCTTTGGGAAAAGTTTCCTATATACATCACACATGGACAGTCAGTAGCAGTGTTCATGTGATACCTCGCTTGGTGGATGGTGGACACATGTACGCCAGGGATCACTGCAGTGGCTGTACTGTGCAGAGATGCAGGTTACACATGGCTCTTCTGTTCACAGGACACTACCCTAGAGAGGTGCCACTGGTGTGCACACTGTAGTTGTTGTTACACATAGACTTGCCAGACTGCATGGTACCCCACTATGAACCTGTGGAGCTATTCTATGTCCTTTGTGCATGGTTACTGGAATAGCCCTTCCATTTAGATTAGCTGTCATGCTATTACAATGTCCCGTGACTACAGGCCATATGTATCCTGTTATTGTACATGGCAATCATGTTCTTGTTTGTCTGTCACATCTCTTCTGCTATTCTAGTATTGGAGTAATGTTTGCGTCCTTTGCAAATGCACAGAGTGGATTACACTATTTATTTCATCACAACTGTTTATACATAAATTAATTACATACTACTCACATCACTGTACGATACCTTTGTTATGCAGCATATGCCTGATCTCCTGTGTAGCATATCTGACATATCAATCTACTGTACTATACATTACACATGTTTTACATGGTATCCCATAATTCAAAGCATACTTGCACAGAGGGACCACCTTAGAGATGTCATTGACGTTATATGCCCTTACACATGCGTACTGTTACAGTATATCCACATATACTATCCCCTGCTATAGCACGTACTTATTGGACATACCCTGCCACTGACGGCGGGTCGTATGACATTGTTCTGTTTAAAGCCATCATGTTGCATCTCTTGTGGTGTCTGTGCTGTTTACCTTGTGGCCTACTGCTGAATGCACAACTTCTATAAGCATTAATACGATCAGCAAGACATCACTACATAAATAGCATTCCCCACTTTATGCATGGTGGACACATGTAATTACTGCAAACCAGGCTATGCATGCACTGACATAACTTAATACAGAACATACTATACATACAGTTAGTGTTCTACATACCTTGATATTGTTCTGGTATTTCATCTCTATCTCGCTCTTCTGTATCACTCTTTAAACTGTTTTACGGTATAAGCATACAGTTTGCATATCTGGCAAGTCATTCTTATATACGTCAATACCTGCAACATGTGGTTTACTGCCGCCAGTTGGTGTACCGGTGTGCCTAATTACATGCACTTCAGCTGTGCAGCTACTCCATTCACCAATTATGCAGCAACAGTGGGGTATAATTGAATTCTCCACTTGGGCATTGGCCATTTGCCCTGCCTTTGGGGAGACGGCCTGTATTGTGTTTTGTTGTGTGTAATTGCAACTGCTATGTGTAGAGCCAAGTGTATTTTGGAGTCATGTCCCCCGTGGATTGTGTGCGATGGCTTGAGTATGTGGTTCTACCTGTGACTGTACCTGTCATCCCACCCGTCTGATAACGGACTATTGCAAACACCTGTAACATCGCCGTTTGTTCCTTTATACAGCGGATACAATTTTGCATGGCGCCTTTAAATGTGTCTCTCACAAGGTATGTTACCGGTTCAGCAGATGTAATTGACTAACTGAATGTTTGTGTTGTGATTACGGTCTGTATTGCTATTGTTTCCAGTGTGGGGGATGTATGCGGGTGTACTTAGCATATACAGTTTTGTGGGGCTTGCATTTGTACGTAGTCCATATATATGTGTGTGGGCCCCTTCCCTAATTACAGTGCTACCACTTAATAGACTTCTGTTATGGGAATTTACTTTGGGCAATTGCTAATTGGTTTCTATATGGTATGCAGGTGAGGTTGTTATTTCCATTCCTCCGGATGTACGGCGATATGTGCAGGGATATTTCTAAATGACCTCTATCCCGTGTATGTCTGTCCCAGATATTTGCAGTCATTGCAGTGGTGTTGGTATTAGACCCTCTGTGACATGGCTTGCCACCTTTTCATATGGCCATAGTTGGACACTTGCTGGTCACACTGTGGTGTTTACAGGCTGACATATGGCCACGGTCAATACACAGGATAGCACATACTTATATCCTCATTACATACCAATTGTTCTTGGACCTTAACTACTTATCAGTTTGCATGCAACATTTCCGTTTCTTACATACAGTCATGAGTATTTCCTGCAACTATTACATAATATTTGGGACATACTAATGTCCTAAACTCTTGGACAGTTGCCCTTTGTAATGTTTCATGTCAGGACACATCTGCCCAGGGGGGGGGCTGTCCCTCCCAATGTGGGACAGGTGTTTACAGCATGCCTACGGCTAGCTATACCCGCACCTACCGTAATCATCTACCTCCGAGTTGCCACCTACAGACACATGATGCGGACACACACACACACACACACACACACACACACACACACACACACACACACACACACAAACACACACACTTTACAGTCACACGGGAACACACATGGCACCCTCAACACACACATACACAGGCTACATCACTCACAACCACAGTTGTACACGGTACCTACGTGGACTGCACCGCCGGCAGCGGTGACTACATGTCCTAACTATCATCATATTGCTCGTGGTTCTACTGTTCCAGTACTGTGTTCTTTCTGTCTTTCAGCCTCCTGGTTACGCGTGTCAGTGTGTGACACGTTCCATAGCTGGCGGTATCCTATTTATTTGTACCTCAAAGTTGTTTTGAATGTCGTTGACCTATCTATATATTTGCAGATGTCAGTGACCCCTTATATATCAACATATATCACACTATCGCCCTTTCTATCTGCATTATATATGTATATATATATATATATATATATATATATATATATATATATGTATATATATATATATATATATATATATATATATATATATATATATATATATATATATATATATATATATATATGTATATATATATATATATATATATATATATATATATATATATATATATATATACATATCTCGGACAGGGGTAGTGATAGGCATGCTACGCCTTTCACTGTGTGTTTGTCAGTGTATACTGTGTTTCCTGGACTCCGCACGTTTGTGTCTGTACCTGTCACATTACACACCTGCCATAGGTTAAGATTATCTCCTGTCCCACTTTGCGAGGGATAGTCCCTCTTTGTGCAGTTGTATCCTGCAAAATATTTGTGAACATAGCAAATGTCCTGCGACTTTTGGTCAAACATATTCCCTATAGTTTATGTAATAGTTGCATGAAACACTTATTTTGTATCTGACCCACCTACATGTTACAGGACACGGAACACATACCTGCGACCATTACCAGGATAAGCTTTTTATCTATGCAAAACACTGATGCTCTGGTTTTCGTACTGGCCGGGTGTATGTGTCGTCCTGCAGACATCTGGCATATGTCCCACATTGGTCATTTGAAATGTAACAACCCTACCATACGTACATCTTGCCTAGCAATAGTGTTGGGTGATTGTATACATGATTGCCTGTTCCACTCCTGGCAGTGGTGTTTTTACCCTTCAGAGCAGGTGCTATTTGTTAAGGGATGACTAATGCTGGTTTCACCTGTTCTGTACATCATTGACCATGATCTGCGCAGTGGTCAGTGAAGCTTAGCCCTATTTCACGCATATCCGTATAGTCATATTTAAACATCGCTTACCAGCTGTGGGCAACGCTTATTCCCGCTAACGTGTGCTACACATATTCTGATGACCTGCATCCGGAATGCATTACCCGTGCTGTCGGGATTACATTACATCCCTTGCGGGACGTGGGACCGGGAACATGCAAGACAGTCACTGCATGTACCACTTGTACATCTTGGGGTTATACACGTATTATGTCATTATGTATGTGAAGTATACTACAGCAGTTACTCCACACTACACTCACATGGATAACTCTGTTAGTTTACAAATTGATGAGTGCAGTTAATGGTATGTCCATGTGATGTTTACTGGCTGTACTCCAGCATTGGGTATGTATATCACAATTAGCTACACCCGATAATGTGCTACACCTTCATACGACCGTGGATGCAGCATGCTGGGGTGACGGATGCCTGTCATGGGTACATCCCCTGCCTTGACACAGCATCCATGATTACATTTTGTGGAGCCCCTCAGTAATGCAGCGGGGAATCCGTGATGAGTGTGTGTAGAACAGTGCTTAAACACATGTGCTCCCGCAATTGCCTCTGCTCCGGTAAGCAACAGTTGCTTACTCGATGTTGTGGCGATGGGAGTCACTGTTTGCCCCGTTTGGTGTTTTGTCTCTGACAATCGGGCATGTACCTACCAATGTACCTGAGAACCTATACACACCGCACTGACAGATGCTGATAGGCACATCTACTGTTCAGGTGTTGACATTTCCGTGTTCCAATGGCTGTTGCATGTACAATGTTTGAGGGCTGCCTATGTAGGATTCCACAGTGGGCCACCTATACATCACATTTTACAGGTGGTCATGTTTGTGTGCCATCCATTTTACTGCGTGTGCAGGTGGGGAGGGGTGTCAGTCCGTGGGACCCTACACTGTCAAGGTATGTGCTATACGTTCCCTCTTTGCCAAGACGTAGGCATATTGGGCACGCCTTTGTCTGCCTACTGGGGCTGGCACAGTGTGTCCGTGGTCTGGATCCCTCTGTGCATGTGTTGGCCTTAGCAATTGCGGTGGGCTGTGAGGCCCTCCCCCATTTTGACCCTGCTGCAGCTGTTTCCGCAGGATCATATTATGTAGCATGGCACATACTATGAAGATGTGGGCACATGTGCCTGGGGAGTACTGCAAGGCTCCACCAGATGTGTCCATGCACCGGAACCATGATTTATGCATCCCCAACACACACTCTATGATGATTCTGGTTTGTGCATGTGCCTCATTATGGCGTTCTTGCATTGGTGTGTGTGCATTTCTGATGGGGGTCATCATCCACGGTTCCAGTGCATAGCCAGCATCCCCCACAAGGTGGCCTTGTGGGATGTCCCCCCTGACAAATACCTGATACAGCTGTGAGGCATGCCAGATATGGGAGTCATGGTAGCTTCCAGGGCTGCCAGCACACACACACATCCATGATAATGCCCTGGGCATTGCACACAACCTGGCAGTCGATGGAGTGGAATCCCTTGCAGTTTATGTAGCGCCTACCATACTCACTGGGTGGTGACTTGATTTGTATGTGCGTGCAGTCTATTGCACCCAGTACCTCCGGGTAGTTTGCCACATGGTGGAAGTGACGCATATTGCTGGCCAACTCCTCCTGAGCTTGGGGGAAGTATATATGCTAATTGGCATGTGGTAACATGGCATCCAAGAACTGGTGTAGTACCCTGGATGCCGATGCCTGTGAGATCCCCATTATATCTCCAGTTGGCCTTTGAAAGGTACCTGTGGCTAGTATTCGCAAGTTTACACATACCTTCGTGTCCACTGGGATGGATTCTCCTCTGTTGTTTCTGGTTCTCAGGTGTGGCTGGCACAGCTCTACTATTTGCTGTAAGATGTCCCTGTCCACCTTGTAATGCTCTACTATCTCCAGATCATGTAGCCCCTGGTAGGTTACCCTTGGTCTGAACACTCTTCTCCTCTTCCAAGACCTATGGTGGTTGTCGGCATCATCCTCCACAACACCGTCGGTCTGTAACACATGCTGATGAATCACAGCTATGGCAGCTCCCAACATGTACATTTTAAAAGTTCCCCTTATGTTTACACCTATGGTGTAGTGTTTGGGAATACACAGGTGTGTGTTGGGTGCTTTCACACTTTATACTGTTTTGCTGTGAACACTGATGATGTCATAGGGTGTGTATGTACGATCGTGGCTACAGGGTATCTTCTGTGTTTTATTAACGGAACCACTATTGTGCTGCCTTTGGTATTGCATTACATTTGGATGCCGTGACTTACCTCCTGCCCTTCTGTTTACATTTGTGCACTTTACACCTACCATTTGCTGGCATGCATCCAGCAGCCTGCTTTCATTTGTACTTTCCTAGACCTGGCTTATCTTGCGTAATGTGTGCTATTGCTGGTCTACTGTGGGTTTGCTTTGCTCTGCTATGACAGTTCTCCTATCTTTGCATTCCAACTCCTCCCCTCCTTTCTTTGCAATCCTATGCCTCCCCTATCCTGTTTTGCAGGTTTCTGCATGCAGGCTTGTCTACTGCCATCGATTGGCCACCGTGAGTTGATTGCTATTAATTGCTCATTAGTACGCCAATTACCCTGCTTCTGCATTTCCTTCTTTTCTTCCCCTGACCTTCCTGTTTGTGCTATTGTTCATGGTGCGTGCATCCACTTACCGGGTTTGGGGCACGATTTCATCCCCGTACACATGCGCTTTTGGGCACCATGTGTGCTCTCAGCTAAATGGTTCTATAACTTCCTCCCCACCCTTGTCCTGCAGCTTTGCTTAGCAACGGCCATGCCAGATTTGCATTGCTGCAATGTGCTTACTGATACGGTGGCACACCCCTCTGCTGATGTCATATATCACCTCTGATACACTCCTCGGTGTTATAGCGCTGCGCCGTCAGGTACATCCTTAATCTGGCGGGACGTTTGCGATTCAGTATTACCTCCCTCATTTGCATGGCATTGACTACTAATTCATAGTTACAGCACTGAACAATGTTGCGGGCCCTTGGCAACCCTTGCGCCTTGCTTGTGGTGTGCCATGCCTACCATTGCATATTATGGTGAAATCCTGATTTGTCTTACATTGCGATTTTATGACATTTGTATATATTTCCTTTGTATTCCTGTTTGCGCACACATGCCTTGCGGTTGTACTGTGCGTTACTGTGGACATGACATTAAATGTTGTTTTTTAGGTGTTGTGCATCATTTCTTGTGCCATTGGCTGTGTATTTAGCCATTGGCATATGTTAACTTTGCAATACATGAGTCTGGTCCGCTTCCATAACTCCGATGTTCTGTTTGGGAAAATGTAAACCGTGTTTTTTGGTTTACATTTCCATGGGCTTGCGCTATGCCTGCACCACTTTGTGAATTGCTGTATGCCTTCATTAGCATGGTGCGACACTGCACATGGGATGATTTGCATACCTATGCCGAGGGCTACGTAGATCTGGCGTATGCCGGTAGTGCACATGGAGTTGGTTCTTACCTGAATCGCTCGGCGGACATATTTGGCATTATCCCACATACGCTACACCTGCGCCTGGTGCAGGCTTCATGAATCCGGGGGATGGTCTGCAGTTTAACTATTAGACTGGAGGCATACAAGGATGGATGTGTCAGGGGATATGATTGTGAAAGGGCAGCATGTCTTGCTTATTGTGGGTTTATTAGATAATTTATAGCTACTAATAGAAGTGGTATGTGAACTTATAGGAAAGGCTTACAAGTCTATTTAATTTATACAGACCTGTTTGAAAAGGGCTGATTGTTTGGCAGTTTCATAGAGCTACAGGTGATACAGTATAGTTGAAGGAGCAGAATATTCCAGAGTAAGGTAATTAGTACACTTATAAGTAAGCATTACTTTAACTAGAACTTTTGTTTCAACATGATGTGCAAAGAATGATTATTCATCAGGGTAGATACCTAAGCATTTCTATGTTTTTCATTAACTGGGCTGATTTGGTTATTAACTATTGTTTGACATGTACCAAATAAAATTATATTTGTTTTATTTTATATACAAGGATTTAGTGGAGTGGAGCCTCTGCAAAGCTGTATACACTGCTGCAGTTTTTTTTTGTAGATCTATAATACTATTTCAAAATGTAAGTAGGTCGTGAGAGGTCACCTGCACCATATGATGTGGAAGGTCAAATGGCAAACAGTTTATAAATATTCAGAATAGATGGGCTTATTTCGGAGCACTGGTGTACTATAGAGTGGATGAAGAATATACTGGAGCATGTATACTGGATGCAGAATTTCACTGTCATTATGAGGCAGGTTCTGACCTACAATGTACAAGCAGTGTGAAATTTAGGCGAACATGACCAGTTAGGGTGAAGGCATGACATCGATGTATGAAAATAGCACCTGCTAGTTTTCCCTTGTCCAAATTGTTGCAGATGTAATCTGCAGTTGCAGAGCAGGAAGCTGGTGTGTCATAAACTGGCCAAACGCCAGGCAGTGCATTACTTAGGCTGATATTGAAGCATACAAATAACAGCATTTGTATGAAAAGTTATGTTTTTTTTATAAAGTTTTTATTTGATTTTTAAAGAAAAGTTATGTTTTGAAGAGGTTACTTGGCTACAGGATGACAGTGATTGAAGACAGTTAATAGTCCTGCTTGAAGAAATGGATTAATGATTGCAGTTTTCTATTCTTGAGGGATGCAAACATTTTATCATATGTTTACAGATAAAAAAGAAAGTGGTTTTAAGGTGCATGAATCAGTATTTTTTAAATAATTGTAGATGAGATGAAGTAGTTTCTCAGTATTATAGTACAGAGTTTTATTAACAACTTATACATTGAGTTTGCAGAAATATTTGTAAATTACAAACTTATAATACACTTTGTGGTCAGTAACATCTGAGGTGGACAGTGTGTGGCAAAAGTGTAGTAGTTGTGTGAAAATGTAGGGGGATGGGTTAGCAATTCTTAACTAATGTGATTTTTATTACTGTGTTTTTTCTTACTGTTTTTAGAGGATTTTAAAGATTATGCCAAAAGTGTTCTGGACTATTGTGTATATTTTTCTTTGTGATAGAGGGAGTTAGATGTTTTCACTTTTAGTTTTATAACTAGTTACGAGGCTTGCAGTCATGGAGACCATTGAGAAGACTATCCCAGTTTCCCAACTGACCCTGAGACTGTTTTGTTAAATGTCTGCCTGTTGTTGGTAAGAGAATATTGAGGGAATTAAACCCTGAACTACAGGAACTAGCTTGTTAATTGCTTTAGCCCTGTGTGTAAAGTGCCAGATGGTGAATATCTTCATTGCATTAAAAAAAAAAAATGAGGAAGACTTAGGAAGGGTACGCAAAGGTGAAGGAAGGAAAATGAGTCCTAGTCAGGCCAACTGCAATCAGTTTTTTAACAGCAAAATATTGAAATTCTTGCATGAATAAAATATGTAATTAACACTAAAATAATAGTCAATACTGGTTTATATTAATAGACTCAATTAGTGTTGTGTTGAAATCAAACCAAAATATAACCTTCCTATGAGACATATGACTATATCTGAGTAGTAACAATTTTTGATGAAAGTGCAACTTAATTTGATTAACCCTGGATGTTAAAGGGGGTGGTAATACAGTAAACTCTCAGTTAACCAGAAGTGAAGCAACTGGTACTCTCAAGCAACCAGTAAAAAAAAAAAATAATAATAAAAAATCGAAGAAGAACAGTACAGTTTTCATGTGTTGCACTGTTTCATCCCACAGAAACACACCTTATGTTTTTAGAGTTTTAAAAAGGAAGATCAAAATAAATTCCCTCTCTCCCCAATCTGAGAATAATTCAAACCAAACAAACAGCATAGGGTACAGTATTGGCCAGGCTTATTTTTAATAGTGACTCTCAAGCAACTGGAAACTACAGTTATCCGGCATCTCCCAATCTCCATGGGTGCCGGTTAACTGAGAGTTTATTGCATTGCTTATGGCTTAGCAAGGCATTTCCTATGAATGATAAAATACTATAAAACAGACATGTAGTACAGGCATTATATCTGGGAAAGGAATACCATAGAATCAGAAGCTATAATTTTTTACTTCATCTCTAATGGTGACTGGAATATTAGGATATATGTTTTTTCACGTTATCTGATGTTAAGACAAATGGCATGAATAATTTTCCAAGAAAATAACTTTACATTTACTTTACATTTGTACAAAAAAAGACTCAGATAAAGATGGAGTCAAAATGATGTAATGAATGTTCAAGTCGTGAGGAAATTAGATGACTTTTGCTAATGCAGGTTTAGATGAGATCAAAGTCAATAAGGAATATATCACATTTCTAACCACTTTATACATGCAAAAAATCAAACATGCTTTATCATATGAACAAACAATAACTTTCAATCAAATAGCAACTAAACAATTAACTAAAGAAGAATCATTAACTATGTCAGTTTTCATATTATCTCCATACTGACAGCTTTCCTATAAATGGGCTTAGAAATCTGGTAGGGTATGGCAAATCTGTATATTGTAAATGAAATACATTCTGTTCTGAAAAGGCTATGAGCTGGATTCATCAACAGCTATACAAAGTGTAGCTATCGTTGCACCAACACATTAGAGTGCTATTTTGTATTCATTAAATGGCTCTGCGTGACATGTAGGGCCACCAAACACAGATAAATGGCACAATATGCTAATGACAACATACAGAACCAAAGTGCATGCTAATTAACCAATCCAATATGGCAGAGATATTTAGGAAGCTATAAAGCAATTGCATACACTCACTGTAGGCTTCTGTCCAAAACTCTTTGGAGTACAGCATGATTGCACTTAGAAAAAACATGATAGGGGTTGCTGCTGCTGCTCTTATTATGCTGTATGTGCAATAGGCTTAAATCAGGGTGTTGCTGCTGCCAGACCTCAGGCAAGAAGAAGAAAGGTGTTTAGGCCCCATTTGACTTATCATGGACTACATGGCTCAGACATTGCTGAGACATGCAGGGAAGCACTGGAAGAAATATGCAACATTGGGGTTGGGAGGGTGGCCTAATGGTTAAGGTGTTTGCCTTACAAACACAAAGTGCAGGGTTCGAGTCTCACAAGGGATAATTGACTAGGCTTGCAATGGCTCGCAAAGGCAGTTAGCCTAGTACTAACCTATGAACCTCTGCCACCCTACCTCATGCCCCAGGGAAATTGTGGAGAACCCATCTCACTGGCAACAAAGATCTGTTTAGCATTATGTATACTAACTACTTGTACTTTCCAGAGACCCACAGAGAATATATTAAGGGTGTCACAGACATCAGTGTCAAGAATATTACATTGATTATTAAAGGCAATGCTACTAAATGCAAGCAATCACATCTGGTACCACCTCACACCACAGGAGACAGCAAGGACAATACATAAATTCTATGCATCAGCACACTTCCCTGATGTTTTTGGGCCATAGATTGTACATACATAGAAATAAAAGCTCCACCTGGGGAACAAGGAAGGAAGGGCACCAACAGAAATGCTTTTCACTTCTAAACTCTTGGGTTGTCTGCAATGCCCAAGGGATCATCTACAATGTCTATGCAGGTAACCCAGGCAGTTTCTATAACTCATGCATATGGCACACTTGTGAGCAGTACACCAGGTTTGCTAGGGGTGACATTCCTCAAGGATATCTACCGGGGGATGTAGGTTATGCACAGGAGCCCATGACAGCCATGAGAAACCAACACAACCCAACTGAGCAAGGATACATCAAACACCATGATCAAACTATAATATTATAGAACATTTGCTTGGATTGCTTAAATCAAGGTTCCAGTGTCCAGACACCTCAAGAGGTACATTGCAGTACAACCAAGGCACCTATAGAGAAATACAGTCTGTGCCATGTTACACAATATAATCTTCAGAAATAGCTTCAACAAGGACAGCAAGAGGCAGGACTGCAGTTTCAAGAAACCCAGACAGGGCCAGCAGCAGAAGGTACAGATAAAGCATTCTGATGGAGAACCGCCAGCTGCAGATGGTGCTGGCAGATGGAGCCGTGCATAGTATGCCCTGGCTCTGGTTAACAGGCAAAGTGTAGCACATGCGCCCACTACCAAGGTCAAAGCCTAAGATCCCATGCATATATAAATAGGAAAAGTGATACCTGTCAAATACCACAACCTTTACTTAACCATGTAATGGCCATGTTCTGGATAGCATCAGACAGGGACAGCCCCGAAGGACATAGTTTGTGCCTGGAGTAATGACAAGGTAAGTGTGGAACCTGTAAAGAAAAAAAGTTAAATAACTGATTACTCTCATATGGAAACATGCATATGTCTCTAAGCAGAGCATTTGTCTGAGGTATGCAGCTATGTCATTCGGATTTTTGCAATATACAGTAACATATTAGAACCAATACTGTGCAACAAGTATTTTAGTTGGCCACCATCTATAAAACATGGGACAGGTCAATTTATACTCTCATTTGCACAACTATATCAAGAAGCAAGACTAAAGTAACTAATGCTGCTATTGCTTTCATGACAATTATAACTGAATTACAATAAAGTTCAACAATTATAGAAGCAATCATTCACAAATGAGTAAAAACAAGAAATTAAAATCTTTTCTTCTGCAATACATATTGATAAATGCAAGCTTGTGAATAAGTAAGCATTAGCTAGCCACTGTGTGCATCAGGCTTACATGCAACCCTGAGTCAGAAAGAGATGTGCAAAGGGCAGAGTACAGTCATCATCATTTGCACAAGGTTGGGGGTGACAGGAGGGCAGGGCTGACACGAAAAGAAGTGAATGTGTGCAAGAAAGAAACACACATATCTATCAAAGTATACAGTGTTCATTGCCAGTTACAACAGGTGTACAGCACTCAAAAGTACTTTTTCAATGTGTGTTCATGTATGTCTGCATGAATACAATCACTGCGCTAGCACTATGTCCTGGCATGGCAGAGTGATTAGTCCAGTGTCATTGCCCCTGACCAGAAGAAACACCTCTGCCAGTCATCGCACTGCTACTTTCACAGCCCTGGCTAGAAGTTTGGGGGGGGGTTCTAGCTGAACATGAATGATGGCTGCTGGATGAGCTCTCCTCACAACTATTTCCAGGCCACTGCCCTGTGGCCTATAAATTCTGGAATGTAGACACTTCAATAATTGACAGAGCAGTGGATGTAGTGACACTACAGGAGCAGGATCTTGTAAGACCATGTCTACTAACACCAGAAAATGAAGCAGCTACCCCAACAGGAAGTCCATCACAGACACTGCCTGATCCAATGTGTCTTTCATCCTGTCCAAGAAGATGCTGAGATGGTTCAGGGAGTCATGCACATCAGAATGCAAACTGTTTAGTAGTTGCACTATCTCATCCATGGCCCTGGTGCAACATGCATGTGCCTCCACTACAGCCCTACACATACATCTGATGGCACCTAATGCCACACCAGCATGTGGAGAAGAGCAGGCAGCAGACCTCCTCTGAGAACCCCTACCAACCCTCCTGTGTGGCAGCATGCCCTGACAATGACTAGAGGGGGAAGTGATCAGCTCTGCAACTGGAGTAACCACATTAGTTTGATCAACACTGTCAACATCAACCTGTCCTGTATAAGAGGTTTCCATATCATGGGTATGCATAAGCATACTGACTGTGTCTAAAATATGGGAAGAGGATGTGGAAGCCACAAAATCAGTGTCGGACTGACCCTCTGCACCTCCAGATGGTGTGTGTTCATTGCCAACATTATATCAGAGGCTACCAATACTCTGGCATCAGATAGTAGGAGTTCTACAGTGCCACTCTCAGGATCACTATGATTACAAGTAATAAACACATCAAACAGAAAAATAGAGAATAAAATTGATCACATATTTTCTTTATACAAAAAATGTGTTAAACTCTAACAGATGCAAAAGGAACACAGGTTTTAATCTTAAATAGATCTGAATCTACCTTATATACGCTAATAACTATAACCAAATGTGTGTATACTACATGTAGGTGGGCTGACAGCCTGCAGTCCAGATGTCCCTTTATGTGAGGAAAGTAAAGTAAAGAAGGCTGTTAAGTATCACAATGCAAATGAAACAAGAAAAACAAAACAATCCCCTTCACATGTGCAGAATAAAGATGTCCGCATACAAAATTTAGTGAACAGTTGGATTCCCCCCAAACATCCTTCTCTATTTTTATATGACTTTGTTGTCTGACTCACACTTATTGCTGGCTCTATATATATCTAACATTTAAGATATATGCATATAAAGATATAACACTGACACTTGCATTTTGCATACCTGTAAGGTATGCTTGTGACACTCTGGGTCTGTCACCCACATCTGATGAATATGAAAGAATCTGTGGGAACCCTCTGCCAAACTATCTGGATCTCTTGCAATAGACAGTAACTCATCTGCTTCAGTTACTGGTGGTTCCATAGCAGGACCACCTCCAATAGCCACCTGTTCCCAGGAAATTGCAGCCACCCTATGGTGGGCAGAGGTTATCATCACTTTACCATTGCTGTATCGTTAAGTTCTCCCATGCCCTCTGACAGCATTAATGTTGACCACGTGTTGCCATATCCTATCAAGGGCCAATCACTTACATCTATCTCTCCCTAACAGAAAAGCATCATGGTGACATAAGGCTTGGATAATGACCTCATTTTCTGCATCAGTATATGATGGTTTATGGGGTACAGATTTCTTCTTTGGTGCCTTATCTCTGTACGAGATGAAACAGAAAATAGACACATAATTAAGTACATAATACACATACAGTAAGGCTCCAAACTCAGTTCTGTATGAATGCATGCATCCATCATGCACACAGCAATTTAGAAGTTAATGTTTCATATGACTACACACAAGTTAGGACGGCACCCCCCCAACAAAAATATTTCTAAATCAGATATCAATGACAATCTATAACAGTTGTGTAGTGCAGATAACACAGGCTTAACAGTGTAATATATCATGGCTGTAACAATAAAACTTCACAATGTTTCTTTAGAAATGTAAGACAACTATTGTAAGTGTTATGTCTACTACTGTGGAGGGCAGTCAGGTAGATATCCACAGACATAATACATTTTTCTTTCTGCTAACACAAGTAAAAATGCCAGACTTTCCTACAAAGTTATAATATACTCATCTACAGTAAATGTGCCAACAACAATTAAATACAACCTATGAAATATAGGTCATGTTACATTCTGTGGCATACATTTTGTAATGCAGACATGGCTATACCCAAAGAAAGGGCTAAAGAAAAAAAATAAGATAAAACAAATGCTTTTGAGTGGCCAGGACAATTCATCTTTTAATGTTGCACTCAAAGCATTATGTAAGAAACAGCAACATACCTTGACAATAAAACACTACAGAAAGTACATAATTCTCCAGGCATTGTGTTTTTTTAGTAGAATTGAGCTCTCTGGATCAGCCAGTCTCCCCAGGATGACACAATGCATTAGCTACATGATTACCTTTACATATAGCAGAGTCTACAGTATAAGCACTGTGAATATGTAAATGAGATGTTAAATCAATAGCATTCCTAAATACCACGTCTGCATTAAGTGTATGGAATGTAAACATGCTGTAAGAAGCTACACAATTACATGCATATGTTCTAGCACTGGATGGATGAGCACTGAAACGTGTTCTTTGCTTATGGCTTGCAGGTGTCTATGATTACTTTAACTGCAAGAGCAATCACGGTTTCACAGTCTCCCCTCTTTGATGTACTTACTGAAGGTGGGTCAGGGTGAAGAGACTTACCAAAAAAAATAGAGAGTACATTGACTGATTAAGGACAGCAGCATTCATAACATTCAAGTGCTGACTTTAATGACCACAGTTATTGCCCCTTAGTAAGACATGTTCATATTCAAGGGAGTACTTTAAGCATCAGTACAGATCACATATGCAAATAAACAGATAGACTTGCTATGAAAAAAGCACAGATAAGGGAATGAGGCACCATAAAGAAAGAGAGGATACATCTACAGTGTTTATCATCCAGGCATTTACTGTAAAATCTGAATGGACAACTTTCATAACTTGTTTCTGTTAACTTGATACAAAGCCACATCATCAATATATCTGAGCACTTTTTTTCCTTGCAAATACATGTCTTTGTCTGTGGCAACTATGGGAAATACTCTTCAATGACTGTTTGAGGGTTAAAATACATACAGGTTCCGGGTGCAAAATAACACAGTTGATTAAACATTAGAAATGTACATTTAAAGTACTTGATTCCATTTTTTTCTTTATCTTTTAGTGCCATTTGGCGCCCAGCAGTGAACAGCAGTTCACTGTGCATAGTAAAAAAGGACAAATTTTATTCTGATTGCCATCACTAGAGCAATTAGCACTTATATTGTTGTGCTTTCTTCCGCAGCCTGGACAGTACTGGATGAAAAAAAATGAAGTTCTCACACTCCTAGCTCTGTGGCATGATTTTGAAATGTATTGAGCTTAGAGAGTCTGTACAGGTGATGCAGGGTTCAAAACATATTCACATACAATTTCACTGAGGAAGGTGATACTAAATCTTGACACTCATTTTGGTGTATGAATATGCTGATGTGGGAAACTCAGATAAGGTTTGTATTGACTAAAAGTGACAGATAAGTCATTTGAAATTATGTCAATATTACTTGGGTGTGCCCTTCTCCATGCCCGTAGTGTTAAGTAAAGTTCTGCTACTGTGATATATACATGATAGTACTGATGTGGCAAGGAGATGTGCTGAATGTGTATCATTGTAATGTAGTAATAGATCCACTCATTGCTAGCTATACACTGTGATTCATTTAATGTTTCTTCAAGTTGTTATTCAAAAAAACGTATGTGAATACTTCTGATAAATATTACCTTCTGCATTTGATTTTTGCTTGGCAGTGGGAAATGAAATCTCACGACTTAAGGAAAAAAGTGAAAAATGTAGTTTAGGCTTCTTTATGTAGTGCAAACCAGCCCAGCAGCATTGCGTTGCCATCAACACACTGGATAGCACTCAGTGAAGAAAGTACAACTGTTGGGTAACTTTCTCTGTGGCATAGGTATAAGTGCAGTCAGCTTAGAGAAAAAGGACAGCTGATGCATGGGTTAAATTCACTTAAATGATAATTTTACAGACGGTGGTTTGAATGCATGTTTAATCACATTTTGTGATACGATTATGTTACTGTTTAAAAGTCAGATTTTGTCAGCATTACTAACAACATGCAAACTGTTGCATGTCCACTTTCCGATTAGCTGTCATTAACTAAACATCCAAAAACGTGTTCCACAAAGTAAATCTGTGATGTTGCAATGAGATGTGAGAAGGATGAATGTGTCACCTAAATGCATTTATCACTCTTGTCATGGCTACACATACCCATTGCTTCATTTAAATTACTGTCATCTTTTTTTCTCTATCATATATTTTTTTGTAATGACTTTTCCATTTGTTTTCCACTCAGTGGCATGTAAAAACAACTCAATGCCTAAGGAAAAAAAGTGAAAAATGTAGTTTAGGCTGCCTTATGTAGAGCAAATATAGCTGGCGTCATTGTGCAACTCTTAGCACCATGGATAGTACTTACTGCAGAGAATGCAGTTGTCAGATGTCCAGTTCTGTGGCACAAGGTATAAATTCAATGAATCGAGTGAAATAAGTCATAGGAGGCATTGTTCGAATCCTATATTGAGATACATTGCACTTGTTCTCTATATATGTAATGTATTTTTTAAATATTTTTATTTGCATTTGCTTTCCACTTGGTAGCATACAAACAAGGGTCACTAACCAGGGAAAAAGTGAAACATTTACTTTAGGATGCCCTATATAGTGCACAAATGTCTGTCAGTATTGTGCAGCTGGCAGAATTGATAGTAGACAGTGAAGAAAATATACCTTTCATGTAACTTTTTCTGTGCACAAGAGCAACTGAATTGAAAGGAGGGAAATAATGTTTAGAGATCACATTGCAGTTATTCACAATAAGTAAATTTATTTTTTTTCATTTTAATTTGCATTCGATCTCTTCTTGGCAGTGTGCAACACAGTTTCCTAATGAAGGAAAAAAGTGAAAACATTAGTTTAGGCTGCTTTATGTAGCACAGACATGTCTGGCAATGGTGCACTTTCCTCAGAACTCTGGATAGTACTGAGAAGAGAAAATCCACTTATCATATGCTTATCACCGTAGCACAAGATGTAAGTGCAGCAGGTGTAAATAAAGACCACAGCTAATTAAGGGTTTGGATTCAGCTAAAAGATATTTTTACAAAGGATACAACAATCCCATTTCACACAACACCTTTATTAGGACTGTAAAAATAAAGAGAAATTATAATTCTAAACATTTATCTTGAAAACAATGTATCAGGAATGCCTGAATAAGTAAATTTTTCAATTTAGCATATATCATTAATGCTTCATATATAACCTGAAGCTAATGCGTGACCAATTTCCTAAACATGACAATCATGATATTTAATTTTACATTCACTTGCATATGTATGATGGGCACGATACTTTTGTTATAATCATCATGACTCATCACGTATCCTAGCTATGTGTTTAAGACAGGCATGTCTTGCATAGGATGTATATAACATGCCCCGACCTGTATTGGTCAGTTCATTCAAATACATCCATCTGAAATATGCTTACAAACATAAATACTGACTTTTACATAAGAATACATTCCGAGGAATAACTAAAATAACACACATACAAGCCTTTCTGAAGTGTATCTCCATACATGCTGAAATTAGTAAATCTCTAATTTCCATGCTTAAAATATAGTTGTCTTGTGGTAAAATAAGCTAACATTCAGTTTTGCATACTTTATCCCATGAGTTTGATTCCTAGCTGGTACAAACAAAATAACACTGTGTAAGCTTCAGCATGACAATATGTCACAATTTAGCCTCCTTCCACTTCTTCCAAACTGCAAGGATTAGAAGCCATACCGTCAAACACTGGAACCTGTTTCAATAGGTTGAACATCACACATAGCAAAGCTCAATGCCATGTTTCACACCTTTACTGCTATGTGATATAAGTAGTGACAATATGCCAAGGAGTCCATCTGCTTTCAGTTGCACAAGTGCAGTTGACACAAGGCTGTGTGTCTTTCTGCACAACCAGTTACCCAACTGGGCACCAACTCAGATATATTTTGTTAGCTTGACTTTTGCAGACATGGATGGCTAGGGAGAGAATGGTGCTAAATTTAGAGCACAAACGTGAGATGTTAAGGAGTACAAGATATTTGTGACACTCCTCTTGAAGCACTACAGCTGTAGGATGCAGCAAGGGGGTTATATCTAGGTCTCAGTATAAGGCTGAGGCTTGGAGTTGCTTAGCAAAGGCTGTCTCAGGTGTAAGTGGCCATTGTAGTAATCTTAAGAAGCACAAGCAGGACCTCCTAATCTTATGGGAGGTTGAATGTAGGACTGTAAACACCCCTCAGTTGTGTATGTACAGTGACCTATAACATACAATATGATATTAATGATCTAGCCAGGCAATGGAGGTTCTCATTATGATTTCATATAATATTTTTTTTCTTTGTGTGCTGTACAGCTGCTGAGGAAATGGCTGCAAACCATAAGGAGCACCAGAAGAGATTAACTGACTTTAAAAAGGCATTAGTAAGTAAGACTCAAGTCCATATTCAAGGCAAATGTTCTTTTCTTTTCTTCATTCACTGACATCTCAAGCATGCATGCCTTTCCCAGTCACTCATACTGTTTGCATTAGGTGATAAGAACATCAGATTAAAATTGTGTGAGTTCAATTCCCAGAAGCAGCAATTACTTTTTATTACTGGATAAGTATGTATAAAATATTAACAGAAGAAATATTCCAGGAGCAATTCAGTTATGGCAGTTACAATTATTACATTTGAAGCATATACTGCTGTGGTGGTGCTGCGGTAACATTGTCGCCTCACAGTTAGACATTGCCCGTTCGATTCTCAGTTAGAGCATCTGTGTAGTGACATGTGTGAATGGATGTTCCTTCATTGAAGGCTGTGCATTAGGCCCGGCAAACCAGCACATAAAACTCTACTGCCAATCATTAGCGGACCGGAGTTCCGCTGTGGCGACCCCTAACCGGGAAAAGCCGAAAGACGCAAATAAACATACATTTGAATGCATATATCCTAATCATCATAAGGAAATAAAGGCTCCTCTTTGTTATAGCATAGCAGTGAGATTTGTTTATTTTATGACATATTAGTGCCTTTCCATCCTGCCTGGATGTGGCAAAGGTGTACAATAGTAAATTATCATAATTGTTTATATATCGCTAAACAAAATCTATTGAAAATACAGTAATGTGACATGCCATGTATCTAATTATCTATTTTTGTCTGCCCCCACCCTACCTTTCTTTTTTAATATTTTATGTTTTTTATAATCTATTAACATTCTGCTGTTTACACATATTGCTGCTGAAAAATAAATGACGACAGCACAGAGAGGTAGACTGATCAGTGTAACTCAGCTCATCATAACTCTACAGATGGCAGCACAAACACCAAGCACTTTGGGTTCACAACCTGTTAGTTTTGCCTCCACAATCCCTGCCCTACCTGCTGCTCCAACTGCATCAGGTAGCTCTGCACTAGCTGCAGGTGCAGTGGTACCCTCTGGGAGCGGTATCAGTGTCAGTGGTGATTTTGTCACCCAGTAGGAGCTGACAAGGCTGGTGGAGGATATCACAGACAGCGGTCTCAGTGTATGTCAGCAGGGTTGGAAAAGTCTTGCATCGGATTGCAAAGATGATGCCATGTCCAGCACTGACCCAAGGAGCTGTTGCAGAAGACAGTGATGATAGTTGTGAGGGTGAGGACTATATTATCACTGTTCTAAAGCTGGATGTGGGTGCACCTCTGATGTCCCCTACCTATTCCCAATCATGGTGCTCCCGACCTTTTGCCTCCATCACCATCCCTGTCTGTCTTGTATGTCCTGTATGTATGCACATGCTTCATAGTCTACCCTACATACCTACCTACCAACCTACCTGATTCTCAAATTCCAAAGCACCGTTCCCAACATCTCCCTCTTTCTCAAAATAAATAAATAAATAAATAAATAAATAAATAAATAAGAAATGGCCACCTGTTCCACAAAAAAATGCACCCCATGCATAGATCTCCACTTCACCTATGTGTCATCTTGACGCTCTTGATTTGGTCCAGTTGGACATAGAACGTTATTCTGCTGTTGTCACTCATCACCGATGTGGTGACTCCACAGTCATGAAATTGTGTGTACAGTTGTACATTTATGTTGTGAAGATGTAGATAGATATGGTGCTATCCCACAACCATCCAGCAAATTCTATTCTTTCCTCTGTGTCCTACCCTCTGTTTGGCAATCCCATTTTCACCAGTCCTATAAATCCCATATCACACATTTAATCTGGTCAAAAAATAGATTCACACACAATAAACATAGCCAAAAATAGCCCATTAAAAACGTCACTTTTTGTCCTTGGCAGTTGTGCAAAGTTTGGCATTGTATAACGATGATGAGTGACAGTGAACTCTGTTTAACAATTTCTTATTGCAAAAGCTGAAGATTTCAATTTAGTCTGCAATGGTCTGGTTACTTTCATAAAAATGTGCTTAAATCTACTGCATTGTAAGCATACAGTGTTAAGGCAGACTAAAGGCAGTACTGTAAAACAGTTATTGTGACAGTTCTTAGGCAGCTGGATGCAATGAAGCTCCTATGTGGCTTGCTGAGATAATTACTATGTTTATAGATTGATGTTTTTGCATAGTGTCATGGTTCAATTATAGCTGTAGGTTTATGTATTAATTTGTGACATTTCATATTACTTTCACATATTTAACTATAAATGCCTGTATTTCTCTCCATATGAAACATTTCATTAACATACCAATTAAACAGTGCAGCAAGACATCTTTTGCCAAAACATTGCAGCACCAACAGGGAAAGTTATTAAGCCATCTTTATCCTGCTTATGTCTTCATTTTTGTTGCAGTCTCTACCCCTTATTTCTTCCGATAGTAAGCACTTGTACACAGCATGCCAAATTTATGATGATGTCATATTTAAAGATGTTCCTACATGTCCCACTAATATATTGTTGTTATTCTTCTCTGGATTGCACTCTCTCTCTCTCTCTGTTCACCCTTCAGTAAGTTGTCACTGTGCTTCAATTGTGTTATTTAAATTTTGTGCAGCAGTAATCCTTTTGTGGTGTGATGATATAATGCTCACATGAATAGACAGATTTTGTTTTTACTACTTTCAACAGTTCTAATCCAGCCATTATCTAAGTGCTACTGACTGTTTTTAAACACTGTTTGATGTCTACCTGTTAGCTAAATATTGCTATGATCCATCATTATCCTTCTTCAATCATAAGCTACTTTGTCCGTGCCTGCATCTCACCCTGTTGATGTATGTTGTCCCTTCTGTATCATTATTGTTCCACCTCTGCATTTGCCCAATATCTGGCACTGAGCAACGAATACAAATAAGGCTAAATGCAAGTACCCAGCTTATGGTAATATCCTGTGATTTTACTGCCTTCAGCCACATTACTCTGTTGTGCTTCACACAGCTGTCCTTAGCTATATGTACAGAATACAGTGGTTAATATGGTAATGAAGATGAATACATACATTCACATTTGCTGAAATCTACTGTCAGATGTGAACTATCAGAACTCCAACTTCTTTTCAACTTCCAACTTCCTATGTGGTGTGATTAGGTTTTCACTAAGTAATATCGAAATTCCACAATCCTGAGACTCTGAATATCAACAACCAGAATCTTGAGATTGTGGAATCTCAAAAGTATTGAATGGGGATTGCCGTACAGTGCAGAATGGGAAGTTTGCTGTTCATTCCACTGTAATGCAATCTCAGAGTTGGTATATTTAAGTTGCAGGGGATGTGGGGGCACAGGGGGTCTTGCCCCCCTGCATAACCATTAAAATAGTTTGTTTTATGTTTTACTTTTTTTTTTTTTTTAGTTCGAGATTCCGCAATCTCAAAATTCTGTTCCTCTGTTTTCAGAGTCTCAGGATTGTGGAATTTCAGTTTTACCTAGGAAACCTTTACTTAGATACTACTTAGGTATAAAGAATTTTCTTGTAATGTTCTAAAGGTTCAAATCCAGTGGATGAGAAATGTTTAAGTATGTTTTCTCTGACTCTTGTGACTATAAACTTTGGTTACACTTTTCCTGAATACATCATTATCCTGCTGCTATATTAATGCGCCTGCTCCCTATTCTGAAGCCTATCTTGTATTGATCTTTGTGCAAAAGTCAGCATAAAGTAACATAGAGTACTGTTATTTTCCATTCTAAATTCAACACTTGTGATTACACATACACTAATACTTTGCCATCAGCACAATTCAGCTTGGCAGTGCTGCATTCAAAGAGTAACATAAAAAAAAGAAAATCACATAATACAAAAAAAAAGAAAATCACATAGTTATTGTTTTAGTTTGCACAGCATTTGTATGTCTGTATTAATATGGTCAGCAGATTATCCTGATTTCACAATGATGTTGACAGTCATTTCAGTCATTTAATGTATGTCTGCTCTATAGTATTTATACATGCAACTGTGTTACAAGTTTGGTTAACCTATTCTCACATAATCAATCACTGTTATTCTGCATTGCACTGTCCTGTGCATGATTTCATGGTTGGACTTTCAATGCAAGTAGTGCAAGAACGAGACAATACAATTGTGTACTCATTCTGTCATGAAGTTGCAGAAAAGTGTGATTGATAATCCACTGGTTTACAGCAGCGAATTTCTGTGGCATCCAATAATCTGAAACATGTCAAGGTCTATGATAGTAATACAATGTACATGAAGGAGAGTATCTCGATGTTATTAGAGCAACATATAATTACATGTGACAATCATAGTGATGTTACATTTTTATGTGCACACATCTGCATTTGTTGCACAGCCTGGGATGCAGTGAACCATTTGCTCCTAATAGTGGATTTTCAAGAAGTACAAATGTGCTATTTCAGATTGTTAAAGTCAGTCTTTTACTGTGATGCTTGCAACTGATACAGTTCTCTCTAGATATACTAACTAGATAGGTAGGAGGTTCAATGCTGAGCATGGGAAGCTTGTGTAAGTGTGTGTAATGCTTGGTGCTGCATCCACTTCCCCTGAGAAGAATGCATTGAACTCTTCACACAGCTCCCTTACTGAACTTTTTATTGAAACATCCTCTCTGAAACACAGTGATGAGGTCATCCAGACAAAAGGGAGGGAGAATATATTACAGGGGGGGGGCAGGTAAACAGGAGATAGATCAACAAACAACAAATTAAAAGGGGGCTCAGATTATTGCCAGCTATGGTGGAAAGATGTTAACCCACAATGGTTTCCACATTTTTATCTACACAGAAATTGAAATTGATACTGCATATTTCAGTTTACTCAAAAAAAAGGGTTTAAATTTGTTCACAAATCCAAAGGAAACATAGCTGACACAATGATTGAGTTAACATTATTTACTTGGAGGTTGAACTTATCTTTCCTAAATAGAGACAGTGTAGCTCCCACAACAACCAGTGCACTGAAGAAAAAGAGCACATTTAACCCCCCACTATGTAAAGCTTTACAAATGTTTGAAAAAGCTTGCGAAAGGGATCTTTATGTAGCATACAGTGACAACAAGAAGAATTTTAGTAATTTAACCAAAGAAGAACATGACTTACTTGAAGAGCTATCTAGAAACAAATCAGCCAGAGTTATGAAACCCGACAGGGGGGGGGGGCTGATGATAGCAGCACACATTGACCATGTAGTCAAAATAATGAACATGCTCTTAGACGAAACTAGGTACACCCCAGTTTCGAGAAATGAGATCAATATAGCTCAAAAGAAAATTGATTTATTCCTAGAAAATGGCCTATTGCAGGGATTCATTACTCCAGATACCCTTGTTTTTTGACCAATAGAAACTCATTGATTCCAGTAGCATTTGGTATTCCCAAAGTACACAAAAGTGTGTAGGACCCCCCCCCCCCATGCAGGTTAATTGTAGCTGCACAGGGATCAAAGACGTCCCCCTTAGCTGTTTATATTGACAGGAAGGTTAAATGGGTATGCAATAAACACATGCATGTCCTAAGAGACTCATGAGACTTCTTAGCCAAACCTGACGTCAAGAGTTCCAAAGACTCAACTTGTTTTCTGACAGTTGATGTCGTTGATCTTTTCTCCAGTATACCATATCAGGAAGGTTTGAAACTTTGTGAGGATACGCTCCTAGAAACAAAATTGTTTTCTATTGATGACACGTTTCTTGGAAGACTTGATGGAACTTGTACTAACCAGTAATTTCTTGTACTTTGAAGGCGAATACTTCAAACAGGTCAGTGGTTTGGCAATGGGAGTGGCGTGTACTCCCACTTTTGCAAACATAGTGATGTTAGGATGGGAGAAGAAGGTTATACTAGATTCCATCTATTCCCCACTATGGTCTCACTACTTTTGATTTTTAGACGACCTGTATTTGTATGGAAAGCGAGCCCCACAGAGATTGAGTCATTTTTGAATGAACTACCTCCAAGGCACATCAACCTTTCTGAGGTTTTCACACGCTAAGAACATAGACAGTATAAACTATCTTGACAGTCATCTTAGTATATTGAATGAAGCGTATACAACTACGATCTATAGAAAGAATACATAGTCTAATGGTTTTCTGCACTTTAACAGTGGGCATCCAGGTTACTGTAAAAGGAACTTGGTAAAGGGACCATTTATTCATGTGGCTAGGATGAATTCTAATGAAATCTTGTTCCAAGAAGAGCTGGACAAAATTACATCCATGTTGTTAGTGAGGGGTTACCGACAGGAATTGTTAAGAATACTTAGGGAGGAAGTGGTGAGCAACAGAGACACCAAATACCCATGTATACTGGGGAAGCCAGATTTACTAGAGAGTATAGGACAGAGTAAAAACACGGGTACTAAGAGTTTTCAAAATGTTATGGTGATCAAGTTCAATGAGGGGAACAGGGACGTAAAGAGCATAATTCTAAGGAACTGGGCATAAAAAACAATGAAGAGTTGTTCCAGCACACAGGAGGAACACCCACATTTACATACAAGGTTGACAGGAGCATCAAACAAGTGTTAGAGAGGGACCTCAAACCCCATAAATTCGGAACAACCAAATGTGGTAGATGCAGTTACTGCCACCACATATTTAACAAAGGGGAAATTGTTCTTCAACAACAAAATTACTTTTTCAAGAGGAGATTGCAATACAAATGGTGTGGTGTACTTTGCCCTCTGTGACCCTTGTTGTTCATTTTATGTGGGGAAAATGGAGAGGAAACTTTCTAAAAGAATTTATGAACATCTATACATCATAAGGAAATGTAATAAGAACAACACGTTGTACAAACACACTTGTGTATGTGAGGGCCATAAGAAGTAGTTCCACTAAAAGCTAGAGGGGGGAACTTGGCAAAGAAAAATAGAAGGCAAGGAACTTCTATGGCAATTTTGATTAGGTGCAATGCACAAACCAGGTTTAAATGAATATGTCACAATTAATCCTGTACTTAAAATGAGAGTTGCCAAACTGTTAACATTTTTTACTAATTTTGCTTACTTTTATAGAGTGTATGCACTTTAAATAAAATTTTATGCATAATTTTTGCAAAATAGGTACATGTTGAAATTTGGGTATATTTATGCATGTTTTGTTACAAACAATGTAGTAAGACTTTGTTTTTTTATTAGATTTTCCCTATGCTTCTATTATATTGTTTTTTGTTTCAAACAGTAACATTGTTTTCCACTGATGGCAACATATGATGGACACTCATAGATTAAAGAACTGACATAAGGATGTAATGCGATTGGGTGATGTATGCTTTAAGTTGTGTATAAGTCATGTGATTTTATATGGCATCAGGGTCTGATGAAGTCCTTCAGGGGACAAAAGTGCTTAACTTGTTTTACTAATAAATAATTGGAACACACTCTTGACTTGGACAACGTGTGGTTCTTCATGGTTATTGTTTTAGTTTGCACAACATTTGTATGTCTGTATTAATAAGGTAGCAGGTTATCTTGATTTCACAATGATGTTGACTCAGCCAATTCAGTCATTTAATGTATGTCTGCTCTATAGTATATACACTTGCAACTGTGTTGCAAGTTTGGTTAATCTATTCTCACTTAATCAATCACTGTTATTCTGCATTGTACTATCCTATGTATGACTTTATGGTTGTCCTTTCAATGCAAGCAGTGCAAATATGAGACAATACAATTGTACATTCAGTCTGTCATGATGTTGCAGAAAAGTTTGATTGATAATCCACTGGTTTACAGCAGCAAATTTCTGTGGCATCCCATAATATGAAACATGTCAAGGTTTATCATAGTAATGCAATGTACATGAAGGACAGTATCTCAATGTTATTAGAGAAAGATATAATTACATGTGACAATCATAGTGATGTTACATTTTTATGCGCACACATATGCATTTGTTGCACAGCCTGGGGTGTAGAGTACCATCTGTCCCAAATAGTGGATTTTCAAGAAGTACAAATGTGCTACTTCACATTGTTAAAGTCAGTCTTCTACTGTGATGCTTGCAACTGATACAGATCTCTCTAGCTATACTAAGTAGATAGGTAGGAGGTTCAATGCTGAGAATGGGAGGCTTTTGTAAGTGTTTGTAATGTTTGGTGCTGCATCCACTTCCCCTGAGAAGAATGCATTTAACTCTTCACACAGCTCCCTTACCCAACTTATTATTAAAACATTGCTTAAACAGTGTGACTGTGTTTACTGTTATATACTGTTGGCCACCTAGCAACCACCTTTATGTACACTTCTACTTATGAAATGGCTCAGTGTTACACTAGCAAATTATAGCATCCCCAGGGAGAAAAAAAACAAACTTTTGGGCCATACAATGATAACATAATGCTACAATAAAACATATGCAGGATGTTTGAACCCAGCTATAAGTGTGTCTTTCACACTTATATTGTGCATATTACTCTTCAAATGCATTGTTATTGTGTGTTTCAACCACATTTTAGCATAAACATCCAGCTAATGAAAGTCGTGATGTCATCCATTTAACTGTGCACTGTCAGAGGTATACCTCAACAGGTTGTGTGGCACTTGCAGTTCAGACACTAATCCATAGCTTGAGATCTTGGGTAGTTAATTCAAATCCAGCCTTTACTGCTTAGACTACTTTGTGTAATTCTTGTTGTGATTGTGCATGTAACACTGTTGTCCAACATATCTGCTATGTACATGTATAGATATTGATTCCTCTTACAAAAAGTCTGATAATTTCTCACATAACAATGCTTTTATTCAAAATAATGATGACATGTGATTACATTTTCTTTACATAATGTATGCAGGAAGCATTATTCTCTGGCACAAGAGAATGAGACTACATTCTGTATGTTGTTGCCTTAGTACAGTAAGTACAAGCACACATTTCCCTTACAGCAATAACATGATGTAACGCCTAGACATACCAACATATCTTACAATTACAGTGGCACCTCTACTGTGTCACATTCATCCTGTGAAATATCATGTATTTTCTGTTGTGAAATACTCATGTGTTCAACATCCACATTCAGTACCTGTTAGCATTGTTTGGTCTTATGCTGTAATGCATGAATGGCATCCACTACAGTTATAATGTGACTATTTACAGTGGGAGAGGATCCACCATCCCTTTCATCTCCAAGAAATTGCTTAAAAGACTTACATCTAATGTAATAAGATAGCATAGGTGGAGTGTCATAATTGTGAACTTTCACTATGTAGCTTGTGGTTCATCCATGCCATTAGTTGGTAGAATCACATAGCTTGCTGTTTAATTCCTAAAAGGGCATCATTATATGAATGAGTTGATGTCACATAAACACCATTGTATATAGTTATTCTTATCCATTTCTATGTTGGACAATGATATATCATCACAGGCTGTGACTGCACAGCATTGAAATGGTTATTTCATGCATGTCATGCTGTAGGTGCTCCTGTGGCACGTGCATTGAGTAGTGACTTGTATAACATACCTATACAGATAGCCTGTAGTTCAGTTTTGGGACAGGTTGTGCACTACTTGTTGAAAACAGCTTCCCTAGAGAAGAAGCATTAATATTGTACTACTCACTGTTGTGCGGACAGTAACATGTGTAGATACTTTCCAGCATTCAGACTAAATCTGATTGTTCATATTTTAATTGTAACTCATTTCTTAATGCACATATTCAGTTTGGTTATTTGTGAAAGCTTCCATTGCTATCTGATGTGGGGCATGCAGTCAGTACAGAGGTCTAGAGAGAGCCTAGTATAATAGGTGGGGGTTAAATATGGTAACACCTGTCTGCAGATAGCAGTGGCTTGCACACAGACAATAGTTATGGCACAGTCATACGGTCACATTTTTTCAGGCCTTGCCTTACGGGATAGGGCATCCATACCCCTTATGATGGAAAAGTACTGTATGCCCTTCAAGGAATGGTGCTCTTCATGACAAAACCAATATGAGTAGTTGTGTGGTGTCCATGATTGTTATGCATCTGTCTGGTATCTGTCCTGCATGTGTTCAGAAATGACATTATGTGAATAGCTCTTATGTTATTCATTGTTCAGAGGCATTACATATTCCCCAAACAATTATGCTCTGTATTGCATGTTTTAAGCCAGGCATTTCTTTATTACTGCTATTATTTTATAGGTTCATAGGTTCTTAGGATGATACTAGGCTATTGGCCCAGAGGCCCTTATAAGCCTAGCCAAGAATTTCACCCATGTTCCCTCAAAGTCAGCACCTGTTTCCCCTCTCCAGCATGGACACAGGTGGAATCCCAGGGGTATATTTTTTGTTTCCTATCCAGTTGTCCAGGTTCCTCTGAAAGAGGGCTAGACAGGTACTCTGCTTGACATGGAGAAGGAGTCTATTCCACAGACAGGGGAGTCTTTGGGACACAAATCTATCCCACCAACAAGTTCTATTAATGATACAGACCAGGTTAAGGCCTTGTGTGCGAGTTGCATGAGTGGAGTTTATCTTATGGATATGCAGCAACTCCATCAAGGCTGGTTCTGAAATGCACTAGTATGCCAGACACAGGTCACTTCTATGCTAATTTGGCCCATTACTAATATATGGCATTTGAGAGCTAAATATAATGGGCAATTTGTTATGCAGGTTTGTAGTATTCTAAGACACAAAGAAATAAGAGGTTATTATTTCTATGTATGAAGATTGTGTAGTTGCCTGACACCAAGGTATGCCCATTTGCTGGGGTGAATCACTAGCTAGAGCTGTGTTGTGTACGTACACTCCTATAGTACTCCTGACATGTGTTATTGTTGAGGAACAGTTTTGCATGGAAGGTGTGATGATGTGAGGTAGGTAGTGCCAGCTATGCCAGGAGAAGTATCACAGTGGATGTGTAACATATGGCAGCATAGCTAGCTGGAGTTTTGTAAAGAATTATATTGTATGCCATTTGTATATCAAACTGATTTGTACAAGTGCTTCTGTTGAAAATGTATTTGTAAAGCTTATTGTGTTAAAATGTACCAACAGTGGGTCCTGCTGGAAAGAAAAGAAATACACTTGTATGTCAGACTATATTGTAACTGTTGACATTAATATATTGTAAAAGAGGATACTCAAGGAGAAGAGGTTAATCTCAGTCCAGCTAACTTTGAACAAATATTCTGAAATTAAATTACCTGGTTTAGGCCATACAGATTGTATCTTGCAGTTCTGATTGCAACCAGAGACTAAATGACTGTGAAAACCAGGACTAGGAAGCCTACTGTAGTGTCCTTAAGGGCGAACAAATTTCTACCCAGGAAGGGTAGAAGTTTTTGAAGTGGTTTTTCAGCTTACAGATGCTATAACACATCTTAGCAAAGCTCTATGTATGTGTATTATGATACATATGTGCTAGATTTTGATTCAGTTTCTAGTAAAGGGGGTAGTGTGGGAACCAGTTGAAACCTGGCAAAGAAGGATCACTTGCCCACTTCATCTTGCCTTGCTTTAGTAAGGAACCAGGAATAGTAATTCTTTAGATCAGTCAAGAAAATACAGTGAGATTCGTTAAGTACTATTTTTCTGTGTCTGTGTGAATCTATCTATCTGAGTTATTTTTAATATTTCCTGTGATTGAAACGCTGGTGTTTATTGTAAATAGATATGTAGTATTCTCATGTTCTTTTATTATTTATTATTAAATATATTCAACCTTTTCATTGTGGCTAGTCTTTTAGAGAATATTTTAACCTTTGAGAGTACTTATATTTATTTGGTGACACAGTGGCTACTTCAGGAAGCCTTGCTGCATTGGTCAAACAGTACCATTTGTATTAGTATTAATTGTACTAAGTATAATTTTCTCTTCCTCTTCTTAAGGACACGCTTGCTAATAACCAATGTAAATCCAAGAAAACAGCTGAGTCCAAACAGGCTGTGCAAACAGGGACTGATGAAGGGTTATCCCATAAGCGCTCTCAGTTTTATCACCATTTTACCTGTTTTTATGGAATAAAAGTTTGCACAGCCTGTTTGGACTCGACTGTTTTCTTGGATTTGCTAAGTATAATTGGAGACCATGGTAATAGCCTTAGAGTACCTGGCTTTGGAGTGTTCTTGTGGCAGTATCTACCTTATAGTCTGGGCAGAGGAGGCATAGCTGGTAAATCTGTGCCAGCCTTTTTCAGGTATGTTTGTGTGTGTGTGTGTGTGTGTGTGTGTGTGTGTGTGTGTGTGTGTGTGTGTGTGTGTGTGTGTGTGTGTGTGTGTGTGTGTGTGTGTGTGTGTGTGCGCGCGTGCATGTGTGAGTGTGTGTGTGTGTGTGTGTGTGTGTGTGTGTGTGAAAATCAAATCTCAAAAAGTGTGTATTTCAGCTACTTGGAGCAGGGACACAGTGCTGGTTTCACAGAGAAGGTGGTGGAGGACTTGGCTTGGAACACTCAGCAAGGACTTAACTCTATGACTGTGGTCAGTGAGGAGTCTTATTTGGGGCCTGATGAGAGAGAGGGAAACCAAGCCCCAGGATGGGAGTGTGTTCACTGTGTGCTCTTAAGGGAAATTGTGCTTGATACAGAGAACTGCATCTGAAAATACTGTGTGTATCCATTTTTGTTCCAAAGGAACATCTCTTGTCAGTGTCCATGTTGAGGATTGAGATTCCTTGATCACTGGCCCAGTGGAGTGATGTCACAGAAAATACAACCTGCATTTTTTGATACTGCCATATCTTTGAGGCTTCCTTCAGAAACCCTTAATATAAATATCAGTGCATCCACTGTAATCCTTGCTTTGGACACCTTTTGTAGGCACTGATGTTTATTTTTCAAATGTGTGGTAGCCAAACCTATGTCATGTTTTTAGCAAAGAAAACAGTTTGCCATTGAGCATTCATGACAGCAGGTTGCATACCATTATTATAACTACGTAATTGAATATAGTACAGCTGTGTAAGCTAAACTTTCCACAACAGTAGATGTTTGAATGATCACTGATGCAGTAGCCTTTGTTATATAGGTTACATCCTGCCAAGGATATAAGACCCATTAGCTTCCAAAGCTTCAGAGTGCCTTCCAGGTACCCAAACCATCAGGCAGCTTGACTTTAGCTGAATAAAAGACAAATTAAGGTGTGAAGCCATTCAGAGCTTTCCTGCAAGCAGAGAGAAGGAGGCTGATCCTTTAAAGGACAATGCTCAGAACAAAAAAAGGGGGGGGGTGATCGAGTGAGAGAGATGCTAATGTAGCAGTGATCATTTGAGCATCTACTGTAATCGTAAGTTTAACTTGCACAACTGTACTGTGTTCATCATATTGATCACTGCTGCAGTAGCCTTAACTATATGGGTAGATTACCTTAGCTAACTACACTTGGGAGGTAGAACAAGAAAAGTCCAGGAGCCCCTGGAGAGTGGCCCTAGCAAAATATCTGCACCTACAGAAGGAATCAAACTTAAAAGGTTTGTAAAATTATGTACAGAGGACCACGTAGCAGCTTCAAGAATACTTCCAGAATACAGCACTTTCCAAAATCCATAGATGAAGTCAAGGCCCTTGTAGAGTGGATCTTGACCCTTGCTTCAATAGTATGGTAAGTATAACAAAAGGTTATAAATAGCCTTAGCTAACAATATGGAAATAGTCTGTTTTTGCACAGGTTGTCCCTTCTTTCCTTCACAAGAAATGAATAATTTATCAGAAGATCTGACAGATTTAGGTGTATCAAGATAGTATCTGATTTGTCTGTGGACATCCAAGATATAGAATATCCTTCCTCCCTCATCTTTAGGTTCAGGAGAGAAAATAGGTAGATGGGTAGTTTGGCTTAACGTAAACTGAGATACCACTTTAGGCATAAAAGAAGGATTAGTTCTCAAATGAACCTAGTCTCTATGGAAAATGAGATAAGACTGACTCACCATAAGAACTTGAACTCAGATACCCTTCTTGCAGTCAGTAAAACTGATTTCCATGTTAAGAACTTCAAGTCAACCAGATTATCCAGCTGAAATGAAGCAAGTATTAACTTCTCTCTCTAACACAACCGTAAGACTCCAAGGAAGGGTCACAGTTTTTTTTTTTTTTTTTGGAGTCCTCTTATGCAAAACTCCTTTCAAGAACATTTTCACATGAGACTGCATTGAAAGGGGAGGATCCATGGGCAGACATGCTGAAATGGCTGATAAATAAATCTTGATAGAGTAATCAACAAGCCTATAGGATAGTAACTTACACAATTATTGTAGAACCAGAGATCACCTAGCCCTGAATCAGTGTTGGTTATACTGCCGTCACCAGCTAAAAACATTTTTTTATTTGCTAATATATGATTTTCTAGTAGCATGCTTTTTTTCTTCCATTAGTACCTGCTGCCCATCCTCAGTAAACAAGTGCCATCCAGGCAGTCAATTGATGATGATTGATGTTGAGGTGCATCCAACACCTTACTCTTGTGTGAGTAGATCCAGTCTGTGAAGAAGCTTGTCATAATAGCTCCTGGCCATTTCCAAAAGAAGGGAGAACCATGGTTGCCTGGATCAGAAGGGAGTCATCACAATGATCTTGGAGGATTCCTTGTGAATCTTCAGAAATGCCCTGGATATTTATGGAAATTCTGTAAAAGCACACAGGAATATTCCTGTCCAAGGAAAAGAAAATGCATCTGTCTTCCAGGCCTTCTTGCATGGAGTACTGGAACAGAATCTTGCCAGTTGATTTTCCAGAGAGGAGACAAAGCCATCTGGTTGAGGAACTCCCCACAGATGAATCAAATTTTGGAAGACCCCCTCAATTAGTTTCCATTTATGAGGGTATGCCCTGGTCCTGTTCAACTTGTCTGCCCCACAGTTTTGCTGTGATGGAATGTAGGATGCCTGTACAATGAGACTGTCCTGTGAATGTATATCCCAAGCTACAATGGCTAGTCTGTAAAGGAGGTGTGAATTTGTCCCCCTTTGCTTGTTGATGTAGCACATGACTGTGGTATTGTCTGTAGCCACTTGAAGAGGTCCCGGGGACCAAAGATGGTTGACAGAATTGAATGCTTTGATCAGGAGCATCTCCTTGATATTTATGTGCTTGCATCTGTCCTTGGTGTCCCATCCCCTAACACTTTTATCCCTCCTGAAACTGATCCCCAAGTAAAGTTTGAAGTAGCTGAGGTGACTGACAGCTTTGAAGCAGGAAGAGAGGGAGAAGAGGAGACCTGGATTTAAGGATATCTATCTCCACCAAAAACATTCTCTTCAGACAAGGACCTGACCTGAAATTTGAAAAGGTAAAGGGTGTTGATGTTAGAACCAAAGAGATTTCAGATACCACTGTATCTTTTTCATGTGGAGTCTTGGCAGGGGTATCATGAGACTCAGAGATGCCATGATACCCCAAATCTGAGGTATCTCCTTGCAGTGACAGAAGTCTGAGTGGAAAACCTTAGAAATACCCCTCAAGACATCTGCAACAACTGGAAAGGCCACAGAAATACCTCACTAAAAGAATCATAGGCCTAAAGCAGATGCCCTATGCTGACCACCTTAAAAAACTCCAGCTATACTCTGTCGCATATCATCTACTCAGAGGCGATCTCTGCTTAACATACAAGGCCATGTCAAACCTAGAGCTGTTAGACATGCTACACTTAAAGAAATCCCAATCCCTCAGAGCCACATGCTCCAGGGATTTAAACTTTGTCATCACAATAAACAAAACATGCTGGAGAGATAGGTTCCTGACCCAGAGACTCCCTAGACTCTGGAATAGACTGCCCATACATGTCAAGCAGAGCGCCTCTTTGGCCCTCTTCAAAAGGAACCTTGATGATTGGATGGGAGAAAGGAAATTCACCCCGAGGATCACGTCAGTCGCCCTGCTAGACAGTGGTCCAGGGAAGTAAATAGTGTGGGAAGAAATAGCCAGGGAATTGTTATGGCTAAGCTTGTATAGGCCCTAGGGCCAATAACCTAGTACCAGTCTATGAACCTATGACTAGCTCTAGATGAATATCAATTTTTCCTGTGGAAGTAAAGCTCTTCAAACTGAGGTGTCTAGTTAAGATCCATGGAACACAATCCTGTGTGAAGGCATCAAGAAAGATGTTTGACTGCTCTCTATGAATCCCAACTTATGTAAGAGATATCTTACCCAACAGAGAGAGAGAGAGAGAGAGACTCTTTACACTTTAAAAGCAGAGGTAACAGGTTGTGAAATGACATTGTTCTGAATTTGGCACTGTCACAAACAGGTTTAGGAATGAAAGATCCAGAGCTGGTCTCCAAACATTTCATTGTTTAGCACTAAAAACATATCTGAATAAAAGTGCTTCTATCACTTTTTGGGACAGCATGTAATGAAGAACTGGAGGAAACAAAATAGTTTGATCTGGAAGCGGAAGAATGCCCCCCCTGCCATCTGTAACCTTAATGAATATTTTCAAAACCTATGCGTCTGAAATAATCTGTTGCCAAATAGAAAAATGGAGATTCAGACTTTCTGGAAGGAAAATGGGGTCAGGTTGGGAGGGGGTCACAACATCTCTTGAACAGTCATTCAGACTTGTTGGACTGACCTTGGTTTTGGAAGGTCTGAGACTACTTTTTCTTACCCCCCTAGCCATTTTTTCTTAAATCTTGTTAAACATCTGTTTAC
This sequence comes from Protopterus annectens, assembly GCF_019279795.1. Taxonomy (NCBI): domain Eukaryota; kingdom Metazoa; phylum Chordata; order Ceratodontiformes; family Protopteridae; genus Protopterus; species Protopterus annectens. Next base: position 1,350,372,304 of record NC_056732.1, read on the forward strand.
TTGTATTTTGTTGAGACTGTTTGTTCCTTTTTTTTTTGGGTAAGTTTAAATGATGAGAGAGAAAATTCTTTTAAAAATTTGGAAAAGGAGGACTGAAAAATCATAGTTAGAAATTCCTTGGATCAGCTTGTTCCTTTCATCACACTGTTTAATCACCTCTGGAGCAGAGGAGCCAAACACTGAATTTCTATCCAATGGAGAATTATAAATATCATTTTTATCATTACATAGGAGGCTCTGAATGCAGCCATGCAGACCTACTCAAAACAGTACCGGAGGCCAACAAAGTCATACACAAACTTTGTAAACAATAACTAGTGACCTGTGCAATAGGAGAAACTAAGTTATGTAAAGCAGATTCTTTCTCAAAAGAAGAAACTGCAGACAAAACATCCCTCATACTTTCACAATTTGTCAGAACAAACTTAACATACGAGTCTGACAAAAAATCTGAAAATCAATGTTGCAGATGTAGAGGGTCTATATTAGATCAGCGAACGCTTAAAAAAGCGAACGCTGATTGATCGACCTTATGTAAGCAAAAGCTTACAATCTCGAACTGTCAGATCAGCGATTTTTTTCCTAGGGAAAAAAATCACTGATCTAAAACACATACACACAACACAAGCACACCAAACAAACAGAAATCCACACACATACACCTAAAATCTGACACCTAACCCTACACTAAACTATGCACACACCACTAACTATCCACTTACCTTAACCCAAACCCTAACCCTAAGGTCCGTCACTATCGCACACTCACCTCACCCGCTCCCTAACCCTAACTCACCTAAACCTGACCTAACCCTCACATCCACACAATCGCACACATACCTAACCCGAGCCCTAACCCTAACTCACCTAACCCACCCTAACTCTCACATCCACTCACACTCACATCCACACAATCACACACTAACCTGAATCCGACCCATAACTTTCCACCACAGCACTGAAAATACCAAAGCAACAGAAACGGACAACCCTAGGAAAAAATGTGGGTTTCTGTTGCTTCGATATTTTGAACATTCGCTTAAATAAGGTCGATCAATCAGCGTTCGCTGATCTAATATAGACCCGAAGTAGACACTGTTTTCCCATAACTTTCAATAATCATCCCACACTTACCAGAAAGAGTAGGATTGGAAATAAGCAACAGTGGAATCACCTAAAGCTATTGCTGCTAGGCCAGGTTTGGGAATAGTGTATAAAATGTAAAAAACATAGTGGAACTTTATACATTATATCTGCCTTTTTGTGGACAGTTGGCTAACTATGAGGAAAATTATAGGCAGTAAAACACACATCCTCTAAAGCAGACAGAGCAGCAGGAATGGGTGTGGGTTCTGGAAAATCCTTCTGTTACTACTGATAGAATTTTCTGACAGACTGAGAAATCTCAGTGTTCTCCCACTGAAAAAATGGGCACATTCTAATAACAGTCTCAGAAAAAGAGAAACTCCCACAGTGAGAATCAGCAACTGAGCTCTCCTCTGAGCCTGAATCAGAAATCTGTAGAAAAGCCCTGTATCTGTCCATGCATTGTCTTGCTTAGATTTATAATTTTGAATCTCTTCAGAAAAAGAAAAATCCCTCCTTATTGTACCAGAAAATACTTTACAAGAAGGATCAATAGCCTGAATTACATTCAAGTCAGACCCAGTAAACTGCTTCTGCCCAAAGATAACTAAGGAGAAATAGAGACATGCTTGGTTTTCTGCTTTTATTTGATAGGAGCAATGGGACCAACCATGTTACTAATGGTAGTAGCAGCTTCCTCAGTAATGGGCACAGCATTCTGACATAACAAAGAATCCTTCCATGTTTCCTCTTCCAAGACTGACAAGAGTGGCTCTCCCTTGCCCTCCCAAGTGGACCCCTACAGCCTCAGAGGATGTGGCTAACCCCCGGTCCATAGTGGTTATAGGTGCTACACCAGAAGGATCTGAGGTTCAATGGCCCGAGCAATCATTCACCTGTGGCTGAGGCAAACATTTAGCCTGCTGTGGTGGAAAATGCTATTTGCTGATTTTTTTTTCTTTTCTGTGCTGGAGGAAGGAATGCCAGCAGGGCAGATAGTCTGTTCATTGATCAAACTGAAAATGGTGCCTCTTTCCTGGGAAATGCAAGCATCAATTGCCAGTAAGCACTACCAGTTCAAAAAGTTACTTTTTGACAGTAAAATACAGTAAACCACAATTTAAAACACTATGCCAGTGTCACAAAAGTAAAACAAATACATTTTTCCACAAAAAGATATATCTTTTCAGCAACTTTACACCACCTTTAAACTGATGGAAAAGCAGTGCATCATTTAAAAATGTGTTACAGTCTCAAGAATGTCCATTAAAATGCAACACTTCTAGCTTTAAAATAATTTTTCTGAAGAGGAAAGTAATACATCGGCAAAATTAAGAAAATGGAAGTTTTTTCTTTACACAAAGGGATCTTATATGCTCAGCAAAGGAAAGCACAAACTGACCATTGATCCTCGAAAGCCTCAGAGGAGCAAATTCCTGTGGCAGTAAAGCTCTGAAGGGCTTCATCCTCAAACTTGTTCTTTAGTCAGCTCAGCTAGAGCTGCCTGAAAGTTTAGGTTTGTGGAAGGTGCCACAAAGGTTTGCAAGCTGTCTGGCTGTTATATCCTTGGCATATAAAAATATATACATATATATATATATATATATATATATATATATATATATATATATATATTTACATATGTAGATATCAGATAGATGTGTGTGTGTGTGTGTGTGTGTGTGTGTGTGTATGCATGTGTGTGTGTGTGTGTGTGTGTGTGTGTGTGCAAAATCCATATAGATAAAGCTATTGCAGAAGTGATCAGTATGATGAACATCTATGTGGTTGGACAGAAAAGTGAATTGTTATGATAGTTATATCAAGTGCAAATGTAAATATCTATCTATCTAAAAAAAAAAATATATATATATATATATATATATATAAATGTATGTATATGCATGTATAAATATATATATATATATATATATGTATATATATATATATATATATATATATATATATGTATATGTATATATATATATATATATATATATATATATATATATATATATATATATATATATATATGTATATGCATGTATAAATATATATATGGGTCTCCTTCTGTTTGTCGTAAGTATACTTCATCGACAAACAGAAGGCCGAGCCCACTTCCACGAAAGTGCAGTTTCACGAAAGCCGATTCTGTGAATCACGTTACAGTGGGGATAAGGGAATATATCCTTTTCCTCACTGTATTGCGATCTCAGAGTTAGTATATTTAAGAAGGAGGGTGGGGGTGCAGGGGGGCTTGTTCCCCTGCATAAATGTGGTTTAGTGTTTTGTTTATTTTTTTATTTTTTTTATTTTTTATTTTTTGTGTTTGTTTTTTTCTTCTGTTATTTTGTGTTTCGCGAAAATGCATTTTCGACAAAGTGCACTTTTGTGAAAGTGAGTTCGACAGTTTACATTTTGATGAAATGTAATTTCGATGGATCAACATAGATCCATATATCTATATATATATATATATATATCTATATCTATATATATATATATATATATATATATATATATATATATATATATATATATATATATATATATATACTTCTGTGTGTTTGCATTTATATGGGTTCTGGCACTTAGACAGCAAGATATTTCCCTGTGGTACATTTGGTTGCAGACACATGGCTGAAGTGATATTCAGCTGCAGAAAAATATGGCTGTTTAGAATTCCTTGAGGACAAACAGAATCATACAATGCCATGCTCACAGCTTTAATAACCAAGTACATGGGGGCAGAAGAAGTAATGAGTGTTCTGGTCAGTGTAGATGCTTATATGATTTAAACCTATAGAAGTGTGCTACAGCATGTAGGGAGTCTTACATTCTGTCACATTTATGCACCAGTATGCATTCTGGGTTATGTTCCATAAACACTGTGAAGGGGTTAGTCGTCCGCACACACCAGTTATAAAGGCACTGCCCATTGTGCACTGTATTTTTACTGCCACTGACATACCCAGTGGCCAAGCTGCTGCTGATGCCTACCATACTGCCTGCTGCCTCATAATGCCTTGAGGCCATAGATATTATTTTTCACCCATGCATTTGGTTATTGAAGTCTTGGGCATGGCACCACATTCTTTTCTTTGCCCACAGGGAATTTGCAACAGCTGTGTTTCTCTGCAGCTGAATGTCAATTCAGCCATGTGATCCCAATCAATTGTACGACAGGGAAATGTCTCATTGCCTATGTGCCTGAACCCTCTGCAAGGCCATGGAATGCATTATCATAGACCTTATAAACAAGGACATTGGCAACCTCCAAATGCTTGATCCCACACAGTTTGGTTTTGTCAAAGGGAGATCATGCTTGTTAAACTTGATTGCCTTCTTCAAAGCAGTCACCAAAGCCATGACAGTGCACACCACCTACCTTGACCTAACCAAAGCCTTCGATACTATTCCACACTAGGGCATAATAGTTAACTCTCCCAGTTAGGCATCAACCCATATGTTACCAGATGGGTAGCTAAATGGCTCACTGATAGAACCCACTCAGTCAAAATTAGGGAAGCCACCTCTAGTAGTAGACCTGTAACAAGTAGCGTACCCCAGGGATCAATCTTGGGGCCTGTACTGTTTGGGATATACTTTTGTGGGGTGCAAGCCAAAACCAGTGGTCTGTTGCTGACCATGTTTGCACATGACTGCAAGCTGGGCACTGTTATAAATTCCCCTACTGATGTGACCATCCTGCAAGAGAGCCATAACCAAATTAATGAGTGGTGCCAGAGACATGGCCTCAAACTGAATGCCAAGAAATGCATCATTATCCTCTTTGGGGAAAATGATGTCCCAACTAATTATCACATTTGTAACAACATACTAAGCACTCAGTCAGTAGTGAGGGACTTGGGCACCCAGGTTGATAGCAACCTAACTTTTGACCACCATGTTGCCTGCATTGTATGAAAGGCTTTCTACATGGTGCACCTCATAAGTAAGGGTATTTCATCCAGGAACAAGGAGGTCATAACATTTCTCTGCTCATTCCTTATCAAACTCATTATTGAGTACAATGAACTCTTCAAAATATACCTTGCCAAACAGATGCAGCAGTTGGAGAGACCTCAATGGTTCTTGACTAGGCAAATTCAGGGTCTCAAACACCTATCCTATACAGATAGGCTAAAAGCCATGTACCTGTGTCTCATACAGACAGCTCAGAGATGACCTGTGTCTGGCATATAAGGTTGGCTCAGACTCAGCCTTGATGGAGTATGTTTCATAATCCTATTTTATAAAATGTATCTCTTGCCAGGTGATAGCACACTGTTCCAGTATTCACAAACACATGCTTTCAGAGAAAGCTAGCTATACTGATGCAGAGGGATGAAGTCCTGACAATGACCCAGAACCATGCACCTGTAGGAGGCTATGACTGCTCACTTCTTTGTGAAGGGAGAGATAATGAGAATGTGCTGAAGTGAGGTAGGTGGTCCTGCTGGCACCAGATCTTCGACAAGATGGTAACCATGAGAGGCCCCTGTACTAGGTGAATGGGCAGGCCATGTAGGAGTATTGTCATTTTTTAAGAGAGCAGGGACACAACTAAAGAGAGGTCCATACCTAATAGCTCACAGTCATTCCCTGAATGATGCCATTACAGAGGAGTAAAGGTTCCTAACAATGCTTCAGGCTTTCCTTTGCATGCATTAGTGACAGCTCTCAAGCTTGGATCCCACACTGATGGACCATTTGCATATCTGCAAAATGAACAGCACCATTACCACTAGACCTAAGGATTTAAACTTTGCTTGTGACTTAAACAGAGTATGTTAGAGGGATAGGTATGTATCTCAGAGTATCCCCATTCTGTGGAATAGGCTTCCCATCCAAGTGAAGCAGAGCCCTTTCCTAACCCTATTCAAGTGCATCCTCGACCAGTGGATGGGAAATCAGAAATTCACCCCTGGTCTGACACCTATGTCTCTGATGGAAAGAGGTAGTCATTAAATCATGCCTTAACTAACATAGACTCCTTAAAATAACCTTTAAGGCACAATAACTCATGGGATACATTTGGGTTGCATGACTAGGCTTATAAGAGTCCCATCTGTCATTATCCTAGTATACAACCCAAACAAAAACCGCAAACAAACAGACAAACAGATTAAGAAAGTGTAGCTGGCTGTAACGTATTCTAAGCAATGAAACCAATAAGAAGAATGCTTTAATGGTACAAAAATTGCATGAAGCACATAAACGGCTTTTCATATTCCACACTGAATACTTTTTCAAATGCACATTCAACTAAGTGTCAAGCTATTTAAAATGTTAACACAGCAGGAAGTGACATCAATGTCTAAATCATCCCATTCAAACTCATTCATACAACCTAACAACTAGCGGCAAGACCATGCAACTGAACCCAGCTATGAAAAAACATGGGGCCAACATCATTATTCATAAAAACAGTCCGACTAATGTATATTTTTAACCAAAATGGTTAAAAAACAAAAGAAATACTAAAACGAATTAATCCAGATCCTAAAATATTCATACTATCATTGAAATTAATATAAAATACATATATAATATAAATATGTATTACCTATACTTTTTAGTATACATAAGTAATTTAATTTAATTTAATTTAACAACCACTGCAACAGTAAACTGACCCTCATCTCACACCAGCATGTCGTCCTTATCCCTCCTTTGAACAGGATGATCAGGCACAGCATCATCAGTTTTCTCTTCCTTCCCCCTCCAGCTCTTACAAGTGCTTGGGCCACTAATTAACCATCACTGGGAGTCATTACAATCATGTAGGCTTTGCACTATGCCTACACGATCTAAACATATTAACTCGATGAGCAGAGCACTACCTCAACATGTATGTTGCTTATCATGCCTACACGTTTGCAAGCACTTTTTTGTGGCCAACAATAGTGTTCACAGCCATTCAAAGGTACTTGCAAGCACAATTAAAGAATGCAAACAAAACAGCTAGCCTATAAGCAAACCTAGTATACCAGCCTGACCTTGAGTAGCATCTTACCCTCACCAAGAATGATGCCACAATATGAAGACAAGATGATCAATTTCAACAATTGGCTTAAGTGTTGGTGTCATTCAAAGGGGAGTCAATGCCTGTCAGCCTGGGATGACATGCTCGACAAGCCACGATGCTTCGCTAGGGACGGCTTGCACCTGTCACCCCTGGGCTTTTGGATATTGGCAAAGGCTCTTGCTACCCCCATAGTGCCTTTTTTAGGCAAGGCTCAAAAGACAAACCCACCTCCATAGGTATCACAAGGGATAAGAAACTAAGAGTAATGCTACTCAACGCCAGAAGTCTAAACCTCAAGATGCACCGAAACTCTCCTTAGCATGGAGAACATCAATATCTGTGCAGTAACAGAAACCTGGTTTAAGGCTCCCGAGAGCACCCCAGCACTACCAGGTTATACCTCATACCATGCTTTTCAGCCCCAAAACTTGGACCGAACCACAAAAGGAGGGAGTATCAATATTTGTCAAAGATACCCACACCTCCAGGTTGGTGGCACAGCACGAAGCATAAAGACTATCCATGTGCAACTAACTGTGGGTAAAACTGCCTTCCAGTTTATAGCCTGCTACAGACCACCCTCCCAAACACAGGAACCCCACTTGGCCTTCCTGAGAATACTGAAAAATATGAAGGTCTCTCCAAACACCATTATATTGGGCGACTTCAACTACTCAAACATAGACTGGGAGCATTACTCTAGCTCCAACACCTAGCCCAAAGGTTCCTAGAATTTATAAACTCAAATGCTATGGAACAACTTGTTACCACTCCCACAAGAGGGGAAAACATACTGGACCTGATCATCACCAACATGGGGACACTATGCTCCAGACCAGAAGTGTATCCCTCACTGGTAAGATCAGACCATAAACTAATCTCACTGGATATTCACATCCCGACCCCACCCCCTGCCCAGAAAACCACAGTGAAAAACTTCTCTAAAGCAAATTTCACATGCCTCAAAACCGAGGCGAAATCCTACAAAGCCCCCGGGCCTGTGGAAAATACGGCCCAGACCGCATAATCCTTTATAAATGCATTCTATGAACACCTTCAGGAATGCATGGATCATGCAATCCCAAATAAAACCAAGACCCAATCCTCCAAAGGCAGACGTCCTGTCTGGTGGACCCCAGCCATAAACAAACTATACAATAGAAGGAGGAAGCTACTACATGATAGAGCAAAATCCCAAAAAGGGAAGGCATCTCTGATCAGTATTAGCAAAAACTACGGCACTCATAAAATCGTCTAAGGCCAGCTTCGAGAGAAAAATTGCACAGGACACTAAGGATAATCACAAGGCTTTCTTTAGTTATGTTAGGAACCTGGGTGGGAATTCCCAGATATGCTCAGAATTAGTCCAAAATGACAAAAATACACCGAGCCCACAGACATTGACAACATCCTAGCTGACAGGTTCAGTGCAAACTACACCCCCCTTTCCCCACCAAAAGGACAAATATCTATCCCAACATAGTGCTGCCCCTGACATCTCAGATGCTCAGGTAAGAGCCGCCCTCTCCAAAGCAAAAAATACAGCATCAATGGGACCAGATGGTGTCCCGGGCTGCGTCCTACATGAACTCCAAGAAGAGCTAAACCCAAACATAAAACTACTGTTCAATCTTAGCCTTACTACAGGATATGTACCCAAAGAGTGGCGTACAGCAACAGTGGTCCCTCTCCACAAAGGTGGTGCCTCAACGGATCCTGGAAACTATCGCCCCATAAGCCTGACTAGCTTGGTCTGTGTGTGTGTGTGTGTGTGTGTGTGTGTGTGTGTGTGTGTGTGTGTGTGTGTGTGTGTGTGTGCGTGCGTGCATGTGTGAGTGTGTGTGTGTGTGTGTGTGTGTGTGTGTGTGTGTGTGTGTGTGTGTGTGTGTGTGTGAAAATCAAATCTCAAAAAGTGTGTATTTCAGCTACTTGGAGCAGGGACACAGTGCTGGTTTCACAGAGAAGGTGGTGGAGGACTTGGCTTGGAACACTCAGCAAGGACTTAACACTATGACTGTGGTCAGTGAGGAGTCTTATTTGGGGCCTGATGAGAGAGAGGGAAACCAAGCCCCAGGACGGGAGTGTGTTCACTGTGTGCTCTTAAGGGAAATTGTGCTTGATACAGAGAACTGCATCTGAAAATACTGTGTGCATCCATTTTTGTTCCAAAGGAACATCTCTTGTCAGTGTCCATGTTGAGGATTGAGATTCATTGATCACTGGCCCAGTGGAGTGATGTCACAGAAAATACAACCTGCATTTTTTGATACTGCCATATCTTTGAGGCTTCCTTCAGAAACCCTTAATATAAATATCAGTGCATCCACTGTAATCCTTGCTTTGGACACCTTTTTGTAGGCACTGATGTTTATTTTTCAAATGTGTGGTAGCCAAACCTATGTCATGTTTTTAGCAAAGAAAACAGTTTGCCATTGAGCATTCATGACAGCAGGTTGCATACCATTATTATAACTACGTAATTGAATATAGTACAGCTGTGTAAGCTAAACTTTCCACAACAGTAGATGTTTGAATGATCACTGATGCAGTAGCCTTTGTTATATAGGTTACATCCTGCCAAGGATATAAGACCCATTAGCTTCCAAAGCTTCAGAGTGCCTTCCAGGTACCCAAACCATCAGGCAGCTTGAATTTAGCTGAATAAAAGACAAATTAAGGTGTGAAGCCATTCAGAGCTTTCCTGCAAGCAGAGAGAAGGAGGCTGATCCTTTAAAGGACAATGCTCAGAACAAAAAAAAAGGGGGGGTGATCGAGTGAGGGAGATGCTAATGTAGCAGTGATCATTTGAGCATCTACTGTAATCGTAAGTTTAACTTGCACAACTGTACTGTGTTCATCATATTGATCACTGCTGCAGTAGCCTTAGCTATATGGGTAGATTACCTTAGCTAACTACACTTGGGAGGTAGAACAAGAAAAGTCCAGGAGCCCCTGGAGAGTGGCCCTAGCAAAAGATCTGCACCTACAGAAGGAATCAAACTTAAAAAGTTTATAAAATTATGTACAGAGGACCATGTAGCAGCTTCAAGAATACTTCAAGAATACATCACTTTCCAAAATCGATAGATGAAGTCAAGGTCCTTGTAGAGTGGATCTTGACCCTTGCTTCAATAGTATGGTAAGTATAACAAAAGGTTATAAATAGCCTTAGCTAACAATATGGAAATAGTCTGTTTTTGCACAGGTTGTCCCTTCTTTCCTTCACAAGAAATAAATAATTTATCAGAAGATCTGACAGATTGAGGTGTATCAAGATAGTATCTGATTTGTCTGTGGACATCTAAGATATGGAATATCCTTCCTCCCTCATCTTTAGGTTCAGGAGAGAAAATAGGAAGATGGGTAGTTTGGCTTAACGTAAACTGAGATACCACTTTAGGCATACAAGAAGGATTAGTTCTCAAATGAACCTAGTCTCTATGGAAAATGAGATAAGACTGACTCACCATAAGAGCTTGAACTCAGATACCCTTCTTGCAGTCAGTAAAACTGATTTCCATGTTAAGAACTACAAGTCAACCAGATTATCCAGCTCAAATGAAGCAAGTATTAACTTCTCTAACACAACCGTAAGACTCCAAGGAAGGGTCACAGTTTTTTTTTTCTTGGAGTCCTCTTATGCAAAACTCCTTTCAAGAACATTTTCACATGAGACTGCATTGAAAGGGGAGGATCCATGGGCAGACATGCTGAAATGGCTGATAAATAAATCTTGATAGAGTAATCAACAAGCCTATAGGATAGTAACTTACACAATTATTGTAGAACCAGAGATCACCTAGCCCTGAATCAGTGTTGGTTATATTGCCATCACCAGCTAAAAACATTTTTTTATTTGCTAATATATGATTTTCTAGTAGCATGCTTTTTTTCTTCCATTAGTATCTGCTGCCCATCCTCAGTAAACAAGTGCCATCCAGGCAGTCAATTGAAGATGATTGATGTTGAGGTGCATCAAACACCTTACTCTTGTGTGAGTAGATCCAGTCTGTGAAGAAGCTTGTCATGATAGCTCCTGGCCATTTCCAAAAGAAGGGAGAACCATGGTTGCCTGGATCAGAAGGGAGTCATCACAATGATCTTGGAGGATTCCTTGTGAATCTTCAGAAATGCCCTGGATATTTATGGAAATTCTGTAAAAGCACACATGAATATTCCTGTCCAAGGAAAAGAAAAGCGATCTGTCTTCCAGGCCTTCTTGCATGGAGTACTGGAACAGAATCTTGCCAGTTGATTTTCCAGAGAGGAGACAAAGCCATCTGGTTGAGGAACTCCCCACAGATGAATCAAATTTTGGAAGACCCCCTCAATTAGTTTCCATTTATGAGGGTATGCCCTGGTCCTGTTCAACTTGTCTGCCCCACAGTTTTGCTGTGATGGAATGTAGGATGCCTGTACAATGAGACTGTCTTGTGAATGTATATCCCAAGCAAAAATGGCTAGTCTGTAAAGGGGGTGTGAATTGGTCCCCCTTTGCTTGTTGATGTAGCACATGACTGTGGTATTGTCTGTAGCCACTTGAAGAGGTCCCGGGGACCAAAGATGGTTCACAGAATTGAATGCTTTGATCAGGACAAGCATCTCCTTGATATTTATGTGCTTGCATCTGTCCTTGGTGTCCCATCCCCTAACACTTTTATCCATCCTGAAACTGATCCCCAAGTAAAGTTTGAAGTAACTAAGGTGACTGACAGCTTTGAAGCAGGAAGAGAGGGAGAAGAGGAGACCTGGATTTAAGGATATCTATCTGCACCAAAAAAATTCTCTTCAGACAAAGACATGACCTGTAATTTGAAAAGGTAAATGGTGTTGATGTTAGAACCAAAGAGATTTCAGATACCACTGTATCTTTTTCATGTGGAGTCTTGGCAGGGGTATCATGAGAATCACAGATGCCATGATACCCCAAATCTGAGGTAACTCCTTGCAGTGACAGAAGTCTGAGTGGAAAACCTTAGAAATACCTCTCAAGACATCTGCAACAACTGGAAAGGCCGCAGAAATACCTCACTAAAAGAATCACAGGCCTAAAGCAGATGCCCTATGCTGACCACCTTAAAAAACTCCAGCTATACTCTGTCTCATATCATCTACTCAGAGGCGATCTCTGCTTAACATACAAGGCCATGTCAAACCTAAATCTGTTAGACATGCTACACTTAAAGAAATCCCAATCCCTCAGAGCCACACGCTCCAGGGATTTAAACTTTGTCATCACAATAAACAAAACATGCTGGTGAGATAGGTTCCTGACCCAGCGACTCCCTAGACTCTGGAATAGACTGCCCATACATGTCAAGCAGAGCGCCTCTTTGGCCCTCTTCGAAAGGAACCTTGATGATTGGATGGGAGAAAGGAAATTCACCCCGAGGATCACATCAGTCGCCCTGCTATACAGGGGTCCAGGGAAGTAAATAGTGTGGGAAGAAATAGCCAGGGAATTGTTATGGCTAAGCTTGTATAGGCCCTAGGGCCAATAACCTAGTACCAACCTATGAACCTATGACTAGATCTAGATGAATATCAATTTTTCCTGTGGAAGTAAAGCTCTTCAAACTGAGGTGTCTAGTTAACATCCATGGAACACAATCCTGTGTGAAGGCAACAAGAAAGAATTTTGACTGCTCTCTATGAATCCCAGCTTATGTAAGATATCTCTTACCCAACAGAGATAGAGAGAGAGAGAGAGAGAGAGAGAGAGAGAGACAGAGAGAGAGAGAGAGAGACTCTTTACACTTTAAAAGCAGAGGTAACAGGTTGTGAAGTGACATCATTCTGAATTTGGCACTGTCACAAACAGGTTTAGGAATGAAAGATCCAGAGCTGGTCTCCAAACATTTCATTGTTTAGCACTAAAAACATATCTGAATAAAAGTGCTTCTATCACTTTTTGGGACAGCATGTAATGAAGAACTGGAGGAAACAAAATAGTTTGATCTGGAAGCGGAAGAATGCCCCCCTGCCGTCTGTAACCTTAATGAATATTTTCAAAACCTATGTGTCTGAAATAATATGTTGCCAAATAGAAAAATGGAGATTCAGACTTTCTGGAAGGAAAATGGGGTCAGGTTGGGAGGGGGTCGCAACATCTATTGAACAGTCATTCAGACTTGTTGGACTGACCTTGGTTTTGGGAGGTTTGAGACTACTTTTTCTTACCCACTAGCCATTTTTTCTTAAATCTTGTTAAACATCTGTTTACTTGTATTTTGTTGAGACCGTTTATTCCTTTTTTTTGGGGGGGGGGGGCAAGTTTAAATGATGAGATAGAAAATTCTTTTAAAAATTCGGAAAAGGAGGACTGAAAAATCATAGTTAGAAATTCCTTGGATCAGCTTGTTCCTTTCATCACACTGTTTGATCACCTCTGGAGCAGAGGATCCAAACACTGAATTTCTATCAATGGAGAATTTAAAATATCATTTTTATCATTACATAGGAGGCTCTGAATGCAGCCATGCAGACCTACTTAAAACAGTACCGGAGGCCAACAAAGTCATACACAAACTTTGTAAACAATAACTAGTGACCTGTGCAATAGGAGAAACTAAGTTATTTAAAGCAGATTCTTTCTCAAAAGAAGAAACTGCAGACAAAACATCCCACATACTTTCACAATTTGTCAGAACAAACTTAACATATGAGTCTGACAATTCAAAAATCTGAAAATCAATGTTGCAGAAGTAGAGGGTCTATATTAGATCAGCGACTGCTTAAAAAAGCGAACGCTGATTGATCGACCTTATGTAAGCGAAAGTTTACAATCTCGAACTGTCAGATCAGTGATTTTTTTCCTAGGGAAAAAAAAACGCTCATCTAAAACACATACACACAACACAAGCACACCAAACAAACAGAAATCCACACACATACACCTAAAATCTGACACCTAACTCTACACTAAACTATGCACACACCACTAACTATCCACTTACCTTAACCCAAACCCTAACCCTAAGGTCCGTCACTATCGCACACTCACCTCACCCGCTCCCTAACCCTAACTCACCTAAACCTGACCTAACCCTCACATCCACACAATCGCACACATACCTAACCCGAGCCCTAACCCTAACTCACCTAACCCACCCTAACTCTCACATCCACTCACACTCACATCCACACAATCACACACTAACCTGAATCCGACCCATAACTTTCCACCACAGCACTGAAAATACCAAAGCAACAGAAACGGACAACCCTAGGAAAAAATGTGGGTTTCTGTTGCTTCAATATTTTGAACATTCGTTTAAATAAGGTCGATCAATCAGCGTTCGCTTGTTTTAGCATTCACTGATCTAATATAGACCCGAAGTAGACACTGTTTTCCCATAACTTTCAATAATCATCCCACACTTATCAGAAAGAGTAGGATTGGAAATAAGCAACAGTGGAATCACCTAAAGCTATTGCTACTAGGCCAGGTTTGGGAATAGTGTATAAAATGTAAAAACATAGTGGGACTTTATACATTATATCTGCCTTTTTGTGGACAGTTGGCTAACTATGAGGAAAATTATAGGCAGTAAAACACACATCCTCTAAAGCAGATAGAGCAGCAGGAATGGGTGTGGGTTCTGGAAAATCCTTCTGTAACTACTGATAGAATTTTCTGACAGACTGAGAAATCTCAGTGTTCTCCCACTGAAAAAATGGGCGCATTCTAATAACAGTCTCAGAGAAAGAGAAACTCCCACAGTGAGAACTGAGATCTCCTCTGAGTCTGAATCAGAAATCTGTAGAAAAGCCCTGTATCTGTCCATGCATCTTCTTGCTTAGATTTATAATTTTGAATCTCTTCAGAAAAAGAAGAATCCCTCCTTATTGTACAAGAAAATACTTTACAAGCAGGATCAATAGCCTGAATTAGACTCAAGTCAGACCCAGTAAACTACTTCTGCCCAAAGATAACTAAGGAGAAATAGAGACATGCTTGGTTTTCTGCTTTTATTTGATAGGAACAATGGGGCCAACCATGTTACTAATGGTAGTAGCAGCTTCCCCAGTAATGGGCACAGCATTCTGACATAACAAAGAATCCTTCCATGTTTCCTCTTCCAGGACTGACAAGAGTGGCTCTCCCTTGCCCTCCCAAGTGGACCCCTACAGCCTCAGAGGATGTGGCTAACCCCCGGTCCATAGTGGTTGTAGGTGCTACACCAGAAGGATCTGAGGTTCAATGGCCTGAGCAATCACTCACCTGTGGCTGAGGCAAACGTTTAGCCTGCTGTTGTGGCAAATGCTATTTGCTGATTTTTTTTTTTCTTTTTTGTGCTGGAGGAAGGAATGCCAGCAGGGCAGATAGTCTGTTCATTGATCAAACTGAAAATAATGCCTCTTTCCTGGAAAATGCAAGCATCAATTGCCAGTAAGCACTACCAGTTCAAAAAGTTACTTTTTGACAGTAAAATACAGTAAACCACAATTTAAAACACTATGCCAGTGTCGCAAAAGTAAAACAAATACATTTTTCCACAAAAATATCTTTTCAGCAACTTTACACCACCTTTAAACTGATGGAAAAGCAGTGCGTCATTTAAAAATGTGTTACAGTCTCAAGAATGTCCATTAAAATGCAACACTTCTAGCTTTAAAATAATTTTTCTGAAGAGGAAAGTAATACATCGGCAAAATTAAGAAAATGGAAGTTTTTTCTTTCCACAAAGGGATCTTATCTGCTCAGCAAAGGAAAACACAAACTGACCATTGATCCTAGAAAGCCTCAGAGGAGCATATTCCTGTGGCAGTAAAGTTCTGAAGGGCTTCATCCTCAAACTAGTTCTTTAGTCAGCTCAGCTAGAGCTGCCTGAAAGTTTAGGTTTGTGGAAGGTGCCACAAAGGTTTGGAAGCTGTCTGGCTCTTATATCCTTGGCATATAAAAATATATACATATATATATATATATATATATATATATATATATATATATACATATGTAGATATCAGATAGATGTGTGTGTGTGTGTGTGTGTGTGTGTGTGTGTGTGTGTGTGTGTGTGTGTGTGTGTGTGTGTGTGTGAGCAAAATCCATATAGATAAAGCTATTGCAGAAGTGATCAGTATGATGAACATCTATGTGGTTGGACAGAAAAGTGAATTGTTATGATAGTCATATCAAGTGCAAATGTAAATATCTATCTATCTAAAAAAAAAAAAAAAAAAAAAAAAAAATATATATATATATATATATATATATATATATGTATATGCATGTATAAATATATATATATATATATATATATATATATATATATAATATATATATATATATATATATATATATATATATATATATATATTTATATAAATATATATATATATATATATATTTATACATGTATAAATATATATATATATATATATATATGTATATATGGGTCTCCTTCTGTTTGTCGTAAGTATACTTCATCGACAAACAGGAGGCCGAGCCCACTTTCACGAAAGTGCAGTATCACGAAAGCCGATTCTGTGAATCACTTTACAGTGGGGATAAGGGAATATATCCTTTTCCTCACTGTATTGCGATCTCAGAGTTAGTATATTTTAGAAGGAGGGTGGGGATGCAGGGTGGCTTGTTTCCCTGCATAAATGTGATTTAGTGTTTTGTTTATTTTTTTATTTTTTTTATTTTTTATTTTTGTGTTTGTTTTTTCTTCTGTTATTTTGTGTTTCGCGAAAATGCATTTTCGACAAAGTGCACTTTTGTGAAAGTGAGTTCGACAGTTTACATTTTGATGAAACGTAATTTTGATGGATCAACATAGATCCATATATCTACATATATATATCTATATCTATCTATATATATATATATATATATATATATATATATATATATATATATATATATATATATATATATATATATATATATACTTCTGTGTGTTTGCATTTATATGGGTTCTGGCACTTAGGCAGCAAGATATTTCCCTGTGGTACATTTGGTTGCGGACACATGGCTGAAGTGATATTCAGCTGCAGAAAAATATGGCTGTTTAGAATTCCTTGAGGACAAACAGAATCATACCATGCCATACTCACAACTTTAATAACCAAGTAGATGGGGGCAGAAGAAGTAATGAGTGTTCTGGTCAGTGTAGATGCTTATATGATTAAAACCTATAGAAGTGTGCTACAGCATGTAGGGAGTCTTACATTCTGTCACATTTATGCACCAGTATGCATTCTGGGTAATGTTCCATAAACACTGTGAAGGAGTTAGTCGTCCGCACACACCAGTTATAAAGGCACTGCCCATTGTGCACTGTATTTTTACTGCCACTGACATACCCAGTTGCCAACCTGCTGCTGATGCCTACCATACTGCCTGCTGCCTCATAATGCCTTGAGGCCATATATATTATTCTCCACCCATGCATTTGGTTATTGAAGTCTTGGGCATGGCACCACATTCTTTTCTTTGCCCACAGGGAATTTGCAACAGCTGTGTTTCTCTACAGCTGAATGTCAATTCAGCCATGTGATCCCAGTCAATTGTACCACAGGGAAATGTCTCATTGCCTAGGTGCCTGAACTCTCTGCAAGGCCATGGAATGCATTATCATAGACCTTATAAACAAGGACATTGGCAACCTCCAAATGCTTGATCCCACACAGTTTGGTTTTGTCACAGGGAGATCATGCCTGTTAAACTTGATCGCCTTCTTCAAAGCAGTCACCAAAGCCATGACAGTGCACACCACCTACCTTGACCTAACCAAAGCCTTCAATACTATTCCCCACTAGGGCATAATAGTTAACTCTCCCAGTTAGGCATCAACCCATATGTTACCAGATGGGCAGCTAAATGGCTCACTGATAGAACCCACTCAGTCAAAATTGGGGAAGCCACCTCTAGTAGTAGACCTGTAACAAGTGGCGTACCCCAGGGATCAATCTTGGGGCCTGTACTGTTTGGGATATACTTTTCTGAGGTGCAAGCCAAAACCAGTGGTCTGTTGCTCACCAAGTTTGCACATGTCTGCAAGCTGGGCACTGTTATAAATTCCCCTACTGATGTGACCATCCTGCAAGAGAGCCATAACCAAATTAATGAGTGGTGCCAGAGGCATGGCCTCAAACTGAATGCCAAGAAATGCATCATTATCCTCTTTGGGGAAAATGATGTCCCAACTAATTATCACATTTGTAACAACATACTAAGCACTCAGTCAGTAGTGAGGGACTTGGGCACCCAGGTTGATAGCAACCTAACTTTTGACCACCATGTTGCCTGCATTGTATGAAAGGCTTTCTACATGGTGCACCTCATAAGTAAGGGTATTTCATCCAGGAACAAGGAGGTCATAACATCCCTCTACTCATTCCTTATCAAACTCATTATTGAGTACAATGAACTTTTCAAAATGTACTTTGCCAAACAGATGCAGCAGTTGGAGAGACCACAAAGGTTCCTGACCAGGCAAATTCAGGGTCTCAAACACCTATGCTATACAGATAGGCTAAAAGCCATGTACCTGTGTCTCATACAGACAGCTCAGAGATGACCTGTGTCTGGCATATAAGGTTGTCTCAGACTCAGCCTTGATGGAGTATGTTTCATAATCCTATTTTATAAAATGTATCTCTTGCCAGGTGATAGCACACTGTTCCAATATTCACAAACACATGCTTTCAGAGAAAGCTAGCTATACTGATGCAGAGGGATGAAGTCCTGACAATGACCCAGAACCAAGCACCTGTAGGAGGCTATGACTGCTCACTTCTTTGTGAAGGGAGAGATAATGAGAATGTGCTGAAGTGAGGTAGGTGGTCCTGCTGGCACCAGATCTTCGACAAGATGATAACCATGAGAGGCCCCTGTACTAGGTGAATGGGCAGGTCATGTAGGAGTATTGTCATTTTTTAAGAGAGCAGGGACACAACTAAAGAGAGGTCCATGCCTAATAGCTCACAGTCATTCCCTGAATGATGCCATTACAGAGGAGTAACGGTTCCTAACAATGCTTCAGGCTTTCCTTTGCATGCATTAGTGTCAGCTCTCAAGCTTGGATCCCACACTGATGGACCTTTTGCATATCTGCAAAATGGACAGCACCATTGCCACTAGACCTAAGGATTTAAACTTTGCTTGTGACTTAAACAGAGTATGTTAGAGGGATAGGTATGTATCTCAGAGTATCCCCATTCTGTGGAATAGGCTTCCCATCAATGTGAATCAGACCCCATCCCTAACCCTATTCAAGCATATCCTGGACCAGTGGATGGGAAATCAGAGATTCACCCCGGTCTGACATCTATGTCTCTGATGGAAAGAGGTAGTCATTAAATCATGCCTTAACTAACATAGACTCCTTAAAATAACCTCTAAGGCACAATAACTCATGGTATACATTTGGGTTGCATGACTAGGCTTATAAGAGTCCCATCTGTCATTATCCTAGTATACAACCCAAACAAAAACCGCAAACAAACAGACAAACAGATTAAGAAAGTGTAGCTGGCTGTAACGTATTCTAAACAATGAAACCAATAAGAAGAATGCTTTAATGGTACAAAAATTGCATGAAGCACATAAACGGCTTTTCATATTCCACACTGAATACTTTTTCAAATGCACATTCAACTAAGTGTCAAGCTATTTAAAATGTTAACACAGCAGGAAGTGACATCAATGTCTAAATCATCCCATTCAAACTCATTCATACAACCTAACAACTAGCGGCAAGACCATGCAACTGAACCCAGCTATGAAAAAACATGGGGCCAACATCATTATTCATAAAAACAGTCCGACTAATGTATATTTTTAACCAAAATGGTTAAAAAACAAAAGAAATACTAAAACGAATTAATCCAGATCCTAAAATATTCATACTATCATTGAAATTAATATAAAATACATATATAATATAAATATGTATTACCTATACTTTTTAGTATACATAAGTAATTTAATTTAATTTAACAACCACTGCAACAGTAAACTGACCCTTCACCAATACAGCGTCATTGCTTATTTTAGTCACGTTGTGCTAAAATAAATTAAAGTAACTTAAAAAGCATTAAATAACATTACCTAACATAAAATCACCTGAACAAACTTTTAATCTTTAAAATGCATTTAAGTGAACTTGCATCATTGATACCAGGGTGGTGACATGCATCCAACCTAACCTGCCACATCACTTCTAATTCTTCCAATTTCAATTGGGTTGGACCAGCCCTTATTATCATCTCTAATCTGATCAATAACCTGAAATTTAAACCTATGATTTGTAGCCGTACTAACATGTTAGGCTAAAGCATTCATAATATTCAGTTTTTTTATGGCATATTGGTGTTCATAAACCCAATCCCTCAAACATTGTTCCATCTTACCTACATAAAATGCTGTGCACAACGACCATCCTGGAATTACAGTTAAATTTTTTATGCAATCTGTACTTAGCTTCACGCACTGTGAAACAATTGCCTGTATCCACATATTTACAGAAATTGTAATTTTCACATTTGAACATCCCTGTCATTCTGGTATTTGACAACATTTTATTTTCCAAGAGGCTTTTTAAGTTATACCCCTTTCTATATGTTACCCTTGGGGTGATGTCAAATTTATTGGCCATGTCCAAATCATTAATAATATACGCCCAGTTTTTCTTCAGAATCTTGTACATTTCTGAGCTCTCGAGATTGAATGTAGAAATAAAATGTATAGTGTAATTCCTTTCTGCTACTTCTGATGGAATAGTTGACTCACTGGTATCTATACCTTCATTGCAATATATGTCCACTGTTCTTGGTTTAAGGATGGGTGAATAAATCCCAACCTGCCTTTTATTAACAACTTCCTTAATCAGATCCCTAGTTTATCTGGGTACGATCTTGCTAAAAACAAATTTTGTAAAAGAGCACATTCAGTTTCAAAATCCATGTCCAGGGACACAATACGAGCTGCGCTGACTAACTGTCCTTTTACTACAGAACATTTTTGTTGGAACGGGTGGCAACTGGAAAAATGTAAAAATGAATTTGAATATGTACTTTTTCTAAACATTCTAGCTAAATAACACCTATTTAACCGGTCTTTCCTTAGATTTATGTCCAAATAGTCTATTTCATCTGTATGGAAATTAGTTGTGAACCTGAGGAAATTTGTGCTGTTATTGATATATTCAATGAATTGTTGTATTTCACATTCCTCTGCTTCTAGGATGATAAAAATATCATAAAAATAACATGTGTACGTTTTGAGTTTGTCTTTAAAGTCATTATTCTCTAACACAAAACACAAAACATCTTTCCCAACAGTGGCCGTATAGTGCAATGAAGGTATAGAAACCAGTGAGTCAACTATTCCATCAGAAGTAGCAGAAAGGAATTACAGTATACATTTTACTTCTACATTAAATCTAGAGAGCTCAGAAATTTACAAGATTCTGAAGAAAAACTGGGCATATATTATTAATGATTTGAACATGGCCAATAAATTTGACATCACCCCAAGGGTAACATATAGAAAGGGGTATTACTTAAAAAGCCTCTTGGAAAATAAAATTTTGTCAAATACCAGAATGACAGAGATGTTCAAATGTGAAAACTGCAATTTCTGTAAATATGTGGATACAGGCAATTGTTTCACAGTGCGTGAAGCTAAGTATAGATTGCATAAAACATTTAACTGTAATTCCAGGATGGTGGTTTACCTAGCAAAATGCAAAATGTGCACAGCATTTTATGTAGGTAAGACGGAACAACGTTTGAGGGATAGGGTTTATGAATACCAATATGCCATAAAAAACCTGAGTATTACGAATGCTTTAGCGAAACATGTTTGTACAGCTGCAAATCATAGGTTTAAATTTCAAGTTATTGATCAGATTAGAAATGATATGATGTGGCAGGTTAGGTTGGATGCATGTCACCACCCTGGTATCAATAATGCAAGTTCACTTAAATGCATTTTAAAGATTAAAAGTTTGTTCAGGTGATTTTATGTTAGGTAATGTTATTTAATGCTTTTTAAGTTACTTTCATTTATTTTGGCACAATGTGAATTTTTTCATGTGACCAAAATAAGCAATGACACTGTATTGGTGAAGGGTCAGTTTACTGTTGCAGTGGTTGTTAAATTAAATTAAATTAAATTATTTATGTATACTAAAAAGTATAGTTAATACATATTTATATTATATATGTACTTTATATTAATTTCAATGATAGTATGAATATTTTAGGATCTGGATTAATTTGTTTTAGTATTTCTTTTATTTTTTAACCATTTTGGATACAAATATGCATTAGTAGGATTGTTTTTATGAATAATGATGTTGGCCCCATGTTATTTCATAGCTGGGTTCAGTTACATGTTCTTGCCGCTAGTTATTAGGTTGTATGAATGAGTTTGAATTGGATAATTTAGACTTTGATGTCACTTCCTGTTACATTTATATTTTAAATGGCTTGACACTTAGTTGAATGTGCATTTGAAAAAGTATTCAGTGTGGAATACGAAAAGCTGTTTATGTGTTTCATGCAATTTTTGTACCATTAAAGCATTCTTCTTATTGGTTTCGTTGCTTGGAATACGCTACAGCCAGCTACACTTTCTTAGTTCATTATCCTGCTATACAAAGTACCTATGAATCTATATGAATCTGTTAACCTCTGTATGTATATCTGTGTGACTTCCTGTGTGTGTGTGTGACTTTTATTATAGGCTTTGTCATTATGGTAAAATGCAGTTAAATGAGACGTGAACTGGAAAAATAGGAATCACAGTTGTAGTTAATATATCACCAAAGTACTTGTATACTTGTGTAAATGTTTATATGTTTATATAACTGCAGATATGCTTCATAATGTACTGATAGTAGTGGCATGCACAAATAATATATACTATGTACGACATGCATTATGTTTACCAGACAGCAATGAAAAACACATATGTAATAAATAATATGGTAATAATATGTCCTGAGTAGCAGTTCCTCTTTTTCTCCTATTGGATGGCAGCAAGGTGTTTGTCCAGCTAATGGTGGTGTATATTTGTTAGAGCTTTCCATTAAAGGAACTTTGTGCTGTCAATTTGCATTAATATCACTGACATAATAATTATGGTAGAAAAGTTGAAGTTCAAATTTTCTTTGCTACTTTGATATCTGTCAAAGGAAAAAACTTCAAAGACCAATTCATGTAAGGATCAAGTATGGCACCCTTTATTACTTGCAGCAAGGAGACAAAGCATGCAGATACAGGATTTGTCTGAATTACTGGTGAGCAGTATGCTACTTTTATACAGTTCTTTCCATGTTACACAGAAATGTTGCTTCTATTGCTGACATAGTTAGACACAGCTTTCTGTATTGTTCTACAGAAAATGTTACTTAGATTTCCTGCTGACATGTTCAGATTTAAAACTCACTATGTGTTACATAGAAAATGTTACTTAGATTTCCTGCTGACATGACTGGATTACAAAAAATACTTGAAAAAAAAAAAACAACCTGGCCTTGGGGCTTATTTTTAGCCCACTACAAACGTTCTATTCTTCAATTGTGCAGTTCTAATATATATGTGTTACATTTTATCTAGATTCAAGGTACATTTCTAGCTTAGGTACAAGTAATGCTGACTACGATTTATACTTTCAGGCAGCCTTTGTTTTCATTATCAATAGCTTCAGCAGCTGTGTACTTTCTCACGGCATAAGCAGAAAATCAATAACTCTTTGTTAAGTCTCATGACACTAGTAGAAATGAAACACTTATTATTATTTTCATGACATTAGCAGAAATCAAATGCTTTCCTGTTAATTTCCAAAGCATAAGCAGATCATAGCTGCGCATATTTTCATGACATAACAGGATTGGAATGTCTCTAGTAGCTTGTGCAGATTCATACAGTGTGAACAGAATAAATGTGTTAACCCTTTTGAACCTCGAATGCACTAAGCATGCATATTACTAATACATATTTTTCTAACAATATCTATTTAACTAAGCAGTCAAATCAAAGTAAAGATGTTGCAATTGATGCATTCACTTAACTTCTTATTTCTGGATACAGAATTGCAGTAAACGTGTTCAGCTATATTCTGCATGCTATTTATGAATCCTTGTCAGGTACAAGCACTATTCATGATCTTGCAACTTTTGAATATTGCCTATAATCAAAATCATGCTTCTCAACTGTACAGATTTTCGTAGAATATCCAGATTTCTACCTCATATTTTTGGTCTGTTTCTCACAAAATTGTGTTTTTTTCTGGCAAATCATTGATAAATCGAGGGTTCACATAATGCCAGACATTGAGTTTCAGACTTCATACCCTCCAGACAATTCATGCTGATGCAAAACCTGTTATTCTATGAACCTTCTAAGTTTCTAAGAGCAGTATTTAAAAAGTGTCCCTATTTTTGGTCTTTTGTTCCTCACATTATTTACGGTTTTGTCCAGATTTTTTGTTCAAAGAGGTTGAGAGGCATGAATATATAAGATTAAACAAAATGCACATTACTGTTTGTAATCTAAAAATATTCCTGCATGGTGCTTGGCATATGGTAGTCTTTGCAGTCATGTGTTTTGTGTATAATTATAGTAGTTAAAAATCATTCTGACAGCAAGCTGTACAAGTGACTCATGGGCATAATAGCATGGATAGCACAAAACTGCTGGAGATTAACTGCTATCTAATTGCACTTAAAAGCAAGTAATTTATAGACTTGGTCATTACCTATCAGTTTACTCATGTCAAACTAACACACCAACTATCACATCCCCCAAAGCTAAGACTTGTTCATAGGTTTATAGGTTCATAGGTTGGTACTAGGCTATCGGCCCTAGGGCCTATGCAAGCCTAGCCATAACAATTCCCAATTCCCTGGATATTTCTTCCCACAATATTTACTTCTCTGGGCCCCTGTCTAGCAGGGAAACTGACATGATCCCCGGGGTGAATTTCCTATCTCCCATCCAGTCATCAAGGTTTCCTTTGAAGAGGGCCAATGAGGCACTCTGCTTGGCATGTATCGGCAGTCTATTCAAGAGTATGGGGAGTCTCTGGGTCAGGAACCTATCCCTCCAGCATGTTTTGTTCATTGTGATGACAAGGTTTAGATCCCTGGACTGTGTGGCTCTGAGGGATTGGGATTTCTTTAAGTGCCACAGAGTATAGCTGGAATTTTTTTAGATGGTCAGCATATGGCATCTGCTTTAGGCCTGTGATTCTTTTAGTGAGGTATTTCT
This sequence comes from Protopterus annectens, assembly GCF_019279795.1. Taxonomy (NCBI): domain Eukaryota; kingdom Metazoa; phylum Chordata; order Ceratodontiformes; family Protopteridae; genus Protopterus; species Protopterus annectens. The sequence continues at coordinate 1,350,397,652 of NC_056732.1, forward strand.
GTGGCCTTTCCAGCTATTGCAGATATCTTGTGAGGTACATACCAAATGGGGCATTATACTCTATAATGGGTTTAATGAGGGATGAGTACAGTGGGACAATGACCTCCTTTTTTCTGGATGAAAAGTCCTTAGTAATGAGGTGTGCCACATAGAAGGATTTTCTGACTGTTGTGGCGATGTGGTTATCGAAAGTGAGACCACTGTCCACCTGTGTCCCTAAGTTCTCATCACACTTTCGATGTTTAGCGTCCTGCCACCTATGTGGTAATTCATGGGTACATGTTTTTTTCCAAAGGGGATAACTATACATTTCTTGGCATTAAGCTTGAGCCCATGGCTCTGGCACCAGGCATCTGTTTCTGTAAGGCCTTTTTGTAGAATATCCACATCATTTGGGGATTCAACAATGGCTCCCAGTTTGCAGTCATCTGCAAGCTGTGTTAACCAGAGTCCCTTAGTGTTGGCCTGTACTTCAGAGAAGTAGATGCCAAACAAGAGTGGTCCCAGAACTGAACCCTGAGGTACTCCACTTGTCACTTGTCTGGAGCTGGATTTGGAGTCGGCTACTTTTACAGTCTGGGTTCTGTCAGTAAGCCAGTTGGCAGCCCATCGAGTGATGTAGGGATTTATGCCCAGCTTAGTAAGTTTATCTATGATTCCAGAGTGGGGGATGGTGTTGAAGGCCTTGGTGAGGTCCAGATAGGCTGTGTGGACCACCTTACCCACGTCCACAGCTCTGGAGACTGATTTGAAGAAGTCAATCAGATTCAGGAGACAAGATCGGCCCTTCACAAACCCAAACTGGGTGTGGTCCAGTGTTTGAAGGTTGCCAATGTCTTTGTTTATAAGTTCCATGATAATGCGTTCCATGCCCTTGCAGATCAGGCTTGTCTCTCAATTGCTATGATTTAGGTTTGATTGCTATGATTTAGGTTTAGCACTATGATTTTGGCCCAGAGAGTTAGCCTTGCTTCTCCTAACTTTCTGATGCTCATAAAAACATACATGTTTATGGGTACATATCTTATTAAATCAATAAGCTAAGCCTATATTACAACAAACTTTACAGGGTCAGGAATATAAAGATCTCCTATTATAAAAGATAAGAAGGCACTCCTCTTTCCCACCCTCTGCTATAATTTTTAAAGGATAGTACTATAACATTTAAGGCATAGTGCTAGAGAAACATGGGCTTAAAACACTTCCACAACAGTGATGTATATATTTTCACTGTACATTATAAATGTGGTGACTGCACTGTATAACTGCAAAATATATATATTATAATTGCAGTTTTTACCCATAAACAACAGGGATTACATTATGCTAACTTACATAACTGATATTATAAGACCATTTCTATGGCCATGTGACTGATTCCTGGGTAATATGCAAATTAATATGAGTGACATCTGTAAGCTGTGTTCCAATATTAAACTGGTTAGTACCTTGGAGTCTTGTTGTTGGGTGATATCCTCTATGTACATACCAGATTTTGGCTCACACACATATCATTGCAGTTCTGCTTCTCATAAACTATATTATAACCTAGCAAACTCAGAGAAGTGTAAGCACTTTAGGTATCTTCATTAGTCATACACTGGTGGCAACAACACACTTCAAACAGCAACATCATAAACATATTAGCAGTATACCCCTACCATATACATTGCAATGCATTTTTGCCAACACACAATGATACAGGACAGACATTTATAAAAATGAAGGAAATTAGAACCTGTTATTTTAAATTGTCATAATAATGTGGTTGCCAGTCTGGTTGTTTAAACATAATACATGTTGAAGATACATTTATTTATCATTATGTATACCACTAGTAGGGATAAGAGTAGCGCATGTCTTCTGTTATATTGTCATATAACTTTTCCTATAAGTATGTAAAATGTGTTCTTTGATGAATGGGTAATATGTTAATCATAAAGAGTTTAGCTGTTTACTGATGTAACTAAATCCTCCTGCTTGAGAAACTGTTATAATGATTTGAGATACTGGTTAGCACCACTGCTAGTACTGCGCAGGAGTAGTATGTTATCATAGTGTTACAGTTAACTTGTTTACAATAATTGCCTTACCAATAAGTGTGATCCAATATCAGCTCTCTGCCACACATTGCATTACACCATTCACATTATATTCACATATAGTTGTACTACTCAGACTGCCATGTATTTGCAGATATCAGCTGTAAGTATATTCAGGTATACACTGTACTACAACAGTTTGCAGTATTCAAGACATGCTAGAAAAGACTAGGCATTGTGGTAACTCTGCTCATCTTTCACATTCCTGCACATACACATGTTAATCTGCAGAACATTTTTTTTCTTTTTTGTATATCAGTGGTATTGCAGGATGTGATGAGCACTGATGTATCTGTGATACCACCATTATGCAGTATCAACAAAGTATTTTAACTCCTACTAAAGTAGAGCTGACCAGCTGGGATGGACTGGTTAAAACAGAGTGCAGGTGAAGCGTAAAATTGAACACCAACATTGCTGCTTAGAGAGGATGCCTTGACACAGTACTGGGAGGACCAATCCTCCCTGCATTGGCATAATTTAGAAGACCACTGTGAACTATTAGACATGAGCATGTTGTTACATGTGCCCACCCCCCTCCTAATGTTGTGAAACCTCTGCATAGCCTATATCTTCACTTACTCGGGACACTGTTCATAGCTCGGGACACTGTTCATAGCTCTGGTCTTTAGTGACACATCTAGAATGGCCCATCTCACACCAGCATGTCGTCCTTATGCCTCCTTTGAACAGGATGATCAGGCACAGCATCATCAGTTTTCTCTTCCTTCCCCCACCAGCTCTTACAAGTGCTTGGGCCACTAATTAACCATCACTGGGAGTCATTACAATCATGTAGGCTTTGCACTATGCCTACACGATCTAAACATATTAACTCGATGAGCAGAGCACTACCTCAACATGTATGTTGCTTATCATGCCTACACGTTTGCAAGCACTTTTTTGTGGCCAACAATAGTGTTCACAGCCATTCAAAGGTACTTGCAAGCACAATTAAAGAATGCAAACAAAACAGCTAGCCTATAAGCAAACCTAGTATACCAGCCTGACCTTGAGTAGCATCTTACCCTCACCAAGAATGATGCCACAATATGAAGACAAGATGATCAATTTCAACAATTGGCTTAAGTGTTGGTGTCATTCAAAGGGGATCCAATGCCTGTCAGCCTGGGATGACATGCTCGACAAGCCACGATGCTTCGCTAGGGACGGCTTGCACCTGTCACCCTGGGCTTTTGGATATTGGCAAAGGCTCTTGCTACCCCCATAGTGCCTTTTAGGCAAGGCTCAAAAGACAACCCCACCTCCATAGGTATCACAAGGATAAGAAACTAAGAGTAATGCTACTCAACGCCAGAAGTCTAAACCTCAAGATGTACGCACTGAAACTCTCCTTAGCATGGAGAACATCGATATCTGTGCAGTAACAGAAACCTGGTTCAAGGCTCCCGAGAGAACCCCAGCACTACCAGGTTATACCTCATACCATGCTTTTCGGCCCCAAAACTTGGACCGAACCACAAAAGGAGGGGGAGTATCAATATTTGTCAAAGATACCCACACCTCCAGGTTGGTGGCACAGCACGAAGCATCAAAGACTATCCATGTGCAACTAACTGTGGGTAAAACTGCCTTCCAGTTTATAGCCTGCTACAGACCACCCTCCCAAACACAGGAACCCCACTTGGCCTTCCTGAGAATACTGGAAAATATGAAGGTCTCTCCAAACACCATTATATTGGGCGACTTCAACTACTCAAACATAGACTGGGAGCATTACTCTAGCTCCAACACCTAGCCCAAAGGTTCCTAGAATTTATAAACTCAAATGCTATGGAACAACTTGTTACCACTCCCACAAGAGGGGAAAACATACTGGACCTGATCATCACCAACATGGGGACACTATGCTCCAGACCAGAAGTGTATCCCTCACTGGTAAGATCAGACCATAAACTAATCTCACTGGATATTCACATCCCGACCCCACCCCCTGCCCAGAAAACCACAGTGAAAAACTTCTCTAAAGCAAATTTCACATGCCTCAAAACCGGCGAATCCTACAAAGCCCCCGGCCTGTGGAAAATACGGCCCAGACCGCAGAATCCTTTATAAACGCATTCTATGAACACCTTCAGGAATGCATGGATCATGCAATCCCAAATAAAACCAAGACCCAATCCTCCAAAGGCAGACGTCCTGTCTGGTGGACCCCAGCCATAAACAAACTATACAATAGAAGGAGGAAGCTACTACATGATAGAGCAAAATCCCAAAAGGGAAGGCATCTCTGATCAGTATTAGCAAAAACTACGGGCACTCATAAAATCGCCTAAGGCCAGCTTCGAGAGAAAATTGCACAGGACACTAAAGATAATCACAAGGCTTTCTTTAGTTATGTTAGGAACCTGGGTGGGAATTCCCAGATATGCTCAGAATTACTACAAAATGACCAAAAATACACAGAGCCCACACACATTGACAACATCCTAGCTGACAGGTTCAGTGCAAACTTCTCCCCTCTCCCACCAAAAGGACAAATATCTATCCCAACAGAGTGCTGCCCCTGACATCTCAGATGCTCAGGTAAGAGCCGCCTCCAAAGCAAAAATACAGCATCAATGGGACCAGATGGTGTCCCGGCTGCGCCCCTACATGAACTCCAAGAAGAGCTAAACCCAAACATAAAACTACTGTTCAATCTTAGCCTTACTACAGGATATGTACCCAAAGAGTGGCGTACAGCAACAGTGGTCCCTCCACAAAGGTGGTCCCTCAACGGATCCTGGAAACTATTGCCCCATAAGCCTGACTAGCTTGGTCTGCAAAGCTATGGAAAGGATCATCATGGACCTCATAAATAAAGATATTGGGGACCTACAGACACTGGATCCTACCCAGTTTGGCTTTGTTAAGGGCAGATCCTGCCTCTTAAACCTGGTCGATTTCTTTGAAACAGTCACCAAGGCCATTGACGAGGGAAGGTGGTCCACACAGCCTACCTGACCTCGCAAAGCCTTCGATACAATACCCCACTCGGTCATTATAGATAAGCTCACCAGCTTAAATATAAACCCCTATGTCACTAGATGGGTTGCAAACTGGCTCAAGGACAGAACCCACATGGTTAGAATTGCTGGAGCCATGTCAGACTCCAAACCAGTTACAAGTGGCGTCCCACAAGGCTCAGTCCTGGGACCTCTCTTGTTCGGTATATATTTCTCGGCGGTACATGCCAACACGGAAGGACTGTGGCTGACCAAGTTCGCAGATGACTGCAAACTGGGCGCCATAATCAACTTTCCAGCCGACACAAGCATCCTCCAAAAGGGCCTCATAGAAACAGACAACTGGTGCCAGAGCCATGGCCTCAAGCTAAACGCCAAAAAGTGTATAGTCATCCCCTTTGGCAAAAACAAAGTGCCCACAAATTACCACATAGGTGGTAATCCATTAAGTACAGAAGAAGTCATTAGGGACCTGGGGACCCAAGTTGATAGCAATCTCTCATTTGACAACCACGTGGCCAAAGTGGTTAGAAAACATTTTATATAGCCCACCTAATCATGAAGGGATTCACATCTAGATCAGGGAGGTCATCGTACCTCTTTACTCATCCCTCATCAGGCCCATAATTGAGTACAATGCCCCTTTGGGATGTACCTTACCAGACACCTGCAGCAACTGGAAAGACCCCAAAAGTACCTCACCAAGAAGATCAAAGGGCTCAAACAGATGCCATATGCTGCCCGGTTAAAGAAACTCCAGCTCTACTCAGTGGCATACCGCCTGCTCAGAGGCGATCTGTGCCTGACGTATAAAGCCATGTCCAACCCGAATTAATGGACATGCTGCACCTCAGAAAATCCAATCCCATCGAAGCCACGCGCCGAGAGACTTGAACCTCAGCACTGAAATAAATAGGACATGCTGGAGGGACAGATTCATAACCCAGAGGCTCACTTCACTCTGGAATAAAATCCCAGTCCAGGTTAGGCAGAGTCCCACATTGACTCTCTTCAAGAGGAATCTTGATGAGTGGATGGGAGATCGTAGGTTTACCCCGGCTAACACTTCTGTGTCACTGTTAGACAGAGGCACAGTATACTAACCTCAAAAAAAGGCATAGCAAAATTAATTTAAAATGGGTATAAAGCCAAACACACTCTGGCTAGGCTTATAAATGCCCTAGGGCAGATAGCCTAGTATGAACCTATGAACCTATGAACATGCTGTAGCCCAGCAGTACTAAAGGCAAGTACAGTGAAAGAATTTTGAGGGAGGGGAAGTGAATTGGGGGAATTGTACACACATAACCTTTGTTGTACTGCAGACGTAACTAAGACAAAGAGGTGAAATGTTATCAGATAATGCAGGCAAATGTGCTGATCTGTGAAACAAGCATTTGTAGCATACAAAAACTGCCATATTGATGTAATCATTATTTTCAATGACAATTCTTGATTCACGCACATAAATAAAAACAGACATGCTAACATAGGATGTGAATGGGACAAAACCCTGCAGTGTAACAAAGGGGAGTTAATTTGATATATATGTTAATAAAATGCTGAGTTGAAACAATATTTAGCAAGGACAGTGGATATATTATGGGATGAATGCAAACACTGCAGTTATTGCATATGAGATATATATATATATATATATATATATATAGGGAATTTATGTAAGCTAGCTGACACCACTGCTATATTCTCTACTTCAGCATGTATATAAAAGAATAAGTGGACCTTACAGCTATTGTGTAATACATCTGAAAGGGACATGTTTTTTGCAAATAACTGTTATAGGAAATGGGTTTTTCACCTATAAACATGCAATAGATAAGCATATTCTGTATAGTCATATAAATGATAAGCAGTAATATAATAACATTCAACATATCTAAGTGCCAAATGACAAGGCAAATTGGACATTATTTCATGATTTCAAGTTTTCCTTTGGAAAATGGCACACATCTCATAGATTGTTACACTGTGCATGCTTACAAGGAATTACAGGGTTCAGTAACATAGCAATTCAACAGCAACAGCACACAAGAAAGTGTCATAACAGAGACTCAGTGATGATATCTGATGATCTGGCAGCATGCCATACGGTAAAAAAATGTTTTACAAAACCCTTGACTGCCATTGAGCTGTATGGTATGAAAAGAATTGCAGTAATAAATGAATGTTTGGATGAAGACATGCAATACAGAGCATAATTAAAAAAAAATAATGTTTGTGAGCAATGAAAGACATGCTAAATATTCACATCTTGTCATCACTGAAGGGTTTACAGCACTTTCCTGTCATAAGGGGTAAGGATGCCCTACCTTGTAGAACAAAGCCTGGAAAAGCACTGCTGTCTGACAGACAGAACTTACCAGATTTAAACTTCTGTCTTTGATACTAAGGTCTCTATAGACCTCTGTACTGACTGCATGTATCACAAGACAAAGCAATGGAGGCTGTCACAAATAACTGAAATCAATGTGTGAAGTAAGAAAGGAGTTACAAATATGATGTCAACAATCTGATTTATTCAGAATGCTGAAAAGGAGCTATGCATGTTACTGCTCACACAGCAGTACAATATCAATGCTTCTTTGCCAGGAAAGCTGTTTACATTGTGTAGTACACACACTGTCCCAGAACTGAACACATCATACCTGTGCAGATATGCTATACAAGTCAGTACGCAATGCATGAGGGTGGCTTAATGGCTAAGGTGTTTGCCTTACAAACACAAGGTGCAGGGTTTGAGTCTCACAAGGGCTAATTGGCTAGGCTTAAAATGGCTCACAAGGGTAGTTAGCTTTGCATTAAAACTATGTGCTACAGGAACACCTACAGCATGACATGTCTCAAATAGTAATTTCACTGCCATGAAATCACAACATAGGGTTATATATCATTGTGCAACCTAAAAATGGATACAAATAACTAAACACAATGATTTTTGTGTAATATCAGTGCATTTATATAATATTGCCCTTTTTGGGAATTGAACAACAAGCTATATAAGTTTACTGACTAATGACATGTGGAAGAAACACCAGTGCCACAGTGGAAGTCTTAAAACAAATGTGACACTCCATTTATGCTAATTCATTATATAGAAGGAGTGTGTCACAAACAATCTCATTGAGATAAAAGAGATGATGAGGCCTCTCCCACTATAAATGTACACATTATAACTGTGGTGGGTGCCTTTCTTGCATTACAGTAAAAGGCTACAAAATGCTAACAGTCACTGAATGTGAGTTTTGCAGATCTGAACATTTTCCTACAGGAAATGCATGATATTGCACAGAACTAATGCATCATGGTAGAACTGTCACTACAATCATGTGATTGCTGGTATTTTAAGTCCATCGTGTTATTGCTGCAAGTGATATGTGTGCCTATAATTGCTGTAGTAAGGCAATAACATGCAGAATATTGTCTCATTCCCTCATGCCAGAGGAGAACACTTACTACAAATGTTATGTAGAGAAAATATAATCACATGTCATCATTACTCTGAATAAAAGCATTGCAATGTGAGAAATTGCCATAGCTTGTTGTAAGAAAAATCAGTATCTAGACATGTACACCGCAACTATGTTTGACAACAGTGTTAGTGACATGTACATCCCTCTCAACCTCTTAGAATAAGAAATATGGACAAAGCCATGAAAAAAGTGGTACAAATAGGGACAATTTTTAAATATTGCTCTTAAAAACTTAGAAAGTTGATAGGTTTTCCATTAGCATGCATTTTCTGAATGGTATGATGTCTAAAACTCAAATGTCTGTCATTATTTTCTAACTTCAGCCTTTAATGATTTGCCACTAATTTACCAGAAAGCCACACTTTTATGAAAAATGGACCAAAAATATAAGGCAAAAATCTGGACAGTCTGCAAAAAATCTGTACTGTTGAGAGGTATGGACATGTACAGATCACAAGCTAGAGAACAGTGCCTACATTTCAAGACCCACACTGCATGTTGTTTTACAACTGTGACAGTGCCCAGTTGAATGGATTATATTACTATTGTTTATTAGCTGGATATCTATGCCTTAAAGTGATCAAAGGGCACAATAACACTGTACAACTGCACATCATATATGTATTTGAAGAGTAGTTTACACAGCATGAGGGTGAAAGACACATTAATAGCCTGCCTTGAACGTCCTACAATATGAAGCTATACAATGTATAAAGCACCGAATCAAAGTTACGCAACACAGGAGAAGTCACACTACAACTGTGAGATACTGCAGTTATGTATGCATTATGTAAACCTTTTGTTGCCAAAAGTGTATTCTCCCTAGGGATGTTTGAATTTGCTAGTTTAACATTGTGCCACTTAAAATAAATCTCATAAGTGGAAGTGTACATAACGGTAGTTGCAAGGTAGCCATCTGTGTATGACAGTAATCACAGTCACACTATTTAAGTAAGGATGGACTTGAATCACCTACCTATCTAGTTACATAACCTGCAGAACACAGTAACTGCAACTTAAATAGACCAGTTTAATATATAGATGCTTTCATTTTGTCACAACTAAAACCTCTTCAGATATCATTTTTTCTCTTCTTTTTTCTTTTATATACTAATTACAAAATCATGTGATCTACTATTTAAAATGTCATATAACCACCGTGCCTGAAATCCAGAGCTCATCCATCCTTAACTTGCTTTCTAAAAATATGAACTCCCAGATGAAAACATATATATATATATATATATATATATATATATATATATATATATATATATATATACATACAGTCTACAAACATGTAACTAGAAATTACTCCATTCCATAAGAAACAATAAAATACATGTAAATATAAATAAAAATCCAAGAAAATCTTAAACCTATATCTTGCAGCATTATGTTGTTATAAAATCATTCCCTCCTCATGAAATGCACAATCAATACATTAAACCAATGTTTATTTTTATAATCGAGTATGCATTTTATTTTTCAGAAATGTTTTTATATAAATAAAACTGTTTTAAAACACTTTTTTCTGAAATATTTTTTGAAAATTAATATAATCTTTCCATGAAACCTACCTACTAAGAGCCTTTAATTTAAAAAAGGGGGGCAATGGATAAACTGTCATTGAGATCTGGCCAGAAATAGTCGTTTAAAGATATTTGCCACATTATTTTCTGTTTCTCCAATACTGTCCCCCATGCCACCCACCATGGATTTGTTTTCAACATTTTCCAATATTATGAATTTGAAACAATGTCTTGAATGTTCCTTAATATGTTTAAAACTAAGTCTCCCTATTGGGAGTACAATGTTTTTGCAAATGATGTGTTGCTGCACTTCTCAAATGGCATGATAACAAACTGCTGCAAAAGGAGAGGAATATGGACATTTGCAGTTAACTATATAATGGGAATATCAAATGTAATGAAATATTAATTTGATCTACATCTGTGATCGAACCCATGACACAATGCAAAAACATCAATCTACAAACAGGGAAATTATTTCAACATGCCAGATAGGTAGTTCTAGTTCAGTAAATCTAGCGGTCTAAGAACTGTTACAATAACTGTTTCATTGTACTGCCTTTACTCTATATTCCCATAGTACTTTAGATTTAAGCACTTAAGAAACTGTTTTAATATCAGTGCATTTATATAATATTGCCCTTTTTGGGAATTGAACAACAAGCTATATAAGTTTACTGACTAATGACATGTGGAAGAAACATCAGTGCCACAGTGGAAGTCTTAAAACAAATGTGACACTCCATTTATGATAATTCATTATATAGAAGGACTGTGTCACAAACAATCTCATTGAGATAAAAGAGATGATGAGGCCTCTCCCACTATAAATGTACACATTATAACTGTGGCGGGTGCCTTTCTTGCATTACAATAAAAGGCTACAAAATGCTAACAGTCACTGAATGTGAGTTTTGCACATCTGAATATTTTCCTACAGGAAATGCATGATATTGCACAGAACGAATGCATCATGGTAGAACTGTCACTACAATCATGTGATTGCTGGTATTTTAAGTCCATCGTGTTATTGCTGCAAGTGATATGTGTGCCTATAATTGCTGTAGTAAGGTAATAACATGCAGAATATTGTCTCATTCCCTCATGCCAGAGGAGAACACTTACTACAAATGTTATGTAGAGAAAATATAATCACATGTCATCATCACTCTGAATAAAAGCATTGCAATGTGAGAAATTGCCATAGCTTGTTGTAAGAAAAATCAATATCTAGACATGTACACCGCAACTATGTTTGACAACAGTGTTAGTGACATGTACATCCCTCTCAACCTCTTAGAATAAGAAATATGGACAAAGCCATGAAAAAAGTGGTATAAAAAGGGACAATTTTTAAATATTGCTCTTACAAACTTAGAAAATTGATAGGTTTTCCATTAGCATGAATTTTCTGAAGGGTATGATGTCTAAAACTCAAATGTCTGTCATTATTTTCTAACTTCAGCCTTTAATGATTTGCCACTAATTTTGCCAGAAAGCCACACTTTTATGAAAAATGGACAAAAAATATAAGGCAAAAATCTGGACAGTCTGCAAAAAATCTGTACTGTTGAGAGGTATGGACATGTACAGATCACAAGCTAGAGAACAGTGCCTACATTTCAAGACCCACACTGCATGTTATTTTACAACTGCGACAGTGCCCAGTTGAATGGATTATATTACTATTGTTTATTAGCTGGATATCTATGCCTTAAAGTGATCAAAGGGCACAATAACACTACAACTGCACATCATATATGTATTTGAAGAGTAGTTTACACAGTATGAGGGTGAAAGACACATTAATAGCCTGCCTTGAATGTCCTACAATATGAAGCTATACAATGTATAAAGCACCGAATCAAAGTTACGCAACACAGGAGAAGTCACACTACAACTGTGAGATACTGCAGTTATGTATGCATTATGTAAACCTTTTGTTGCCAAAAGTGTATTCTCCCTAGGGATGTTTGAATTTGCTAGTTTAACATTGTGCCACTTAAAATAAATCTCATAAGTGGAAGTGTACATAATGGTAGTTGCAAGGTAGCCATCTGTGTATGACAGTAATCACAGTCACACTATTTAAGTAAGGATGGACTTGAATCACCTACCTATCTAGTTACATAACCTACAGAACACAGTAACTGCAACTTAAATAGACCAGTTTAATATATAGATGCTTTCATTTTATCACAACTAAAACCTCTTCAGATATCATTTTTTCTCTTCTTTTTTCTTTTATATACTAATTACAAAATCATGAGATCTACTATTTAAAATGTCATATAACCACCGTGCCTGAAATCCAGAGCTCATCCATCCTAAACTTGCTTTCTAAAAATATGAACTCCCAGATGAAAACATATATATATATATATATATATATATATATATATATATATATATATATATATATATATATACAGTCTACAGACATATAACTAGAAATTACTCCATTCCATAAGAAACAATAAAATACATGTAAATATAAATAAAAATCCAAGAAAATCTTAAACCTATATCTTTATGTTGTTATAAAATCATTCCCTCCTCATGAAATGCACAATCAATACATTAAACCAATGTTTATTTTTATAATCGAGTATGCATTTTATTTTTTAGAAATGTTTTTATATAAATAAAACTGTTTTAAAACACTTTTTTCTGAAATATTTTTTGAAAATTAATATAATCTTTCCATGAAACCTTCCTACTAAAAGCCTTTAATTTAAAAAAGGGGGGCAATGGATAAACTGTCGTTGAGATCTGGCCAGAAATAGTCGTTTAAAGATATTTGCCACATTATTTTCTGTTTCTCCAATACTGTCCCCCATGCCACCCACCATGGATTTGTTTTCAACATTTTCCAATATTATGAATTTGAAACAATGTCTTGAATGTTTCTTAATATGTTTAAAACTAAGTCTCCCTATTGGGAGTACAATGTTTTTGCAAATGATGTGTTGCTGCACTTCTCAAATGGCATGATAACAAACTGCTGTAAAAGGAGAGGAATACGGACATTTGCAGTTAACTATATAATGGGAATATCAAATGTAATGAAATATTAATTTGATCTACATCTGTGATCGAACCCATGACACAATGCAAAAACATCAATCTACAAACAGGGAAATTATTTCAACATGCCAGATAGGTAGTTCTAGTTCAGTAAATCTAGCAGTCTAAGAACTGTTACAATAACTATTTCATTGTACTGCCTTTACTCTATATTCCCATAGTACTTTAGATTTAAGCACATTTACCCAAAGGTACCCAAACTACTGTGGCTGAAATTAAAATTTTCAGCTTTTGCTATAGGAAATTAAACACTGTTCATTGTTATTCAGTATTGATGCACTATATCACCCTCCATGCAAATACTGAGGATAAAAAAGTAAAGGCTTTCCTATTGGCCACCTCTTGACATGTGTGTTGTATATAATTCTATTTTTGACCAGATTAAATGTGTGAAAAACATGTTGATAGGACAGTTGTCAAAATGGGGGACAAGCAGAGGGTAGGACACAGTGGAAAGAATGCAAGAATATGCAGGATGGTAGTGGGAGAGCACCATAGCTATCCACCTCTTCGGAACAGAAATGTAGAATTGTAACAAATATTTAATGAATTTGGAGACTCGCCATACCAGGGATGGGTGACAACAACAGAATAATGTTGTACAGTCAATTGCATTGATCCAAGTGTAAAACCAAAAACAATAACTAGGAGCAACGCAATGAAGGGCATACACACTTCTATTCCAAGTTACGTAAATTGAAGAAGTAGCAAAGATTCAGTCCACAGATCTCGATGTCAGTCTGATGAAGCTGTGAAGCGAAAGCGCTAACCGTAGTTTTATGTGCACTCAAATAAACTGATTTTATGTTATATATTTTGAGATCTGTTTTATTCTGCTGTGCTTCCTACTAGGGGCATTAACTCCTCGTGGATCTATTTTTTCAACTTTTATATATTGATCCAAGTGTGTAAGAAAACACACTGGTGAAGTGGAGAGCTATGTATGGTATGTAACTTTTTGTGGGACAGGTGCTCATTTTCTGAATTTTTTTTATAGAGAGCAGAATGTTGGAGAAGGGGTTTAGGAATGTCAGGATCAAGTAGTTAGGTTAGGTTAGGAAGCAGGAGCAGATATACAGGGAATACAAGACAGACAGGGAAGGTGATGGACACAAAAGGTTGGGGACACCATGACTGGGGATAGAAAAGCGACATCTGAGGTACACTGATATCCAGCTTTAGAAGAATAAGAATCTAGTCCTCACCCTTGGAGCTGTCATCAGCTGTCTCTTGTATCAGCTGCCAGGGTCAGTGCCTGATATGGTATTGCTTTTGCTATCTGATGCAGGAACTTTTCAACTCTACAAATATGTGCACGAAGACCCCTCTCCATTATATCCTCCACCAGCCCTGTCAGCTCCTGGCAGGTGATAAAATCACCACCTTCACTGGTACTGCTCATGGATGTTACCACTGTAAAAGCATCTGAGTCAGAACTACCTAACACAGGTGGAGCAGGTAGGAGAGAGGGGCTGTGGAGGCAATGCTGATAGATTGTGAACCCAAAATGCTGAGTGTCTGTGCTGCTCCAAATGTGGAAGTATGGCAGGCTGAGCTACAGCTGACAATCTAGCTTTTTGTGCTGTTAGTCATTTTGATTTCAGCAGCATGGTATGCTAACAGCAGAATGCTAATTAAGTAGAAACCCTGAAAGAAAATTAAAATAGAAACAGGGAGGGGGAGCAAAAAAAGAAAAAAGAAGAAAGAGAGAGGGGAGAGAGAGAGAAAATTAGATCCATGTTTTATCACATTATTTTTTTTCAATAAACTTTTTCGGCAATACATAAACAAATATGATAACTGACTACTGTACATTTTGACATAGCCGTATATGATGGGAATGCATTAATGTGCCATAAAATAAACAACTCTCACTCCTAGGATATAAAAAATAGCAGCCTTTATTTCCCTATGATATATATATATATATATATATATATATATATATATATATATATATATATATATATTCACATGTAATAATTGCAGTTGCTATAATTGAATTGTTCCTGACATATTGCTTTTAATATTTTATTTAATATTTGTTGACCGGAAAAGTTCAACTAGGACAGAGCCTATTTTCAGTGGACGTCCAGGGAGAAACACTCCAGATGCATGTCTTCAGAATGTGAGAGGAAACCCACATGAATGCAGGCAGGGAGGATATGCAGACTTCACACAGAAGGCATCCCAGCCAAGAATCAAACCATAGAACATCTTGCTGTGAGGCGTCAAAGTTAACCGCTGCACCACTGCTATCCCATAATAAAACCTAATTACTGTTTCTGGGTACTGATCCCACACACTGTTAAGATATTTTTTTTCCATTGCCTAATACAAGCAGCAAGCTATTGGATAAGCCATGCATGCTTGATATCAAGGTTGAGGTATGACTGCTGAAGATACTACTGAGTGAGGGACAGAAAATAATTATCTGGCTTGCATTTGGACCTGAGGCATACTTACCCTGTGCCTCTCTGAGATGAGTTAATCTCTCTTGGTGCACCTCATGGTTTAATGACATATCATACATAAGTAATGTGTGTAGTCATACTTTTTCAATCATTGTGTGCATAATGGATGCACACATTCATACATACTTGAGTTCACAGCTATCCTGTATGTGTATTACAAATTTAATTATAAAATGTTATGTTTCATCTCATACAGGGATACAGCATCCAAGACATCTGTACCCCATAAGTCTCCATTCACTGATGCAGAAAATTAGGTCATTATCCAGGCTTCCATCACCATAGAGGGTATCTCTTAGTAAGAGGTAGATGTGGCAAATCTGCCAGAGACAGGATATGGCAGAGTTGGTCAGTGACATCAATGCTCTTGGAGGGCAGGGGAGAACTTACTCACATATACAACAAGTGATATGATCACCTCAGCCCACTGTAGGTTGGCTGCAGTTGCCTGGAAACAGGTAGCTATGAGGGGTGGTCCAGCTACTGATCCACCACTGACTGAAAAGGAGGATGTTCTGTCCACTGTCAGAGATACAGATAGCTCAACAGAGAGTTCACACAGAATCCTGGATGTTGTTACTGATATGGATGACAAACAGAGTGTCTCAAGCAGAATTTCCAGCTATGCAACATAAACATAAACAATAAGTGTCATTCTATATATCTTTATATGCATACATTTGTATATCTGATATATCTAGAACCAGATATAAGTGTGTGTTAGGTGACATGGTAGTAGAGAGATAGAGGAAGATGTTTTTTTTTTTTTTTTGTGGGGAGAATTCAGCTGGTCAGTAGATTATTGTATGAGATGATTCTTAGTCTTGACAAGTAAAGAGAATTGCTCTCTGTTTCTTGTTTTATTTACATTGTGATACTTATCAGCCTTTTTTCCTATCCTTTCCTTACATACAGGGACATCTGGATTGCAGATTGCAAGCCCATCTGTTCATTTTAAGCACACATTTTTATTGTTATTAGTGTATAGAAGGTAGATTTAGGTCTAACTGAGACTAATATTTTTATTGCTGTAACATCTATTATAGTTTAACATACCTTTCGTATGACAAAGTTTTGATAATTTTCATTCCCTGTCTTGCTCTTTGTTGTGTTTATTGTTTGTTATCAAAGGTGATCCAGGCAGTGCCAGTGTAGAACTCCTACCACCTTATGTCAGAGTATTAGTAGCGTCTGATGATGATGATGGTGGCACCAAAGAGGCAAAGTCTGGGGGTCCAGAGGGGCAGTCTGACACTGAGGATGTGGCTCCCACATCCCCTACCCATATTTTGGATACAATCAGTATGTCTGCACATAGCCATGATGCAGATCCCTCTGATATTGGACAGGCTAAAGCTACTCAGTTGTTCAGGGTAGTGTGGTTACTTTGGTTGCTGATCTGGTTGATATTTCAGGTAGCCATTGTAAGGGCGAGGTGCTACATTGAACTGTACATAAAGGTGCTCAGATGAGACCTACTATCCACCCTCCTCCTGATGTAGTGTGTCATTAGGTGTAACCAGATGATATGTGTAGGGCCATGATTGAGGCACAGGAATCACTAGGGCCTAAGAAGAGTCAGGGTGAATACTAAACATAGTGTATTCTGATGTACATAACTCCCTGAACCATATGGGTGACCCATTGGACAGGATGAATGGCACACTAGACTGGGTAGTGTCTGTGATGGAATGTCTGCAGGGGGAGTATAGGCATACACATAGACGGAGAGCTGCTACATCTTCTTTGCCAGATCTTGCTGCTGTAGTGACACTACTTCCACTGCTCCATCAGTGATTGTAGTGGGTGTCCACATACAGATTTGGTTAGCCACAGGGTTGTCGTCCTGGACATATTCTTGAGGAGAGCTCATCTAGCAGACATCACTCACATTCAGGTAACACCCTAACTTATAGCCAGGGCATGGAAGTAGCAGTGCAAGAACTAGAAGAGGTAGTTCTCATGGTCGATGATGACATCACTGAACTGACTACTCTGCCATGCAAGGCTCACACCTGTCTGAGATGTCAGGGCATAGTGCTAGCATAGTGCTTGAGTATGTTCATGGAGGCATACATATTGAAAAAAAAAACACTTGCCAATGCCATTTTGCACACACATGCAAGCTATCTAAATGTTATTGTTGAGTGATAAACATCTCTTTTAACAGTCCTGACCACTATATACTTTAATATTTATTTATTTATTTTTATTTTACATTTGTTTTTCATACATGTTTTTCATACTCGCACACACTCGCGCCTTTGCTGTCAGCCTTTCCCTCCTACCTCAACTACCAACCACCCTGTGCAAACGATGATGATGATTGTGCCCTGCTCTTTACACATATATTTGTGACTTAGAGGTGCATATATGTCTGATACACACAGTGGATAGCTACTGCTTGCTTATTCACAAGTTTCCATTTATAAATATGGAGTACAGAAGAAAACATTTTAATTTCTTGATCCTACTCAGCTCTGAATGATTGTTTATGTAATTGTTGAACCCTATTGGCTTTCAGTTAGTATTGTAAGTAAAGCAGCCCAAGCAGTAGGTACTTCAGTCCTGCTTCTTAGTGTAATTGTGAAAACGATGATATAATGCACCTGTTCCTTGATTTATAGACAGTGACCAAGTGAAAAACTCAATGCACAGTATTGGGTAGAATACATAGCTGCATATTGCAAATATCAGTCATATAAGCTATTACAAACATAAATGTACTCCTTAGACAAATGTTCTGCTTAGGAGCATATACATATTTCCATATGAGAGTACTTGGTTATATAATATTTTTTTTTCTTTACAGGTTTAGTGCTTACCTTACATTACTGCAGGTACGTATTGTGTCCTTGGGGTTTTTTCCCTGTCTGATGCTATCAGAACACAGCCATTACATGGCTGTGGAGTTTGATAGGCAGCAGTTTTCATATTTTTATGTGCATGGGATTTTACTATTTGACCTAGTTAGTGAGTGTGTGTGCTTTCCTTTGTCTGTTTACCAGAGCCAGGGCATAGAGCGCTCACCTCTGTCTGCCATCACCATCTGCAGCTGGTGGTTCACTCTCAGATGCCTCATCTGTACCTGCTGCTGCTGGCTCTGCCTGTGGTCCATGATATTGTGGTCCTGTTCCTTGCTGTCCTTGATGGAGCTGTTTCCTAATAATTATATTATGTAGCATGGTACATAGGTATTTTGGTCATACTGCAGGGCACCTCCTGATATGTCTATACACTGAAGCCTTGATTTGGGCAATCCAAGCACATGTTTTATGATATTCCTAGTATGAGCATGGGCCTCATTGTATCCTTTCTTGGAGGGGTTGTGTGGGTTTCTCATGGGTGTCATGGGCCAGGACTGCAGTGTATAACGTGCATCCCCCACTAAATACCCTTGTAGAAATTCACCCCAAACAAACCCTTTGTACATCTCACGTGTGAGTTGTGAAAACTGCCTGGGTAGTTGCACAGAAATTGTAGATGACCCCTTGAGCATTGCAGACAACCTGGCAGTTTATAGAGTGGCATCCTTTTCTCTTGATGTACCTTTTTTCCTGTTCATCAGGTGGGACTTTTATTATTATGTATGTGTAATTTATGGCCCAACACTTCAGGGATGTGTGCTATTGTATAAAATTCCTGCAAGGTTTTTGTTCTGCCCTGTAGGGTGTGTGGGAAAAATATGTTATCCCTTTCATGCAGTAGCATTGCATTTAAAAAACTGATGTAATATTCTAGAGGCTGATACCTGTGACACCCCTAATTTATTGCTAGGGGTTATGAGTTGGCATAATGGTCAAGGTGCTTACCTTACAGATACAAGGTAGATGGTAAGATTCTCACCTTTGAGGGAAATTGGCTGGGCTTAAAATGGCTCACAATGGGTAACTAGCCTAGTACTCATCTATGAATCTAATCTCATGTGGGTCTCTGGAATGTACCAGTAGCCAGTATTTGTAATGCTACATATTCCTTTGTTTCCACTGGGATGGGCTCTCCATGAATTCCCTGGGACCTGAGGTGGAGGTGGCAGAGACTGCAAGATTGCATAGTTTTGCTAGTGTTTCCCTGCTCACCTTGTATCAGTCTGCAATTTCTGTGTCATGTAGTCTTCTTGTCTGAGGTCTTTCATGAGCAGCAGCAGTGCCTTGATTTAAAGCCTGCTGCACATACTGCAGAATAATAGCAGCACTAAACCTTAACGTGCTTTTTTCTAAGTGTGATCATACCAGTACTCCAAAGAGTTTGGGAGTTTGAGGCAAAAGGGAGCACTGAGTGTACACAATTGCTTTATAGCTTCCTGAACAGTTCTATCACATCAGAATAGTTAATTAGCATGTAATTCAGCTATTTATGCTGTCATTAGCATATTGTGACTTTTCCTTTTGTTTTGAAACTCTACACATCATGTAGAGCAGTTTAATTATTACCATTTAGTGTGCTAGTGTGGTCAGTCCTGGGACCGCTCTTGTTTGGCATCTACTTCTCTGAAGTACAGGCCAAAACTAAGGGACTCTAGCTAACAAAGTTCACAGATGACTGCAAACTGGGAGCCATTATTGAATACCAAATAATGTGGATATTCTACAAAAGGGCCTTACAGAAACAGATGCTTGGTGCCAGAGCCATGGGTTCAAGCTCAATGCCAAGAAATGCATAGTTATCCCCTTTGGAAAAAACATGTACCTGTAAATTACCACACAGGTGGCAGTACACTAAAGACTGGAAGTGTGATAAGAGACTTAGGGACACAGGTGGAAAGTGGTCTCACCTTCAATAACCAGATCACCATAACAGTCAGGAAATTCTTCTATGTGGCACACCTCATCACTAAGGGATTTTCATCCAGATAAAAGGAGGTCATTGTCCCACTGTACTCATCCCTCATTAGACCCATTATAGAATACAACTCCCCATTTGGTATGAACCTCTCAAGACATCTGCAACAACTGGAAAGGCCACATAAATACCTCACTATAAGAATCACAGGCATAAAGCAAATGCCCTATGCTGACCATCTAAAAAAACTATAGCTATACTCTGTCGCATATCGTCTACTCAGAGTTGATCTTTGCTTAACATACATGGCCATGTCAAACCCAGAGCTGTTGGACATGCTACACTTAAATAAATCCCAATCCCTCAGAGCCACATGCTCTAGGGTTCTAAACCTTGTCATCACAATGAACAAAATATGCTGGAGGGATAGGTTCCTGACCCAGAGACTCCACAGACTGAGAAATAGACTGCCCATACATGCCAAGTAGAGCTTCTCTTTGGCCCTCTTCAACATGAACCTTGATGATTGGATGAGAGATAGGAAATTCACCCCAGAGATCACATCAGTCGCCCTGCTAGACAGGGATCCAGGGAAGTAAATATTGTGGGAAGAAATAGCCAGGGAATTGTTATGGCTAAGCTTGTATAGGCCATAGGGCCGATAGTCTAGTACCAACCTATGAACCTATGAGCCTATTGGATTGGCAGCATTCTCCACCACTAACATGATAGCAGTCCTTAGTGTAGCTTTTAATGAATCTGGACTCATGTAGCCTGGATCAAAGTAAAGATGTTATCTTTATACACCAACAGGGCCGGTTTCCTCAACACGACTCACAAAATTGGAAATATGCATTTAGGCTCAACAAAGATTTGTAGACATTGGTGCAGTGTGCTATCAGTCCTCTATATTCTGAAATATTGCATGTTAATGAGATCTGTTAGTGATATACAGTGCTGAAATGTAAAATATGTCTGCCAGTCAACCATATGTCTGTAGTAATCTGAGATGTTCATATACATGGGATTTCCTCTAAATTGGAAACAGTGAAGCTGTTTAATTCCAAAGTTTGTCTACTTATTTTATTTCACATCAGGTGTGCTGTATCATGTTTAGGTCTGGTTTCAATATGTACATCACAATAGTACTCCTGCCATGTATGTGTGTTGAAGTTGAAGAATTGCATGGAAGATTTTTCTGATATATTATGATACTTTGTATATTTATCAGGCTTCCATTTGCCCGACACCCATTTTCCCGAGACCAAATGACCGAAATTTCATTTGACCGACACTTCATTTGACCGACAAGTATTATTGGCAAGAAAATGGGATATGCCCCCTTCCCCACTGTAGTGCGACCCTGGAGTTAGAATATATAGATAGGGGGGTGGGGGGAAACAGCCCCCCACAATGGGAGGTGTGGGGGGCAAAGCCCCCCGGACTTAATTTCATATTATATTGTTTAGTTTTGTTTTAATATTACTTAGTAAAACAAAAGTAAGTGGGGGGCTTCACACCCCACCCTCCTAACTGTATATTCTAACTCCAGGCTCCAGGTCGCACTACAGTGGGGAAGGGGGCATATCCCATTATCTTGCCAATAATACTTGTCGGTCAAATGAAGTGTCAGTCAAATGAAATGTAGGTCAAATGAAATTTCGGGCAAATGGGGTCGGGCAATTGGAAGTTTGGTCAAATGAAGTAGACCCATATAGATATAGATACATATATATATATATATATATATATATATATATATATATACACACACACACACACACACACACACACACACACACACATATATATATATATCTATATATATATATATATATATATATATATATATATATATATATATATACATATATATATATATATATATATATATATATATGTGTGTGTGTGTGTGTGTGTGTGTGTGTGTGTGTGTGTGTGTGTGTGTGTGTGTGTGTGTGTGTGTGTGTGTGTGTGTGTGTGTGTGTGTGTGTGTGTGTGTGTGTATGCTTATCTCTCTCTCTATATATATATATATATATATATATATATATATATAAATATATATGCATTTATTTGTAAATATAGAGACGCACACACACACACACACACACACACACACACACACACACACACACACACACATATTCTCTGGAACAGTTTTCACATCAAAGTAAAGCAGACCTCCTCTCTTTTCCTTTCTGCAATCATTCAAGTGTAACTTGGATCAGTGGATGGGTAATAGTAAATGTGCCCCTGTCCCTATTTATGGGTAATCATAAATGTACCCCCATGTACCTGTTTCAAAGAGGAAGCTTCTAAATGCTTGACCACTCATACTCAAGTTATATGCCCCTATAAAATGATTTGAATTATAATACAGTTAGAAAGCATGACTAGGCTTAAAAATGCCCTTGAGGGTCATTAGCTAGTAATCACCTAAGAACCTTTGTACATATGTGATATATAGTTTAGTTAGCAGGTACAGACATAAAGGACATACAAGACAAACACGAATGGTGATAGACACAAGAGGTTGTGGAAAGACTGGAGATAGTTAGGGGACATCAGAGGCTCATCCACATCTATCCTGAGCACTGTGAGAATCTAGTCCTTACCTTATAACTGTCATCACACACTCCTGTCAAAGTTCCTTGGGTCAGTCTTGAGTGTGGCATTGATTTTTCAGTCAGATGCAGGACCTTTTCAAATATGCCATTATGGGCACAAAGGCCACTCTTCTAGTCATGTCAGCTCCTGATGGGTCCTTACCTACAGTATTACACCTGGACCTAGCAGGTACCACTGCATCAGCAGCTAGGGCACAGCTACCTGATACTGTTGGAGCAGGTACAGCAGGAGTTGTGCAGGCAACATTGACAGGTTTTGACCCAAAACTGCTAGGTGTTTGTGCTACCTGTGGTTGTGTTGCCATAGCTGCCATGGAAGTATGACAGACCAAACCCAATGCTCAGTCTGTGCTGATGGACATTTGGGTTTCAGTAGCAATGTATCCAAGAAAAAAATAGAATTTGGGGAGACAAAACAGATAATAAAATCAATGAAGTGTCACATTTATTTCAATACATATGAAACTTAATTTTGTTCACCTTTGTCACATTCAGATATGATGTGAAGGCATCAATGTGTCATTAAATAAATCAGTATCAGTGCTATTAGAAATAAAAAGAAACAGTTATTTGACTATGCCATATCAGATATATGCTTTTCAAGATAATTGATCAAGTTACAAAATCTGAATTTGTAATAACATTTGATATTGCAATAAATGTTTTATATGTACTATCCTGTAATAAAAACTCATTTAAATTACTGAGAATTGAACACCCACACAGCTAAACTGATGTATTTATTGTTTAATGTAGTCATCAAAAGGTATTGGAGCAGACATGCATGCTTGATATAAAGGTTAGGTATGCCTACTCAAGCTCATATGAACCGATCCACTAAAAGGTATAATGTGACTTGCACTCATACCTGATGAATATCTGCCTTGTGCCTCTCTGAGGTGACCCCATCTCTTCTGATGTACCTCCTTGTTCAGCGAAACAGTCTGAACAGCTGTACAGAGCACAAAAAGAGAACAAATGGATGCATAATGAATAAATGTATTGGATGGCAAATCCATGCTATATCACTGACTGGTGATGACTCTATAGTTACACAACTAAGAGGTATTTGCAGTGTTAAATTCATCCTTCCATTGGCTCAGGAGGTCTGTCTTGTGCCTCTTCATGTCACTCTAATAGTGACAACATTGTTCCCAGGGCATGGAATAGCACTGGAGACAGCCTTGGCCAAGCTATTGCAAGTCTCAGCCTTGTACTGAGACCCAGTATAGTCCCCCTGCAGAAGCCTACAGCTACATCACTTGATGAGAAGTGCCAGACATCCTTGAGTTGTCTTCACACCACCACTGTGTACTAAATGGAGCACCATCCTCATCTTTGCCTGCTTTGTCTATTGAAAAAACTTAGAACTATGTGTCTCAATTATGCCCAATTCAGATCTTGCATGTACCAGCCTGTGCTCAAAGACACACAGCTTTGACAGTTGCATTTGAACAAACTGAAAGCATAAAAATGGTTTGGCAGTGACATTAGGAATAATTCCTTCAAACAACAATGAAGGTGTGAAATATTGCAGTGAGGCTTGTCTGTGAGTGATAGTCACCCTATTTACATGTTGCACTGTGAAATAATTAAACACTGTATGATATTTGTTATAATCGTCGTTATTTAAAGGTAAAATGTTATAAATTGAGAAGTAAAGGTTTGTTGACACATACACTATACAAAAAATTGATTAACACTACCTGCAATTTAAACCCATGCGAAGAAAAATATAAAGGATTAAATGGTAAAACTTGCCACAAGAGAACTTACTTTTTTAAAGTCTTAAGTTGAGACATAAAACATCAACATGAATGAAAATATACTATGTATGTGTATGTGTCTTTGTCAACTCATGTTAATGGAGTTCTGTGTAAAATGAAGTATCTGTGATTGTAAACACATTTCATATGCATGAAGTTGCATGATCTGAGTGATGCATGTTGGGGTAGGTTCCATACTCCATTTACGTGACATACTGTCCAATAAACATAATTATTGTATGTTCATAGGTTCCTAGGTGTATACTAGGCTATTGGCCCTGGAGCCTTGACAAGTCTAGCCCATAGGATTACCCTGGCATCATGCCACCAGAGCTTAGTTCTCAGTGCCTCTGTCGAGCAGAGCCACTGGAGTGATCCCTGGGGTGAATTTTCTATTTCCTATCCACTCATCAAGATTTCTCTTGAAGAGGGCCAATGAGGTGCTCTGTTTAATATCTATGGGAAGTCTATTCCATAGTATGGGCAGTCTCTGGGTTATGAACCTGTCCCTTCAGCATGTTCTGTTGATTGTGGTAATGAGGTTGAGGTCTCTGGAGTGTGTGGTGTGGAGGGATTGGGATTTTTTTAGATATAGCATTTCTAACAGAGCTGGGTCAGATATGGCTTTGTAAGTCAAGCAGAGATCACCTCTAAGTAAGGATATGAGGCAGAGAATAGTTGGAGTATTTTGAGTCTGTCCATATAGGACAGGTGTTTAAGGCCTAGGATCCTCTGTGAGGTACTTTTGCAGCCTCTCCAGTTGTTGCAGGTGTCTAGTGAGGTACATGCCAAATGGGGCATTGTACTTGATGATTGGTTACATCAAGAAAGACATCCTGTGTAAAATATTTGCCATATATGATATGCAGACAACAATACAGATTTCTATACCAGATCAGTAGAGGCCTGGGTTAACAATGACTGCCTCCAGTACTGTTAGCCAACAGGGTGCTGGTGGAAATTGGGCTACTGTTGGAGAAGAAGAGGAGGAAGGTATGCCCAGAGGCAGGAGAGAAGAGGAAGGTAAGGAGTGTGGACTTGAGGGTAGGAACTTTGAATGTTGGCAGTATGACTGGTAAAGGGAGGGAGCTAGCTGATATGATTGAGAGAAGGAAGGTTTACATATTGTGCATGCAAGATACCAGCTGGAAGGGGATTAAGGTCAGGTGTATCAGAGGTGGGTTTAAATTGTTCTACCATGGTGTGGATGGGAGGAGAAATGGGGTAATGGTTATGCTGAAGAAACAGTATGTTGTTCTGGTGAGGTGAAAAGATTGTCGGATAGAGTGATGTTTACGAAGCTGGAAACTGATGATGTGATGATGCATTTGTTAGTACATATGTTCCGCAAGTTGGGTGTGAGATGGATGAGAAAGAAAAATTTTGGAGTGAGGTGGTGGAAGGTATACCTAAGGGTGAGAGAGTGATGATTGGAGCAGATTTTAATGGGCATGTTTGTGAAGGGAACAGAGGGGATGAAGAGGTGATGGGTAGGTATGATGTTAAGGAGAGGAATGCAGAAGGTCTGATAGTAGTGGATTTTGTAAAAAGCATGGACATGGCTGTGGTGAATACATATTTTCAGAAGAGGGAGGAGCATAGGGTGACTTTTAATAGTAGAGCAAGATGCACACAGGTGAATTATGTCCTATAGAGAAGGGCCAGTGTGAAGGAGATTGCAGTCTCCAATGTGGTGACAGGGGAAAGCATAGTTAGGCAGCATATGATGGTGATCTGTAGGATGACTCTGGTGATCAAGAAGAATAGGAGGAGAGTGAGGGCAGTGCCAAGGATCAAATGGTAGAAGCTGAAAAAGAATAACTGCAAGGTGGAGTTCAGGGAAGAGTTAAGATAGGCACTGGGTGGCAGTGAAGAGTTATCAGATAGCTGGGCAGCCACAGCAGAGCTGAAAAGGAGACAGCTAGAAAGGTGCTTGGTGTGACATCTGGACAGAGGAAGGATGGCAAAGAGGCCTGGTGGTAGAATGAGGAATTACAATAGAGTATACAGAGGAAGAGGTTGGCAAAGAAGTGGGATTGTCAGAGAGATGAAGAAAGCAGACAGAAGTACAAGGAGATGAGGTATTTGGTGAAGAGAGAGGTGGTGAAGGCTAACGATAAGGTCTATGGTGAGTTGTATAAATGACTTCATAGGTTCATAGGTTAGTACTAAGCTAACTGCGCTTGCGAGCCATTTTAAGCCTAGCCAATTATCACTTGTGAGACTTGAACCCTGCACCTTGTGTTTGTAAGGCAAAGGCTGGGCACTAAGGAGGTAGATAAGGACCAGAACCAATTGGCTAGAGTAGACAGAGGGACCAAGCTTGGAAATATCTGCAGCAGGTTAGGGTGATAAAGGATAACGAGGGAAACTTACAAGTGAGTAGAGCATGTTGAGCAGATGGAAAGAGTACTTTGAGGGGCTGATGAATGAAGAGAATGACATAGAGAGAAGGTTTGATAATGTCGGGATAGTGAATCAGGAAGTGCAATGGATTAGCAAGAAAAAGTAAGGACAGCTATGAAGAAGATGAAGAATGAAAAGGCTGTTGGTCCAAATTACATACCTGTGGAAGTATGGAGGTGTTTAGGATAGATGGCAGTGGGTTTTTTAACCAGATTGTTTAACAAAATCTTGGAAAGTGACAGGATGCCTGAGGAATGGAAACGAAGTGTACTGGTACCAATTTTTAACAATAAGCATGATGTGCCAAGCTGTAGTAACTACAGGGGGATAAAACTGATCAGCCACAGCATGACGTTATGGGAAAGAGTAGTGGAAGCTAGGTTAAGAAGAGAGGTGATGACTAGTGAGCAGGAGTATGGTTTCATGTGGGAAAAGAGCACTACAGATGTGATGTTTTCTCTGAGAGTGTTGATGGAAAAGTATAGAGAAGGTCAGAAGGAGTTGCACTGTGTCTTTGTGAACTTAGAGAAAGCATATGACAGGGTGCCTAGAGAGGAGTTATGGTATTGTATGAGGAAGTCGGGAGTGGCAGAGAAGAATGTAAGAGTGGTACAGGATATGTACGAGGGCAGTGTGGCAGTGGTGGGGCCTGCAGTAGGAGTGACAGATGTGTTCAAGGTGGAGGTGGGATTAAATAAATATCAGCTTTGAGCCCTTTCTTATTTGCAGTGGTGATGGACAGGTTGACCAGACAGGATCAGTCAGTAGTCCCCGTGGACTATGATGTTTGCAGATGACATTGTGATCTATAGTGAGAGTAGGGTACAGGTTGATGAGATCCTGGAGAGGTGGAGATATGCTCTAGAGAGGAGAGGAATGAAGGTAAGCAGGACTGAAACAGAATATATGTGTGTGAATGAGAGGGAGGACAGAGGAATGATGAGGATGCAGGGAGTAGAGGTGGCAAAGTTGGGTGAGTTTAAATACTTGGGATCAACAGTTCAGAGTAATGGTGAGTGTGGAAGAGAGGTGAAGAAGAGAGTACAGGCAAGATGGAGTGGGTGGATGAGAGTATCAGAAGTAATTTGTGACAGATGGGTACCAGTAAGAGTCAAAGGGAAGTTCTACAAGATGGCAGTGAGACAAGCTATGTTATATGGGTTGGATATGATGGCACTGATGAAAAGACAGGAGTCAGAGCTGGAGGTGGCAGAGTTAAAGATGTTAAGATTTACATTGGGTGCAGCAAGGATGGACAGGATTAGAAATGAGTATATTAGAGGGTCAGCTCAGGTTGGACAGTTTGGAGACAAAGCCAGAGAGGCAAGATTGCATTGGTTTGAACATGTTCTGAGGAGGTATGCTGGGTAGATTGGGAGAAGGATGCTCAGGTAAGAGGAAAAGAGGAAGGCCTAAGATAAAGTTTATGGATGTGGTGAGAGAGGATATGCAGGTGATTGGTGTGACACAGCAAGATGCAGAGAACAAGAAGAAATGGAAATAGATGATCCTCTGCGGCAACCCCTAATGGGAGCAGCTGAAAGAAAAAGAAGTAGGCGAAGAAGAAAGAGAAGATCATCAGTGTTATGCTTAACATAATTTGCCCACATAATATTTGAGTTATGTAGCACTCATTAATGATAGTTGTGCTGCCAAATTCATGTTTGTAATTGTCACTTTAATGTAATGTTACATTAGTAAAGAAAATTGCGTGACAATACTATTCTGACCCCTTCAGTAAAATTATTCCAAAGTGGATTTGGACCTTGCATTACCTATTTTCTTTCTGAAAGCTGACTGCAATTACAGCTTGTGCCACAGAGACCAATAAGTAACTGGTGCATTTTCTTCAGTCAGTACTGTCAAAAGTGATGATGGCAACACAACAGTGTCAGGCTTATTTGTACAATTCAAGACAGCCCACATTAAATTTTCATTTCTTGCCTTTGGATGTGAATCACCACTGTTCACTGCCAAGTAGCATGCAAATGTATAAGAAAAATAGATATAAAAAAACAAAACTCTTATAGGGTATATCTAGCAATGAAGAAAGCACTTATGGAATTAAATTGAAACAGTCATCCTTTTAATATCTGATTGCCATATCAGAAACTGCATTTGTGTTATAAATCATCAAGCCATCATGTACTGGCAATTATTGAGAAAGGGGACATTAGCTCTTTTTTGACACAGCATATACAAATAATAATGACACACTTTTAAAGGAAATGTATTACTGTCATGATCACTGCCTGGGAGATACAGATAAGTAATCCAGCATATATTGTATACATTTCCACATTCCTCATGTTACTGATTTTCTGTTATTACACTTCATAAACTGTAACATTTTATATCATACATATCAATGCTGTAATTAATACTATTAATAGTTGAGTTTCCAGCAACCAAACATTTGTAATGGCAACTCACAAGGACTATAGTTAACATATTTAACAGTTGACACAAAGACTTAGATTGTGCAATTCATATACAAAAATGCGTGTGAGCACATATTCTGAATCCTCAGTAAAGTTATCTGTAAACTGGATTCAAACCACATATTAGCTGTTTTCTTTCTCCAAGCTCACTGCAACTACACATTGTGCCACAGAGGCAGATAGCTGAAAGGTGTATCTTCCTCACTCAGTACTGTCCAGAGTGCTGATGGCAGCACAACTGCACCAGGATCATTTGTGCTATTGATGACATTTCAAATTCAAATTTGAGTTTTTGCCTTGGGAAATGAAATATTGTTCATTGATAATGATCACTGATAGTCTCCAGTGTACAATGCCAAGCACACACAAAGGGTGAAGCCATTAAAAAATAAGATTACTTTAAACATCTCTTTGTGATCCTTCCTATATGTTGCAGTCTTATAGTATCAACATATATATCTATTAAACATCACTACTTTCATACAAACAGCACCCTATCTAGATTTGAACCTTGAAGTCATGGCATTAACATGACTCACCAGACTGAGTAAGGAGAAGGTCACAGTAAGCTGCCTGTCGGGCGCTAGAATCCGCCACATAACGCAAGCACTCAGGTCTCTCAACAGCAGGTACAAATACGACTCAGTCATTGTCCACGCTGGTGTAAACGACCTGAGACGTACCTCCTTGGACTACATGAAAAGAGACATTGAGGAGCTCTCTGATTATGTAGCCCAGGCAGGTATGACCCTGACCTTGAGCAGTATCCTACCTTCACCAAGAATGATGCCACAATACAGAGATAAGATGATCAGCTTTAACAATTGGCTTAAACTCTGGTGTCATTCAAAGGGGATCCAATGTCTGTCTGCCTGGGATGACATGCTGGACAAGCCACGCTGCTTCCAAGGGATGGCTTGCACCTGTCACCCTGGATTCCGGATATTGGCAAAGGCTCTTGCCACCCCATAGTGCCTTTTTAGGCAAGGCTCAAATTCTAAACCTACCACCCTAGAACACAAAAAAGGAAAAAAACTAAGGGTAATGCTGCTCAATGCCAGAAGTCTAAATCTCAAAATGCACGCACTCGAGGCCCTTCTCAGTATGGAGAACATCGATGTCTGTGCTGTGACAGAAACCTGGTTCAAGGCTCCTGAGAGCACCCCAGCACTATCAGGTTTTACCTCATATCATGCGTTCCAGCCCCAAAACCCGGACAATACCAAGAAAGGAGGGTGGGTATCCATTTTCATCAAGGACACCCACACCTCAAGACTGGTGGCAATGCACGATGCATCGGAGACCATCCAGGTGCAATTGACCATTGGCAAGACTGCTCTGCAAATTGTAGCATGTTACAGGCCACCCTCACAAACTCAGGAACCTCACATGGCCTTCCTGAAAACACTAGAGGGGATAAATGTATCACCAAACACCATCATACTAGGTGACTTCAATTACCCTAATATAGACTGGGAACACTACTCAAGCCCAAATACCCTAGCCCAAAAGTTCCTGGAATTCATAAACTCAAATGCCATGGAACAACTAGTCACCATCCCCACAAGAGGAGAAAACATACTTGATCTCATCATCATGAACATGGGAGCACAATGTTCAACACCAGAAGTATACCCCTCACTGGTGAGATCAGATCACAAACTAATCTCGCTGGAGGTCCTCATCCCACCCCACCTGAAATAAAAGACCACAGTAAAGAACTTCTCGAAGCCGACTTCACACTTCTAAAGACTAGTGTGGTCTCCTTTAAGGCCCGCGAGCGGGCGGAAAACAGTACTCAAGCCGCTGAATCACTTACAAATGCCTTCTACCAGCACCTGCAGGACTGCATGGATAAGGCAATCCCAAGCAAAACAAAGACTCTTTGTACCAAAGGCAAGCATCCAGTCTGGTGGACCACAGCCATAAACAAACTCTACAACAAAAGGAGGAAGCTACTACAAGATAGAGCAAAATCCTTAAAAGGTAAGACACCCTTGATCACTATAAGCAAAAAACTAAGAGCTCTCATAAAATCATCCAAAGCAAATTTTGAGAGAAAAATAGCTAAAGACTCAAAAGACAATCATAAGGCCTTCTTTAGCTATGTTAGAAACCTGGGAGGAAACTCCCAGATATGCTCAGAACTAGTTCAAAATGATGTGAAGATTACTGATCCTACAGACATTGCCAACATACTGGCTGACAGGTTCAGTGCAAACTTCTCCCCTCCCCAAAGGAGAGATATCTATACCAAATGATTGCAGCCCCCAAACATCTCCAACGCCCAAGTGAGAACTGCTCTCCAAAGCAAAAAACACAGCATCCATGGGACCTGATGGAGTCCCCGGCTGTGTGCTCCACGAACTCAACGAGGAATTAAACCTACAGCTAGGACAGCTGTTTAATCATAGTCTTACCTCTGGATACGTACCCAGGGAGTGGCACACTGCAACTGTGGTCCCACTTCACAAAGGCGGTGCCTCCACCGACCCTGGAAATTACCGGCCCATTAGCTTGACAAGCCTTATCTGCAAAGCCATGGAGAGGATCATAATGGACCTCATAAATAAAGACATAGGGAATTTGCAGACTTTGGATCCAACCCAGTTTGGCTTTGTCAAAGGCAGATCATGCCTTTTAAACTTGGTTGACTTTTTTGAAACAGTCACCAAAGCCATTGATGAGGGAAAGGCAGTCCATACAGCCTACCTCGATCTGGCGTAGGCCTTCATACAATACCCCACTCGGGTATCATTGAAAAACTCATCAGCTTAAATGTTAACCCATACATCACAAGATGGGTTGCAAACTGGCTGAGTGACAGAACCCACAGGGTCAGAGTTGCTGGCGCCATGTCAGACTCAAAGCCTGTCACAAGTGGTGTCCCACAGGGCTCAGTCCTGGGCCCACTCTTGTTTGGCATCTACTTTTCCAAGTACAAGCAAACACAGGAGGGTTATGGCTGACAAAGTTTGCAGATGACTGCAAACTGGCGCCATAGTAGAAAACACATCTGACACAGATATCCTTCAGAAGGGTCTCACAGAAATGGATAACTGGTGCCAGAGCCATGGCCTAAAGTTAAATGCCAAAAAATGCATAGTCATACCCTTCGGGAAAAACAAGGTTACCCCTAGCTACCAAATAGGTGGCAATCCACTGAGCACAGAAGAAGTTATCAGGGACCTGGGGACCCAGGTTGATAGTGGTCTGTCATTTGACACCCATGTAGCTAAAGTAGTTAGGAGGACCTTCTACATTGCCCACCTTATCATGAAGGGATTCTCATCTAGATCAAGGGAGGTCATAGTCTCCCTATACTCATCACTCATCAGACCAATGATTGAGTACAATGCCCCATTCGAATGTATCTGACCCGACACTTGCAGCAGCTGGAGAGGCCACAAAGTTCCTCACCAAAAGGATAAAGGGTCTCAAAATCTGTCCTATGCTGCCCGACTGAAAGAACTCCAGCTCTATTCAGTCGCCACGCTTGCTCAGAGGTGACCTTTGCCTAACATACAAGGCCATGTCAAACCCAGATTTGATGAATATGCTTCACCTCAAAAATCCAGATCCGCCAGAGCCACAAGGGCGGGAGACTTAAACCTCGACACGGCTATTAATAGGATGTGCTGGAGGGATAGATTCATCACCCAAAGACTCCCTATGCTGTGGAACAAAATCCCGGTATATGTGAGGCAGAGCACCTCGCTGGCCTTGTTCAAGAGAAATCTTGACCAATGGATGGGAGATCGCAGATATACCCCAGGGATTACCTCAGTGTCACTGCTCGACAGAGGCACAGCAAAATAATGGGTATAGTTCCCCATACTAAAGGGGTGGCGTAAGCCACAAAACGAAGGGCTAGGCTTGTAAATGCCCTTGGGCAGATAGCCTAGTATGAACCTATGAACCTATGAACCTATGAACATCTGAGATTATTTTCACTATTTGCAACAGGCAGATATATTATGAAGAAGTGAAAGTAGATTACACATACTCAGGATGTGACATTTTATCACTTTACATTAATGATACAAGATAAGCATTTTCAAACGGTTTTCCTTTATAATTTCCCAGTAGATATATAGATGAATGGAATATTTGCAACAGTTAAGCTAATACTTCCTGTCACAATAGTAATGCTTTTTTTCAATACTACAGTTGTTTTCTTCA
This sequence comes from Protopterus annectens, assembly GCF_019279795.1. Lineage (NCBI taxonomy): Eukaryota > Metazoa > Chordata > Ceratodontiformes > Protopteridae > Protopterus > Protopterus annectens. The sequence continues at coordinate 1,350,431,514 of NC_056732.1, forward strand.
CTTTCTTTTGTGTCAGTTGCTTTTCTGACAAGATTACAATGTAATTTGAATTTATTTTGATATGTGTCTATATATTTAATTGTTACGTACTTCGTGTTTATTACAGACAACATTTTACTCAGAGGCACAGTTGGGTCACAGAAATTTAGTAATAAAATTGTTATAAAGGTTATCTCGTAAGTCAGTCAATGTAATCCCTGACTTTTTGGTAATTTTATTCTTCCTGAAACACCATCAGTAAGTATACATCATAATGGCAGGATTGTGACACACTTTATTCTTGAAGTAAGACTCTTTGATCTCATGGTATCAAAATCTCATTTAGTACTCAGACATACTCCTAATCATGGATAGTATTTAAAACAGTATAAATGACGGTCTTATCGCTGCAGGCATGTCTGTTGACATGACTCATGCCTTCAAACTGATTAACCATAACCTTATTCTCAGTAAATTAAAAATAATACTTAATTTTCTATTCTTTTATACAAAATCTAATTACAGGATAGAACCTTTCAAATCTAGTCCAGTGATTTGCATTCTGAAAAGTGTTTACATAAAACTGGAGTTTCTGAAGGCTTTGTGTTGGAATTCTGCTAGTTTTACCTTTTGTTAATGATATCAGACATGATTTGCCCAATCTCAAAATAATGATGTATGCAGATGACTTCTTTAATTGGAAAACAGCTAAACTCACCAATCCTTACAACATAATATACAATGTAAATTTTCTGATCCGGCAATTGGCTTTGCACAAATCAACTTCTTATTAACAGCACAAAGAAAAATGTTATATTGTTCACAACAGCGAAGAAATTTATTTTTCTACTGGTATTAATAATAAAGGTTATTAAGTAGAATGTTATTCCCAATGTTACTTAGCAAAAATACCTCGGTGTAGCACCATACCCTTTGCCGAACTTTAATATTTACACAGGTAATGTTACCTGCAAGTGAATGCATAACTAAAAATAAAAAGCAGCATCTCCCACTATCTGTATACTCTGTGTATTCCCATAGCCCAGAATGTTCTAATACCCCAAACTGAATATACATTACCCTTGATTATACTTCATTCACATAACACCTCCAAATTAAAATTGCCATAAATGAAATATTCAGATTTGAAGACCTATCTGATCTCAGTTGTCAGCACTGCATCCTATTAGAAAAAGTATAATGGCTCCCTATTACCTATAGAACCACTTTTCTGCAAAATACACATATATAAAATTGGCTACTGTCCACCCATTAAAATTATACTCCAAATAAGGGACCAATGCTACTGACTTAGAAGCATCCAGGAAAATGCTTTCAGTCTTGTATGACCAGGGTTTAGCTCATCCCCTCCAATGTTTCTCTTTTGAGTTTATACTCTTACAGTCAGTGGGCATTGAATGAGTCTTTAAAAAAAATGAAGTAATTGCCTCACAGTTCAAACAAATGTTAATATCGTTGAACCATTAAGTGTTACTAGAAAACTATAAATGACAATCTATTCAGTGCAAGGTAACCTTTACAATGATTGCATTCATTCAATTTTACATCTTTAACTGGATTTTATAAGCCACATTAACCACAGTAAATACACATTTTGTAATGTTTGCTAACAGCTGATGATCTCGGTAACCATTCAAACAACACACACATACTGTCAATAGTATTTTTGTCATAAAAGTAATAGTTTTCATAACAGGCTAAACAGCTCTGTCTGTCACATGATTGCTGAAATATTTAGACAAGTATGAAAATTATTACAATAGATTCATGATTTCCTAGTCTGAACTAGACAGATGTCAAATATCAATTCAGTTGTGATTGCCATTGTATAAGCTTTAAAATGAAGTCTTCAAATGTGTTGTATGTATCATGGTTTTGGAATTATTAATATAAATATGATCAGGCAATATCTGACCCCTAGAGGCATCAGTAGGATTTACCTGCAGAACCGCCTGAAGGTGTCATGACACCTCCAGGCATTTCTCCAGCTAACCATTGGAGAAAAAGTCCTTCCTAGAATAGGATCTGCTTCATGGAACCAACTACAAATGAAATAAAAAGGTACAAAACTTTGGAAATATTCAAAAGGAGTCTTAAGCAATATCTACAGAATTAATCTAAATACACCTGTTTTATTGACACTGGCCAATTGCTGCAACATAGACTCCATTCTCCACACTATACTAAAACTACTTACTTATAAATCCATTGAAAGGTATATCCCTCCTATATGTACACATTATAAATATAATAACAAAGATAGTAATCTATGTAATTAATATTCTTTGTAATGTTATCCATTAGTGATAATGATTTTATTACTGTATGTTATTTTCCTCTAACTGCTTACAAAGTATACATATGCTTTAATGCTTCTTACTGTCTTTAAGTTTATGCACTATTAAAACATTCTATTGCATCTATTACTGTTACCTGGGTTGTAAACAAAAAGGGTCATTAGACCATCTTACTTACCAAGTTAACAAATTGCAAAATAAAAATAAAAGTAAATATATGACAACATCCACAAATCTTGCCTAAGAAGCCAAATATGTTGATTCAAAAGGATAATGTCCTTACTGTGAAACAGTCAACAGTTGTTGGTCTACGTGAGGCCCTCCTAGAGTATACTGTCATCATTTGGGGATACAATGATTGTACCTAGTTTGCAGTCATTTGCAAACTTGGTCAGCCACAACCCTTTAGTTCTGACCTGAACTTCTCAGAAGTATATACCAAACAGTAGGGGGCCCAGCACTGACCCCAGTGGCACCCTACTGGTAACAGGTCTGCTGGTTGATGTGGAGTCACCCACTTTGATAGTGTGTATCCAGTTTGTGAGCCAGTTGGCAACCCATCTTACAACAAAGAGGTTTACGTTCAGTTTGCTAAGTTTATCGGTAATGCCAGAATGTTGGGTTGTGTGGAAAGCCTTTGCCAGGTTGAGGTATGCTGTGTGCACAGATTTGCTCTCTTCAATATCCTTGGTCACAGTTTCAAAGAAATGCACCAGATTTAACAGGCAGGATCTGCCCTTCATGTAGCCGAATTGTGTAGGATCCAGAGTTTAGAGGTCACCTATGTCTTTATTTGTGAGGCCCTTAATGATACATTCCATGGCCTTACATATGAGGCTGCTCAAGCTTATGGGTCTGTAATTCCCCGGGCCTGTTGCTAGGCCTCATTTGTGGAGGGAAATAACTGTTGCTGTCCTCCATTCCACAGGAACAAAGCCTGTGGTTGGGCTATGATTGAAAAGAGTACTTAGTGGTGACGCTAGTTCATGTCTTAGGCTTTGAGGACCTGCTCTTCAGATATGCAGGGTGAGGGGATGTTTCGGGGGAGGTTTATTGTAAGTTTGGAGGGGATAAGAGAGGGAAATTTTCACCAAACCTATCTGCTATCAGGATTGCTATCTCTGTGGGGTCAGTGTGTGTGATACCATTGCTCACTGGTTCTGCACATGCTTGGGTCCTACCCTTTAGGTTATGTACGCAGCTGTAAAAGGCCTTAAGGATATCGTTGGCTGTGCTTGCTAAGTTTCTCACTGAGAAACCCTTGGAGGATTTGACAACTTGTCTTATTTGCCTGTTGAGGCTAAGTAGAATGCTTTTCCATTGTTGGGACCTTGCCTTTGTTTTCTTGGATAGCAACTTTTTGCATTTGTTGTAAAGTTTGTTAATGCTGGATGTCCACCATGGCAGGTTGTTTTTACTTGGGGCTTTGACTTTGATTCTTTCTGGTACAGCCAAGTTTATACACTTATGCAAGTGATTGTATAGGGCTTTAGTGTAAGCTTTGGCATAGTTACCACTTCCAGCTTGAGTTGGGGCTTGGAATGCATTTATACCTTTACTTAGGAGGGTATAGTTTGTCTTGGTGAAGTTTTTTAGTCTGATTTCCCCCTTTGTAAGCTCTGGTGTTAGTACCATCTGAAAGGTGAATGATTTGTGATCAGTTTTAACTAATGAGAGTCCAAAAATTGAAACATTGCATCCATTTGACATGTTGGTGAGGAACAGATCCAGAATGTTTGTTCCCCTTATCGGGGTATGGACAATTTGTTCTAGGGCATTTGAATTAACAAAGTCAAGGAACTTTTGCGCTACCAAGTTAGAGCTAGCGTAGGTTTCCCAGATGATGGTGGGATAATTGAAATCCCCCATAACCAGTGTGGTCAGTAAAATTTGGATTGTCTCCAGTTTGGTCAAGTAGGCTTTCTGGGCATTGTGACCCATGGAGGGGGATCTAGAACTGGCTATAACTTGAATGGGGTTCTTACCCACTGCAACCTGGACCAAGAGTAACTCCATGGAGTTGTCAAGTCTAACTAGATGGGAGGTGAATTTATCTCTAATATAGATTGAAACACCACCTCCTTTGGTTTTCACATGTTCATTTTGCAGTCTAAAGGTATGGAAGGCATTGTAGCCTTGCAAGGCCAGGGTGCTCTTTGAGGCCTTGAATCAGATTTCTGTGACTGCACAAACATCTACATCTTCTAGTGATAGAACTGCTTAAAGGGAGTGCAGTTTTTTTGGTTTAGGCTCTTAGCATTTAGCAGCAAAACCGTTATTTTGTTCTTATTTGTTAATTTCACATTGGCAATGTTGTTTTCGAGACAGTGCCTAAAAAGGCAGTATGGGGAGGTGAGAGCCTTTTCCAGCATCCGAGTACCTATAGGTGCCAGGTGCAAACCATCTCTGGCAAAGCAGCCTATGTATATGTATATGTATATGTATATGTATATGTATATGTATATGTAGAAAAGTGAATCAACACAATGTTTAAACTAAGTATTTTTTCTTTGTCTCACACACATACATATATCTACATATATATTAGGTCCATAGGTTCATAGGTAAGTACTAGGCTATCTGCTGGAGGGCATCTATAAGCCTAGCCAGAATGTGTTGGCTTTCACTGCCCCCTTAGATTAGTTCCCTGTGCCTCGGTCCAGCAGAGCCATTTGTTCCCTGTGCCTCTGTCCAGCAGAGCCACTGCAGTGATCCCCAGGGTAAATTTTCTGTTTCCCATCCCCTCGTCAAGGTTTCTCTTGAAGACTGTTAGTGAGGGGCTCTGCCTAATGTAGATTGGAATCCTATTCCAAAGCATGGGGAGTCTCTGGGACAGGAATCTATCCCACCAGCACATCCTATTTATCATTGTGGTGAGGTTTAGATCCCTAGAGTGTGTGGCTCTTGGGGATTTGTTTTTTTTTAGGTGGCACATGTCCATCAATTCTGGGTTGAACATGGCCTTGTATGTCTGGCAGAGATCACCTCTGAGTAAGAGGTATGCAACAGAGTACAGCTGGAGTTTCTTCAGTCAGGCTGCATAGGGCATATGTTTGAGGCCAGTAATCCTCTTGGTGAGGTACTTCTGTGGTCTTTCCAGCTGTTGCAGGTGTCTTGTAAGGTAAATCCCAAATGGGGCATTGTACTCTATGATGGGTCTGATGAGTGATGAGTAGAGGGGCACAATAACCTCTTTTGTTCTAGATGCAAATCCTTTTGTGATTAGGTGGGCCACATAGAAGGATTTTCTAACCACCTTGGCAATATGATTATCAAAGTAGAGATTACTATCTACTTGGGTTCCCAGATCCCTTATTACATTTTCTGTATTTAGGGGACTATCACGTATGTGGTAGTTCATGGGTACTTTGTTTTTTCCAAAGGGGATGACTATGCACTTTTGGCATTTAGCTTGAGGCCATGATTTTGATGGGCCTATATCATAACATTGAAGTTCTCTAACATCGAATGTTATTATATCGAACCCTAAACACCAAAGTGTGAAAACATCGAACAGTCAGAATAGGGAATTTTTTCCCAGGGAAAAAATTTGCTATTCCGAGAAACAAAACACAAACAAAAAACAGCCATCCACACACATACACTTAAAATCCTACACCTAAGCTAAACTTTACATACAGTACTAGCTATCCACGTACCTTAACCCAACCCTAACCCTAAGGTCCGTCACTATCGCACACTCACCTCACCCGCACTCTAACCCTAACTCACCTAAACCGCCCCCAACCCTAACCTACACGCAATCGCACACTTACCTGACCCACGCCCTAACCCTAACTCACCTAACCCACCCCTAACCCTAACCTACACACAATCGCACACTTACCTGAACCCAACCCATAATGCTCCAACATATCGAACGCTGAAAACAGCGAAGCCACAGCAACTGCCCACCAAATTCTTTCCCCTGGGAAAGAATTAGATGTCCTGCACCTTCGCTGTTTTCAGCGTTCGACATTACAGGTTTGATATTATAACATTCGATGTTAGAGAACTTCGATGTTATAATATAGACCCGATTTTGACACCAGGTATCCATCTCAGTGAGACCCTTCTGGAGGATGTCTGTATCAGCTGGAGAGTCAATTATGGCCCCCAGTTTTCATTCGTCTGTGAACTTGGTCAGCCATAGTTGTCCTGTGCTTGCCTGTACCTCTGAGAAGTATATACTGAACAGGAGGGGTCCCAGGACTGAGCCCTGGGGGACGCCATTTGTAACTGATTTAGAGTCAGACCTAGAGCCTGCAACTCTCACTGTGTGGGTTCTATCCATGAGCCAATTGGCAACCCATCTCGTGATGTAGGGTTTTATGTTCAGGCTGGTGAGCTTGTCTATAATACCAGAATAGGGAATGGTGTTGAAAGCCTTTGTGAGGTCTAGGTAGGCTGTGTGGATCTCCTTTCCCTCATCTAAAGCCTTGGTAACTGTCTCAAAGAAGTCCACCAGGTTTAGGAGGTATGATCTGTCCTTAACAAAGCCAAACTAGGTGGGGTCCAATGTTTGAAGGTTCCCAATGTCTCTGTTAATGAAGTCCATGATGATGCACTCCATAGCCTTGCAGACCAGGCTAGTCAGGCTTATAGGGTGATAGTTCCCAGAGTCCATTGTGACTCCACCTTTGTGGAGCAGGATAACTGTTGCTGGGCGCCACTCTATGGGTACGTAACCTGTAGAGAGGCTGAGTTTGAATAGTGTGTTCAGGTGTGGGGTTAGTTCATTTTGGAGCTCGTGTAAGACACAACCTGGGACACCTTCTGGTCCCATTGAAGCTACATTTTTGGCTTTGTATAGGGCTGCTTTAACCTGTATGTCAGTGATTGCCAGGGCACTACATTATTCTGGTATGGTTATGGGCCCTTCAGGGGGTGAGAGGGGGATGAAGTTTGCACTAAACCTGTCTGCCAGAATGTTGGCAATATCAGTCGGTTCAGTATATTTTGTGCCATTCTGCACTAACTCAGAGCAGATCTGAGAGTTTCCACTTAGGTTCTTGACATAGCTAAAACACGCTTTGTGGTTATCTTTGGAGTCCTTGGCAATTTTTCTTTTGAAGCTAGCCTTGGATAATTTTATGAGGGATCGCAGTTTCTTGCTGATACTAATCAGGGATGTCTTTCCTTCTTGGGATTTTACTCTTTTCTGCACTAGTTTCCTCCTTCTATTGTATAGCTTGTTTATGACAGAGGTCCACCAGACTGGTTTCCTTTTTTTGGAGGCGTGAGTCTTGGTTTTGCTTGGGATAGCACGATCATGCATTGTTGCAGGTGCTCATAGAGTGCCTTTGTAAGGGATTCAGCAGCTTGGACAGTGTTGTCCTTTAGCATGAGGGCTGTGAACCTTTCCACCTCGGTCTTAAATAACGTGAAGTTTGCTTTTAAAAAGTTTTTCATGGTGGCTTCCTTGATTGGGGGTGTGGGCGGAATGTGGATATCCAGAGTGATTAGTCTATGGTCTGATTTAACCAGCGAGGGTTTGACCTCCAGTGTAGAACACCGGTCACCCATGTTGGTGATGACCAGGTCCAATATGTTGTCACCTCTGGTGGGGGTGTTGGCCAGTTGATCCAGAGCATTCGAGTTTATAAATTATAGGAAGCATTGGGCAAGGGAGTTAGTACTTGAGTAGTTCTCCCAGTTAATGTTTGGGTAATTGAAATCACCCAATATCAGGGTGTTTGGTAGGACCTTCATATTTTCCAGTGTCTCCAGAAATGCGGAATGGGGATTCTGAGTCATTGTGGGTGATCCGTAGGAAGCTACAATTTGAATTGCAGTTTTTCCCATTGTTAGTTGCACATGGATGATCTCTGAGGCATTGTGCTGTGCCACTAACCTGGAGGTGTGGGTATCCTTGATGAATATGGATAGACCCCCCACCTTTTATGTTTCAATCCTGGTTCTGTGGCCGAAAAGTATGGTGTGAGTTATAGCCTGGTATTACTGGGGTGCTCTCTGGAGCCTTAAACCAGGTTTCTTTTACTGCACAGATATCAATGTTCTCCATACTGAGGAGTGCCTCGAGTGCATGCATTTTGAGGTTTAGACTTCTGGCGTTGAGTAGCATTACCCTCAGTTTTTGGTTACTTGTGCTATTTACGGTGGTGGGTTTGTCTTTTGAGCCTTGTCTAAAAAAGGCACTATGGGTGTGGCAAAAGCCTTGGCCAGTATTCGAAAGCCTAAGGGTGACAGGTGCAAGCCATCTTTTGTGAAGCAATGTGGCTTATCGAGCATGTCATCCCAGGTGGACAGATACTGGATCCCCTCTGAATGACACCAGAAACTTAGCTAATTGTTGAAATTGATCATTTTTTCTTTTATACTGTGGCATAATTCTTGGTGAGGGCAGGATGCTACTCAGGGTCAGGGTCATACCAGCCTGGGCTAAGTGATCAGAGAGCTCTTCCATGTCTCTTTTCATGTAGTCCAGGGAGGTATGGCTCAGGTCATTCACACCAACATGGACAATGACAGAGTCATATTTGTACTTGTTCTGGAGTGACCTGAGTGCTTGTGTTATGTGGTGGATCCTGACGCCCAACAGGCAGCTAACTGTAACCTTCTCCTTGTCCAGCCTAGTTAGTGGGACATCAGTGTGCCTGACTATAGAGTCACCTATTACTAGTGTGTTGGGTATGTTACTTTGCCTTAAGGGCTGTGATTGGGTGGCACACTGATTACGTGAAGTACGTGTTTCATGGTTTGTGATGGGGTGTGGAGGTTGTTTGGGTGTCTGCTTTGGAGGTCTCTGTTGCTTTTGCAGATTTTTATTTAGAGCCTCCGAATATGTTTTCATGTATTTATGTGTGTTATTTGCCGGTGTTGATTTAGTAGGTCTATGTGAGACTGGTGGTGTGTTGCAAGTATTTTCCTTCTCCTCTTGACTGTCAGTTCCAGTCTTGGGTTGAGAGAGCTTTGTCTCCAGTTTGGCTGTATAATTGCATCTCTCACATATATTAGTGCTTGGTGGTAGGAGGAGAGGGTTGTCTGTGTACATGAGGCAGTTATAACATTGCCTCAAAATGCCCAGATTCACCAGTTGGACTGGAGAGTACACCTGAAACTGCCCTTTGGACATGCTTGAATAGGTAAAGTGAGTGGTTTTACTGATTAGCTGGTAGGGACGAATAGAGAGCCTTGTCCTTCTGAACAGTATAGGGGGTCTAGTGCTAGGGTTAATTAGTGCTTGCTATGAGTTTTGAGCAAGTGCTGGGCTGTGAAATGAATGGTTTGAGTGCATACCCTACTATATGTGTGGGTGGGTGTGTGTATGTGTATACATGCACATATAGATATGCATGTGTGTGTTTGGCTTGGATGCCTACAAAATAAATGCTAAACAGGAGAGGGCCTAGAATTGATCCCTGTGGTACTCCACTAACTGCAATTTTAAACTTAGAGCTAACTGAGGGTTTTGTTGCTGGCAGACACTTGAACCTGGTTCAGATGATATTTTGAGATGCCAAAGATAAAGCTATGCCTGGGAACAGTAAAGAATAAACTGATGACTTTGCTACTGACTATGGCTAGGGAGTTGAATGGTATTTGTAGAAAAGAAAGGAAAATGTTGCAGCCACCAACAGCTATATAACAATAAAGAAGGCAACTAGTTTTGGCTACCAAAGGAGATATTAATATTGGAAAGGACTAGAAAGGGAAAAAAGAAAAAAAAAGGAAAAATGGAGTGAGTTAGGGGGGTAGTGAAGGATCGTTTGCTTTCACCAAAGGCTAGAGAAAGAGAAAAAAAGGATAACTGGGACAAGAGGGTGTATCTTTGCAGTCATCAAAGGCTTGATAAAAATAAAAGACATTCGCTAGTGGTAAGTAAGGGAAGAACATCTGTTGCTTTCTAAGGCTTGCTATTAAATAAGATTAGATTAGACAAATATTTGCCTTTTAATGGAGGACTAGAAATGGTGGAGAACACTTTGCTGCCAAAATGCTATGCAATCTAGTCTTTGCTGCCATCAAAGATTATATAGAAAGTGGAAAGGCGAGAGGTCTTTCCTGCCACCAAAGCTTGAACATTATTAAAAGAAAAGAAAAAGAGATGTGAGTATAAAGGAAAATGGTCTTCGCTTCACAAATAATAGTTTAGCAATGATATTAAGATTGATAAGGAGTCTGTCTTACCTTTTGTAGTTGAATAAGTTAGGCTTACGTGGTTTGAAATTGGCTATGTGTGTGGTGAAATGTATAATTTGCAATGATTAGTGTGATGAAACATTGGCTGGTTAGTATGTACTGGTGACTAGTACAGACAGATTAGCTGGGAAGAGTGGCCAGCTGAAGTATACATTAAAGTATATGTGGTGGGAGGGAACTGGCATATGATAAAGAATGGGGTAGATCTGAGTAAATGAATCAAAGTGGAATGAAGTCCTCATTAATCTTTTCCAAAACCAATTGATGAAAGCACTCCTAACTGTAGAATTAGGCTTAGAATATGTATGGTTCCCCTTTTTGTTATAGATTTTCTTTTAGAAATTACCTGATGGAGTGCACATATATATTTTTTTCTTTTTAAAGGATTAAATTGTGCTTATTTCTCAGTTGGCTGTTGTATTACAAAGCTTTATGTAAAGACAGCTAAACACATCCATCTACTAGAGAATAGTATGAATCTATTCAGCAGAACCACATTTATAACGGGGTTGTGTGCTATTTACAAGGTAGAATGTATGCTGAACTACATGGTATAATAGAGAGCCATAAACAGATGGTACAGATGTTACCACAAAGGTAATGAGTTTTGTTGTTTATATCTTAAAGGTATTTGCTTACTTTAGCTCATTATGCTATTTTAGTTAATTACTGAATAAAATGTCATGATACTTGGCTGGGGTGTCTTCTGTGCAGAGTCGGCATGTCCTTCCTGTGGTCGCGTGGGTTTCCTCCGGGTGCTCCGGTTTCCTCCTACATCCCAAAAGCATGCAGTAGGTGGATTGGACACTCCAAATTGGCCCTAGGTATGAGTGTGTGCATGTGTGTGCCTTCGGTGGAAGGTTGGGCACCAGGCTGGCAACTCGACACCTTAAAACTCCTCTGCCAATCATGAGCGGACAGATGATCTGCTGTGGTGACCCCTAACTGGGAAAAGCTGAAAGAAAAAGAAGAAGACTGAATAAAATGTTATGGGCGGCTGTGGTGGTGCAGCGGTTAGCATTGCCGCCTCATAGCAAGAGGTTCTCCGGTTTGATCCTTGGCTGGGGTGCCTTCTGTGTGGAGTCTGCATGTCCTCCCTGTGGTCACGTGGGTTTCCTCCGGGTGCTCCGGTTTCCTCCCACATTCCAAAGACATGCTACAGGTGGATTGGACACTCTAAATTGGCCCTAGGTGTGAGTATGTGCATGTGTGTGCCTTCTGTGTAAGGTTGGGGACCGGGCTGGCAACTCGACAAAGTAAAACTTCACTGCCAATCATGAGTGGACAGGTGATCTACTGTGGTGACCCCTAACTGGGAAAAGCCAGAAGAAAAAGACTGAATAAAATGTCATCCATAGACAAAGACAGATGTAAAAATGTGCTTGAGTCCACACCACCACAGTTTAGGTAATGATTACAACTGAAGAAGTGGAGTTCTCCAAGGCATTTAGTCTTGACCTATAAGAAAAATGTAATTTGTTATTAGTCTGTACTATTGCAACTGACGATACATTGTGGTTAACTTAATGGGGTCTGAATGGGGAGATGATAAATCAGCAAGCTAAGGACAGTAGTATTGCTGGAATTGAATTCATCTTCAAGTCTTGGTGAGAACCTTCATGAGGTCAACCCTGTTTTTCACAAAATCTCACCAAGACAACACTGATATATAGACTGTATATTATATAGCATATATCATGGACAGTAGTAGGTTAAAAAAAAAAAAAAGATAGCTGGGTGCACAAGACCCAATATAAAAAAGTTCCCAATCCTGGTAGGCACAAGGGTGCAAGGAATAGAAAAAAATAAAAGTGCAGAATTCTCAAGACATGGAAACATTCCTACAATGAGGCCAGGCCAGGTCCAAGGGAAGATGCTCCCTGTTGTAGAAAGAAGTAATGACCCAAAAAAATCACAAAAATTGATAGGACAGAAAAGAGCCATAAAGATGATACAATGGACTATTATGGATAAGAAAGAAAAAAAGAAAGAAAGAAAGAAAGAAAGAAAGAAAGAAAGAAAGAAAGAAATTATGTATTTTTACTATTATGCAAGAAGCCCAGAATTTCCAGACTGAAGATACACAAAAAGGTTAAGACAGAAATTAGAGGGAAGAAATAATACTTGCAGAAGTAAATTTTTCAGAAGCTTCAAATAAAAAAATGTGTTCATTAGTACAACAGATTTATGAAAAACATCATAGAGACCAAGAAACTTTGGGCCATTTGGAAAAAGAAGCAACTGAGGAAGTGTGAAAATATAAAGAACAAAATCTAGAGATTTTTGAAAGGTATCAAAAATAAGTTTGGACATGGGAAAGAAATAGAGATCTGATGTGGTGCAGTATTTATACAAAGGAAAAAGCCAAATTAATTCATACAAAAAAGCAGCCTTAAAGATATTCAAAGAGAAATACAGACAAAGGCATCCAGGTATGGAAAAGTTCACAATACAAAAAATAAGATCATAAAGATGGAATGTAGAACAGAATATTAGTAAAGTAGAAGTTAAAAATGTGAAAGCTGAAGTTATGGAATACCTGCAAAGTAAAGGATTTAATGTAGAAAAAGTCTAACACAGGTTATATCACAACATGATGGAACAATGAGTCCCCCAATAAGGAGAAACAGGAGGAACAGGAGACATCTGAAGAAGAACTATAGACATGGGAAACAGAAAGACATTTAGAGTGTTGCAATATTTATGCAAAGGAGAAAGCAAAATTAATCAATACAAAAAGATCAGCACCAAAGATATTTGCACAGAAATACAGACAAAGGCATTCGGATATGGAAATTTTAAAATACAGAGAAAAAGGAGGAAAGAGGATTAGTAATGGAGAAGTTAAAGAAATAAAAAATGAGTTTATGGACTAACTGTGAAGTAAAGGATTTAGTATAGAAAATCTAATTTTGATAACATCACAGTAGGATAGAGCACTGTATCCCCAAATTAAGGGGAAACCAGTGGAGCAGGAAATATATAATTAGACAAAACAGTGTAAGAAATTTCTGTGTGTGGAAGATTTTCAGTCTATATATCTCTAGTTAATTACTGTATATTAATTAGATCAGACAATAGTTATAGAAGTAGCGAACTTAAACTTGTCTTAAGTCAAAACAAAACAAAACAAAAAATAATAATAAAAAATATATAATTGTACAGCATTACTAAGTATTTGAAAGTAATCCAAGCAAGGCAGGCAGTCTGTTTCCAGTCAAAAATCCAATTAGTTGACATACAATGGTACTGTGGAGCCTTCCATTAGAAACCAATATAAAAGTTTAGTTGGAGTTGCACAGCAAGGGAAGGAACAGGAAACTTTGGCAACTCTGATGCAGTCAATGTTGTGGAGTGAAAAGCCAATGAGTTCTTATATGAAAGAGCAATGGATGACACAGGATGAAAGTGAAGAGAATGTGGCACAGGAAGATGCTCTGAAACTTGTTGTAGAATGCTGACAGGAAATGGAGAACAAAGAATGTGCTCTCAGTTTAGAAATGCACGATGTGTTGCTTGATTTAGTAGAGATGGAGAGACATATTAAGATCAATGAAAGAAACAGACTACAGAAAGTCAATGAAACCCAAAAAGTTAGAAGTTTGATAAAACAAATTAACATAGTAATTAAGATTGTACATAGAGAGTCATGTGATATAACAGAAGAAAATAAGATATTGAGATGAATAAGATGTGCAGCTGAATTAATAACAGATAAAATCTTACCCAAAAACACAGGATAGTAAGGGAAAGGAAGAGGAGAAATCAAATGCCATCATGGAAGTATCAAATAGGGAAAACTATAAAGCATTTAAAACAACAAGTGTCACTATTAGAAGAGTATAGAAGAGGGAGCAGATCAACAAAAATACTTGGAAAGATAGATGTGATAAAAACAATGTGCAGTATCAGAACAGATCAGGATCTATCATGCACCATCATGAATAATTGACTAAAAATATCAACACAGGCAGAAGCATATAAAGGAAAAGTACAAAATAAGCAATTTATTGCTGACACAAAAACAATTTATAGAAATTTGGGAAACAAGGCAAAAGGAATTAAAACACCACCAAAAAAGAAGAAATAGATACATTTTGGAGAAATATCTATGAAGATCCTGTTGAACATAACAAAAATGCTAAATGAATTGAAAAAGTAAAGGAAAGAATAAAAGTTCAAATGTAAAGGATAAGAAATGGATGAAGTAACAGGCCAAATGATTGAAACAAAGTTAAAAAAGCTCCTAACTGGAAATCCCCAGGCCCAGATGCAGTACATAACTTCTGGCTAAAAGTGTTAACATCTTTACATAAAGATTTAGCCATGAGTAAGAACCATTTGTATGCAAACTCTAACAGACACCAACCTGGTTAACAACAGCAAAAACAATGTTGCTATTTAAGAGTGAACCTGCAAACTATCCTAAAATCTATAGACCAATAACTTGCCTTCAAGCTACCTATAACTATTCACTGGAATTGATGCCAGCAGGGTTTATAGTCATTTAGAAGAAAACTCAATCATGGCAACAGAGCAAAAGGGTTACAAAAGAAAGTCATATGGAACAAAGGATCATTTTTTGTTAAATAAAGGCATAATGGAGAACTGTGAAAAGGGGAAGACTCTAAGTATGGCATGGATAAACTACAGAAAAGCATTTGACAGTATCCTACATTCATGGATAAGAGAGGGATTAAAATGAATAAGATACACACTAGTCAGATTGATTACATTACTGCGACCATGAAACAGTGGCAAACCACTTTGAAGTTAAGCCATGATAAAGGACAAATTATTATTCCAGAGATAAAAACCCAAATGGGAATATTTCAGGGTGACTCTGTCACCGCTACTCTTTTGTCTTTCCCTTAACCCATTAAGCTGTTTGCTTAACACATTAGGTCATGGCTACAATTTGACTCCCAGGAAACAACAAAGTGTAAAGACTTCTCAACTTCTCATCTTCTTTTTCTAGATGATTTAAAACTGTATAGCTCATCAGATGAGGAACTGAAAGCACAATTGCAAGTGGTCAAAACTTTTTCAGATCATATAAGAATGTCATTGTCATTTGGTCTTGATAAATATGCAAAAGCAACCTTTAAAGCAGGAAAGCTGCAGCACCAAGAAAACATCAGTTTGGCACAGGAATGTGACATAAAATAACTTGAGCTAGAGGAAGTGTATAACTATTTGGGAACTGATGAAAGATTAACAATAAAAGATGACGAAATGCAAATAAAACTTAGTAAGGAATATTTTAGAAGACTTAAATTAATACTGATAACAATGTTGACAGCTAGTAACCAAATCCAAGCTATAAATCAATTTGCTCTTCCTGTCCTAACATATAGTTTTGGAGTGACTGACTAGCACCAAACAGTGTTGGATAGGTTGGACAGGAAATCAAGAAGGATGCTTCATGCTCATCAATGTTTTATAAAATCATTGCATACCAAGATTATATATTCTCCATTCAGAAGGAGGTATGGGCCTCCTTGAAACTGATTGCATGTATATATCTGCAATTACAGGACTGCATAAATATCTGTTGCCCTCACAAGACCCAAACATAGTGAAGGTTTTAAAACATGAGGAGAATAAGTCCAAGATGACTTCTCTGCTTAGTTTAGCAGAAGCATATCAGCATCAAGCAGAAGTAAATATCAAACCAGAAGTAGATAAAAATCAGGCAACAACTGAGTGCGCCAACAAAACAAAAGAAAGAATATAAGGTGAAGGATCAAATGAGAAGGCTTGAAATGTGGAGAATGCATAAATATAGTTGCAAGTATAGAAAACTCTTGGAACAACCTCATGTTGATCAGGCTAAAATGCTGGAATGGTAAGGAGAGGTGAATTTAAACTAAAAGACAAAAGGTTAATATCAGTGGCCCAAGATACTGGACTACATACACATTGGTTTATAAACTCCATTGAACATAAGGGAGAAACAGACAAATGTAGGTTTTATAAAACAGAATTAAAAACAGTCACACATCTTGTTGCTGACTGTGATATATTAATGGCAGAAGGACTACATACTGAAAGGCATAATAGTGTGGCAAGACAGGTGCATTCAGGATTGTCTAAAAATATTGAAGTAGCTGAAAAACACTGGAAACATGAGCCACAGAGTGTTATAGAAAATGTGAAGTTTATATCACATGGGATCACCCATACCAACAGTTTAAAAATAGATATGAGAAAACCAGATATAGTAGTCCATGAAAAGGAGACAAAAGTATCATTGATCATTGAAATTGCTATAACCAGTGACTGTAGTGTCTTATGTACACAGAGACACAAAGTCATAGAATACCAGGATTTGCAGACAGAAACAAGGGCAATGTAGAAGAAGGATATCCAGACAGTTCTAATAACAGTTGGAGCAACAGATCTTATAAAAAGAACTTACCATTGTACTTAGGTATGTTACTGATACATGTAACTCCATACAAATTGCAATAGGAGTCATTACTGGGCACATTGTGGGTGCTGCAAAGTGTACTTCTGGCTAACATTAAAGACTGAAATTATACTAATTTCATGAACTTTAATCGTACTTTGACTTAGGAATGGGGTCCATTCCCATCATGGTATTAGGAACACAAAAGACTTGGAGAATTTGAAAAATTGCCATAATATAAACAGAGAGTACGAGAAAGATGAAGAAGTAGAGATTAAATATAGTATAGTCTTTACATATTTGCAATCTACATACATACTTTTTAAATATGTTTATTGAATTTTATAAACTTCAAAAGAGCCAAACATATATCAAACAACAAAAACTGAAAAAAACAATGAAGTATTTAAAAAGGTATCTACATCATTTACTACAACAAAACATTAAAACTTTCAATATACAGAGAATGTATTGATAATAAAATGTAGCTTAATCCTTATTTAATAAAGAGCTAAATTTGATCCAACATTTATGTTCAGAAGTTATTTTGATTGTTTTCACCTTGACAGCAGATAATTCAATTTTTACATATAACAGTGTTAATACTCAAAAAAATGGACACATGAAGGTGTAGGCACACTTTTCAATACATTGTAATTGGCTTCCTAGCAATCGTTAAACTCTTAAAATGTGAATATGCATCTGTGTATTTGGAGTACTAAATAACACTAAAGTTTTGGTTAAAGTAAAATTATCTTACAACAATGCTTGCATGAAACTTTGAAGTTGTTCCTGAAAAGGATGTATCACTTTACAGTCATATACTACATGTAACCAATCCACTATCTATAATGTTTTACATTTCCAACAAATCATACCTTCTTTTTATATATAAGTTAAATTTTATGAGGGGCAATTAGTGATCTGTTTAGCAATTTCAATAAATATAATTTCCAGGTAAAGTGGTTTTATTTGAAGATATTATAAACATATTCTTATCAATTGATGATAATAATCTCAAAAATTGTTATATATTACATTTATAATTTTTATTACTTTACATATTTTAGATAAATATGATTTCATAGAATCACTAATTAATTCAAGTTTATTTAAAATAAATAATGGGTTGCTATTCTTTTTTAACTTAGCCTGCCATTGTATCAATTTTAGAATTTCTAACCTGTCTACTCATTTGTACTGTAAGTCAGTTTTTCATGTTTAAACCATATTTGACCATTAAATAATCAGTATTAAGTACTTTTTTCTACTTTAACAAGTCTCTACTTTTAAAACTGCACACTTTCCGAAATTTCAGATTCTCTGTACAATCTGGTGTGAATGCAATAAGGAATTAAATAGGCACCAGTTTTTTTGTTTATTTCTGTTTATTTATATAAAAAGTGTTGAGATGATTTTAATATAGTATTTCTTTAAGGAAAAACTGTTGGTCTGTCAGTAGTTTCAGTAAAATAATTAGTGAAGTGTATTGATCATTCACTTTAAAATATAATTCTGGGATGATGTCATCATTTCATGGAGTTTTATTTTCCTTTATTTTTAATTGTTCCTTAATTTCTATCAAAGAAATATATTTATATGTTTTCTTTATTTGTTCTGAAAGTACTATTTTGTGTATAGTCTTATTTTAAAAAGGCCTGTGTTACTTCCCATCTGCTATACTACTAATATTCTCATTGGTTTTGTCTGAGTGATTTATAAAACTATTCAAAATGTTCTCCACTCCAGTATAAATCTTACTCATCCCTGGAATTTTATTTAAGAGCTAAATTATATAAATGTTTAGAGGTTAGGGAGTAAGAATTCAAACTGACTTTTTCTAAATTTATAAAAACTTAGTATTCAAATTTTTTCATTTATGGCAAGAAATTATTATTGCCTGTTTGTATTTAAACTTTATCTGTTTAGCTTTATAAATCAAGTAACACCTTATCTCATTACTTTTTATTATTATAACAGCGTGTAAATAGTTTTCCATATTAATAAAATTTCATCTAATTCCATAACATCACACAAAGGACTTCACCATTTTATTAAATTTCAAAACTGCTGCATTTTTGTTTAAAAAAATCCTTAAAGTCTTTTAACTTATATAAGCTGGAAATCTGTTAAAATGGTCTAATTCATTTGATTTATCCTTACAATTAAAGTAATTGCATTGTGGTCTGAAATAGGATATGTTATCACCCTTACATCGCAAATTTAGAAATTTATTACTAGAAATAAACACCCTATTGATTCCCAGCTGTGTATCAAATCTATAAGAATAATGAGTATGTTTGTGTCTTTCGGCTTTTCCCGGTTAGGGGTCGCCACAGCAGAACTCTGGTCCGCTAATGATTGGCAGTTGATTTTTATGTACTGGCTTGCCAGGCCTGACGCACAACATTCAACGAAAGTACACCCATTCATGCATGTCTCCACGCAGAAGATGCTCTAGCTGAGAATCGAACCAGACATCGTCTTACTGTGAGGCGACAATGCTACCGCAGCACCACCACCGCGGATAAGAATAATGAGTATAAAACTAATAATTTGATTCAGAAAGACTAATTTATAGCTATAAGATAAATTTGGTCAGTAAAGTTAGAAAACCCCTAGCTGAAGCTGAGATTCTGGGCTTGCTATTAGATTAAACATTTCTGATTATGCATTTTGAGCAAAATAAATAATATGGCAGCATATTTCTACCTTAGGGCATATGATCAGAAAAATTGTAGAAGATAATATTCACTTAGTATATTTAGAATGTGAACATAAGGGTAGACCCTATCTGTTTGGTAATAATACAATACATACAGTTGCTAATGTAGCCGAGAATAGAAATAAATAGTCTTTGGGATATATAACAAAATTTAATAGATGGACTACTGTTTTATATATATTTTCTTTATAAATTTGTGTTTTATTAATTTGTTTTATTTAGTTTAGAACATATATGATAGATAAACATATTTTAAATTGAATTTGCTATTTTATTAGATGGTCAGCTGACCATTAAATTAAACAACTGATAGGCTGGCTTATATTATAAAAGAAGCAACTAACTTTAACAGCTTTTAACTTGCACTAATAAAGAGTCTATGTGGCTCAAAAGCTTTGCATTTGGAATAAAGTGCTTCGATATCTGAGACATTTGGACCTTTGGTCTTATCTGATGGACACTTGCTAGTGCTGGCACCTGTTCCACTGACAATTCAGTTAAAATCTCTGATAATATTGTATTTCTTGTCATGTCTGAAGAAAGACTTTCTAGATATTTCATGGAAAAATTATCTCCAATTCATGAAATCTAGTGCATGCTACCCAAAGTATATATTCTTTCTTAATATTTGATAATAAATATGTCATAACTATGTCATCAAAAAAAGACTTGATGAGCTTAAGAATAAAAATACAATCTATCCATAAGATTAGAGTACCTCTTGTACCTCTTCTCTTTTCTTTGAAATTAGGTGTTACTAATAATGTATGATCTCTTTTACTTAATCTAGCAATATCATCCTGTAACAGTTGAATTGCTTGAAAAAGGATACATGTATTTTATGCACTTTACAAATTTAAGTAAACTAGCTCCTTTTACCACTGTTAAGAACACAGTGATGTTTAAAGAAATGCATTTTAAAGAAAACATACTATAATAGCAATATGTTAATAAAGTAAGAACTATTCTATGATCACCATAATAACTAGAAATATTAAAGTCATGACTATTTAAAAACAATTAAAGAAACTTTGTTTGGAAAACTACTTTGATGTAAACACCAAAAATGAGAAACTAGTAAAATCTAAATGACTAGACTATAATTAAACCCTATCTGCACCATGGAACTTATATATGATGAAATGTTGTATGACTATGCCATTTAGATAATATTGCTAGCTGAAGTAAATAAAAAAAAACTTTAAGAAGAAAGAAAAAAATACATAAATGGTCAGATTCAATAAAGCCTACATGGTCTGTTTACACCATGTGTGCATTGGTAGGGCACTGTTTTGGATTCAATAAGCATCTCTACATAGTGTGTAGAGCCGAGCACAGCCGTGCAAACAAGGTAAACACCGTGGCATGCAAATTACAGCATAAACAGCTGAATTGTATGCTAATCAGCCAATCAAAGATGGAAGAGCTATTCAACAACCTATAAAATAACTGTGTAGGCTCAGTTTTGGTTTTGCCCATGAATTCTGAAACCTATTGGAATACAGGCAAGGAAAGGAGTCTACACAGAAACAATGTTAGGGGCTGTTGTTGCTTTAATTCATGTGTATGTGTAACAGGCTGAAGTCTATGCTGTTGCTGCTGATAATAGACCAAGGCCAAGAAGGAGAAGTATTTTTAGACCCCAGGAATGCATCACAATCTGCACAATGAGGAAATTGTAGTGTTACAAGGTGGATAGAGACACACTATAGGAACTCTGCAACTTCTGTTGCCCTGAACTCAGAGCCAGGGCAAATCAAGGGGAACTCATCTAAGTGCAGACATGTTTGGGGTGCCACAAGCATCATCATCTAGGATCTTCCATCAGTTCCTGAATGCTATGCTCCAACATGCTAGTGACCACATATATTTTCCCCATACTCCTAAGGATAGGGTCAGAAATATGCAGGAGTTCTACCCAGTAGCACACTACCCTCAAGTAGTAGGGCCATAGATTGCACACATGTAGAAATTAAGACACCACCTAGGTAATAGGGAAGGGTCTACATTAGTAGAAAGCATCTCAACTCTATTAACTGCCAAGTCATGTGTAATGCCAAGGGAGTCATCTTGAATGTATGTGCTGGCAACTCGGGCAGTTACCATGGCTCACATATCTGGTACACCTCCAAAATGTATCAGATGTTTACTAGGGAGGATATCCCACAGGGTCATTTACTGAGCAATGCAGATTATACACTGGGACCATGACTGATAACACCCATCAGAAGTACACACACACACACACACACACACACACACACACACACACACACACACACACACACACACACACACACACACACACACACACCTGCTGAAGAACACCAGGATGAGGCACACTCTCAAACCAGAAATATTATAGAGCGTATATTTGGGCTGCTGAAGTCATGCTTGTGGTGCCTAGATACATCCGGGAGAGCCCTGCAGTACAAACCACATACATGTACTGAAATATTCACAGTATGTGTCATGCTTCACAACATCATTCTGAGCAAACAGCTTTAGCAGGATCAACAGGGGGAAGGGCCACACATTCCACCATTAATGGCAAGGTCACCACAGCCACGCACAGGTGAGAAGTCAGATGAGGAACCAGCAGCTGCTCTGTGAGTAGGCCAATGCAGGCATGCTCAGTATGCCCTCACATTGGCTAAAAGACAAAACATAGTACACTCACTCACCACCTAAGTGCCTAAAACCTTCCTCATATGCACATACCTAAAGTAACACTGATGCCAGGCAATGCTCACAACTTTTACCTTCCCACATAATGGCTGTGTACTGCTTGCATCAAACAGAGTCAGCCCTGAACTAAAACTGTTACAACTGGTGAATTTACAAGTAAGTGTTGAACCTGGAGTGTATTGTGTAATAATATGAATGACTGGCATATCCTTGCATGTTGTTACTTGGTAGTGTAAGTAAGTAAAAGGTGGGAGATTTATACAGAAATGACCTTAACGTGACAGCAGAGATTAATTTTACTTGTATGTGTTCATTATTAAGTAGTAGGCCTCAGGCATCAAAGAGTTCATAGGTTCATAGGTTCATAGGTTCATACCAGGCTATCTGCCCAAGGGCATTTATAAGCCTAGCCCATAGTTATGTGGCTTTTGCCACCCCTTTAGTTTGAAAAACTATATTTATATTTTTGCTGTGCTCTGTCAAGCAGTGACACTGAGAGTAATCTGGGGTATATCTATCCTCCTATCCATTGGTCCATTTCCTGAACAAGGCCAGCCAACAGCTCTGCCTCACATGTACTGGGATTTTATTTTGGGATGGGAGTCTCATCTCTGATGGGTGATGAATCTGATGAATCTTCTCTCCCGCAGCTAAATTAATAGTCTCCCTTGTCAAGGGTTGAGTCTGTGGTTCTGAGGATCTGAAATTTTTTCATCAAATCATATTTGATCAATCAATTATTTGACATGGCCTTATATGTCGTCAGGATGAGACCTGAGAGAGCTGGCTGAGAGACTGGGAATAGAGAGATAGTTCTCATAAGACATATTTTAAGACATATTTTTGAGACCTTTTATCCTTTTGGTGAGGAACTTTGGGCCTGCAGGTCATGCAGTGGTTACATTCCATACATTCCGAATGCGGGGCATTGTACTCAATGAGGGGGATGTGAGGGGGACGATTAGGGGACGTGAGAGTCACACAGTCATACCTCTCAAAAGTAGTGATGGTCGCTGTATGCCCTCAGTTTAGCACCATGTGTTTGTACAAAAATCATTAAAGAAAGAAGTTAGAAAGTAATGTTAAAATTTCAGTTTCAAACTTCACAACCCTCACAAGATCATTAACAATAGAGATGGAAAAGTGTTGATGCTATCAACTGTCTGACTTTCTAAGACCAATATAAGTCAAAGGTACAATTACCACAAAAAGCTTATCTATCCCTGAGTCCAAAAGATAGAAAACAGGGATATGGCACAGTTTTCATCATTTGCACAGGGTTTGCATGGAGGGGAGTGGGGCAGGAAGCCTAGGCTGACACAAAAGGTCAGTAAGTTTGTGTGAGTAAGAAAGAGAAGCAGGCAGACATTTGGATAAAGTAACAAATGGCCAGTGATATAAAATGAGTTTTAAGCTTCACAGCTGAACCATGGAACTGTTGCATGTGTGACTGTATGCGTCCTCAAAGTGAAATTGGTGTGTGAGTGTCTGTATGAACACAGCCACACTCTGAGCTAGCTGTACATCTTGACATGACAGGCAGGTGTATGGTAGAAATGGCATTTCATTGTTGTTATACCTGACCACAAAAACTGGCTCTGGTGAAAGTTGCACTGGCACATCCACTCAGTCAGATGCATTGCTGCTACCTGAACATGACTGATGTTTGCTGGATGAGTTCCCCTCACAAGGACACCAAGGACCATGACCCCATGGCCTGCCATATCTGAGTGTGGACAGCCCAACCACTGATGGAGCAGTGGAAGTACTGCCACTATGGGAGCAGGATTGGGCACGGCCACATTGGCTAACAGCAGATGATGTGTTGACCTATGCCCATGAGGATGCTGTTCACCTCCCAGCAGATGTTCCATCACAGACACCACTCATTCCAATGAGTCATTCATTCAATCCTTTGAATTGACAACATGGTGGAGGCAGTTATGTATGTCAGTCTGTGCCACATCTACAATCTAAGCATTTCTCTGGAGGACCTATGGGAATGTGCATGTGCCTTCATGATGGCCCTAAACATATACTGAATGGCACAGGAAGAGACACAAGATCAGGTGGAGGATGGACAGCAAGCCTCCCGTGAGCACCCCTAATAACCCTCCTGCATGGCACCTTGCCCACACTTTGGCTATGGCCAGAGTCATCAGCCACTGCTGCCACAGTAATCACACTTCCCTGATCGACTGTCTCACCCTCCACCTGTCCAATATCTTTGGGCTCACTGGAATGGGTAGGCATAGGCCTACTGGCTGCGTCCAATGGAATTTCAGAGGATGGTTGCATGTCAACCTTAGTATCAGATTCAAGCTCTGTACTGCCCCCCAACTGTGCCTCTGTTTGGTCACCATCATACTCAGAGTTTGTTGATACTCAGACATCAGGTGGTAGAAATCCCACACTTTCACTGTCAGGATCAACTTTGATAATAAGCAACAAACGCAGGAAAAAATTAATACCTACACTACTATAGTACAATATATGCTAACAAACTAACAGTGGTGTCACTATTACAGACAGTGCAGGAATACACTCAACAGTCCTGACATCAACATCACACACTAAAATATTTCTTTGAACTGCTCATCAGTACTGACATAAAAATGTTTGGCTTACCAAGTGAAGATGATGGTATGCTCCCTATGCTGGATAGTCCTGGAAGAAGTTAAGCAAAAGGTAAGGACAACATCATCACAATTAACACTAACACAGTGGGTAAAACTTTTTGCCCTTTATATGTCCATTAAGTATACCTTCAACAAGAACTTGGATGACAAGCCCAACCTAAGCCCCATGTGTAATCAATCAGAATGCATTGTTAACTGAAGCAACCTTCAATCCCCCCAACCAATTTCTTGTTAAACAGACCTAATGCATTTTTGTAAATATTTTACTATACAAGAATATTTAACAACTGAGATTTATAAACCTACCTGGAAGCTCTTCCTGGGACATACTTACTGTCCCTGAAACAGTAGCACCAATGTCAAGGAAATGATGTTCTGCACTTTCCTGGGAGCTATCTGGATCCCTAACAGTGGACACGCACTCTTCAATTGTTATTAGTGATGGCTCTGTAGCAGCCCCCTCCCCAGTACACATCCAAACATGGCCACTGCAGCTGCTGTTCTCCGTGCAAATGAGAAGATGTCAGTGGCTCTATGGTGAACCTGATCATATGTCCTGCTGTGGCTGCCTACTGCAGTGACATCTGCAACTATACGTTGCCAAATTTGCATTCTACCTGACATAACCCTACATCCCCTCTCAAGCAGAAAGGCACCACGTCACCTAAAAGATTCCACAATTACCTGATTCTCAGGGTCCCTGAAGGGTGGTTTTCAAGAATTGAAATGTCTGGGTACCATAGATCAAGGTGTCCTAAAAGACAACAGAAGGATAATACACATAAGTATCACATACCTGCAAAATAACTGTTCCCAAATAAAACAGAAAAGGTAGCATTTCAGTATTACCCACTGGAAAAACATAAAACAGTCTTGAGATTTGAAATATGAACAGCAGTCTAGATGCAAAAAAAAGGGGGAGAGTAACACTAGCAACATATCCTTATTTATGCCATAACAGAAATGCAGCTTTGATCCTCACCCCCAAAAGAACAGCAAATGACACATTTTGCTAACAAACTATGATTGGAATGCTAAAAGTGCTATCAAATGAAATGTCCATGAAAAATGTCTACAGTTTAGCACAGAACTTTCTATTTTAAGGTATTGCCAATCATGTATACCTGTGAAATGCCCTGACAAACATGCCCATGACATGAACATATTTTTAACTAATGCATACAGATAAAAGTGTAAGCATTTGCTAATCTATATATATATATATATATATATATATATATATATATATATATATATATAAATATTGAACAGATTTTTTTCTTAATAACATTTCAGCATATAAAGTACATTCCTGAAAAAAGCAAGCATACCTTTTCAAGTTCATTAATCTTCTGTGCAGGTATATCCAAAGTAATAGCCTCTTTTCTGTGTTCTCCATATAAACAAGTCTCCTCACCTTCAGGTTCCTACCTACACAGTTTTCTTTTTATGGTGTACATTCAGGGCTGTCAGCACAGTAAAGATGTAAATGAAGTGTGAACTCAGAATTGCTGAATCCCAAATACTTGGCTGTGTGTCCCAGATGTAAACATAGTGCAGGCACTTCCTCTGTGTTCGTTTTTAATGGATTGCAACTGTGACTGATTACTGGTAGAGAGAAGGAAAACACTAGAACACTGCATACTGCCCTATATCCAGTGGGTGTGTCAGGTTAAACTTAAAAATTGTTAGGAGTAATTTTGTCAAGGTTGGAAATGTAAGTAAGCAGTACACAATTCACAGGTTCTATTCACTAACATCCAACCTCAATTTTTTTTGGCACCTGTATGTTATATTATTTCCATTTAATATCCTCATCTGCAGACAGATTTTAAGGACAATGATGTAAAATGGCTTACAGACCACACGTCTGAGATTACTGGTCAGATAAGACAAGCATGAGTAACAGACGCAAAGAGTTAAGACAGAGCTGCATATATGTAAGTGATACTCATAAATGGTTATATGATCACTCAGTGCACTATATCCAAAATTAATGCATGTACAAAAAACTGTTATATAGTTTCATAGTGCTGTAAATGATGTTGCAGTTGGTTGTATGCAGAATGATTTAATTTCCCTGCTCCAAAGCTGTTTGCGTGGCAAAAAGGGATAAGGCACTCTTACTGTGTTCTGTAGGTTCATTGGAGAAGGAGTTCAAATCCAGACCTATGTACAAATATTCCATGTGTACTAACATTTTGTAGCATTATAGATTGCTTTTCCTGAGTTTCATTGTTTTTTTGGTCAGTGTTTACACGGTGCAAGGCTTAGTGCAAACAAATGAAATTGAGAAAATGAATGTCAGGTTTGGCTGTGCTTATCTTGTTTGCGCAAAGCTTAGCAGGGCTTAAACCTGGACTAGTGGCCCACCAAGGAAGCAGACACAGCACCTGTAGAACACCTGCTGATGGGGTGACTATAAATGGGCAAAGGTAAAAAAATAATACATTGATGCAACACTTGTTTTTCTTCACACAACTTTGCTTAGCAGCATTCTGTGGTGTTGCACAGTGGCTAGCAAGGTTCCCCAACACCTGCAGTCAAGACTGAGAGAGCCAATAATTGAAAACAGAAACATTCAGTTAATTATTTTGGGCACCGGGCAAACATGCTAAATGGCACTGCACAGCAGCTAACACAGAGAACTTAAGAATGAGTTGGAAATTATGAAAATATCATGTAACTAGTCCTGTCACAGCAGATGTAAGGGTAGAGCTGGAGTCCAGATGGTCCTGGGTTTTAGTATAGGGTGTGCAAACTGTTTTTACTGTTGTGACAGTGCAGTTCTTAGCAATGAACTGAAAAACAGACCAGTGTTATTTCAACATTTTTATGGCAATGGGTGTAAGTGTAATGCTGCCATACGCATACCTCTGGGTTCTAATACAGGATATTCCATACATTTTTTTCTGTTGTTCCACTTCCTATTTTACCCACTGTCAGTTATAACACTTTAGATAGTACAGCTTATATGAATTGTATGTATGAGGGTAAGACACCCTCATTGTGTTTTCAGATGTATGACTGAAAGTATACTATCTACTATATTTCTGCAACTATAATTCTGTTATCTTAACTTGCATGGCCTTCACAATTACATTATATTCATAGACAACTGGATCTATATTCTAGAACCTTGTCACCTCAAATTGTCACCTGTATTTATAAATGATTCCTGACTATGTCTGAGCAGCACTTTTCTGTGGCAAAGATGGAAGTTCAACACTGTGGAAAAAAATGTTTTGTCCTTTAGGCCTAAGTTTTAATCTTGCAATTTAAAAATCAAGTTTACCAGTGTATAAAGCCAAAAACAAATATATCAGGTCATGTCATTTTTGCCCTCAGTGCATGTCTGAAACCTTAACTCACCTAGCAGTTACCTTCTTATTTCCAAAATATATTTCCAAGCTACATCCATAGACACCCATTAAACAAAGGCCAAGTGTAAGATTAGCCTTCCAATTTCCTCCCTGCTTGGCACTGCTGAGCTCCACCAAACATCACACCAACGTAGTTGGCATTGTTGCTCCGGTTTGTGGACTACCAGAAAAATGTAATAACTGGAATTGGCAGGAAAGCATTATTTTCTATTGCTTTAGGTTAGGTATTAGACATGGCTGTAGTTTGTAGGGAAGCTGTCAAGTTTAGGGCACTGAAGTGGGGTGTCCAGGAGTCCAGGATATTTGTTGAACTCCTGGTAAAATGCCACAGCCAAAGGCTTCTGGAGGGGGACTATTCTGGCTCCCAGTAGAAGTCTGAGGCATTGAGCAGTTTATCTCAGGCTGTATTCAGCGCTACTGGCATCCTGTGTACTGGATAACAGTGTAGGCATAATTTTAATGGCATACATAGGCACAAAAGGGATACCCTCAAACATTGGTTGAATGAATTTGAGACAGTGGACATCCCACAGCTGTGTAATTATGAAAACAAGAGAGAATTTGTAATACTTAGAAAAATAAATGTAGGCAAGACAGGCATGCATAATGCTCTTCTGTTCTTTCCCCAGCTAATGCGGGCATAGACTTCAACAGACAGGCTCATGTTGCTGGAATGGAGAGACTGAGGGAAGCAAGTGATATGTATTCAGCACAAGAGAAATATTATTGTAGCTTTAAACGTTAAAGACAGATTTCTGTTTTTTTATACAGTTGTACCAAATTGAGCACTGCATATCTTAACTGTAACAGCAAATATTCATGCATTAGTCTGTAGCATAAACCAACTTTAGGAGTCAAATATAAGACTGTAGTCATGGATTCTGGGTTTAAATATCAAGAATAACAAATATACAGTACTGCATTTCTTTAATAAATATTTACATTAAATTAAACTCTATACAAGTGGCATAAATGGCCTGCTGTTATCTGTAATATGTATAATTGTAACACGCATACATGCAATATGTGCACATTTCAAAGATTATTTTCAGCAATTTGTAGTTGTACTGTGTATTTGTTAGGACGTATACATAAATGTAATACTTCAGAAAAAAAATTTGTCGTATACTACTGTTAATGCATTGTAAGTCACATATGATGGTACTAATTTTACCTCTTTTTTTCTCTCACCTCTACCCTTATCTCTCTTTATTTTATATTATGTGTTATCAAAATGTCTCCATGTCATCCATCTGTATGAAACCACTAAATGCTACACAGCACAGCAAGGAAGGCAGACCCCCATGCATCAGCCTGCCCCCACTCCACCGGCTCCAGCAACAATGCCCAGCATGTCTGGGATCCAACCTGGCACCACTGCCTCTGCTGCCCCTGCACTACCTGCACCCTTAGGTAGTACTGCCCTAACAGCTGGTGCAGTGGTACCCTCCAGGAGCAGTGACAGAGGTGTTGATTTCATCACCCACAGGAAGATGCCAGTGTTGGTGCATAGGATCAATCACCACACCATTGGTGTATGCCTATGCTAGATGGAGAGGTTTCTCTCCCTCTTGTTCCATAGAAGGAGAATTTGACAAGCACTTCAGCCACCAGCAGAGTAAGGGGAGAGTGATGACAGTCCAGTGGGTGAGGACTTGATTTTCACTGTCTCCATGTTTGACGGACATGAGCCTGTGGTGTCCCCTTTCTCACCCCCAATCAGGCTGTTCCCCAACCTTTTGTGTACCTCATCATCCCTGTCTCTTGTCTTGTTTTTCTTGTTTGTTTGCATTTGCTTCCTCACCTACCCAACTTAGCTGACTCAGAAATGCCTACATCCCTTATCCAGCATTCCTCTCTTACTGAATAAAAAAAAAAAATGGGCACCTGTCCAGCAACATAAAAATCTTCTCATACATAGCTCTCCATTTTGCACACGTGTCTTCTTGACCCACTTAATTTGGTCCAGTTGGCTATACAACATGATTATGTTATTGCCACTCCTCTCTATGGAGGTGACAGTCCAAATTCAGCTAATATTCTGCATATATTATCAGTTTTTACTGTTGAAGTAATGGATACATATGGTTCTTACCTACCTCTCTCCTGCACATTCCTGTATTGCTTTTCCTTTGTTCTTCCCTCTGCTTGCTCTCCATTTCAAAACGTTCCTATCTACTCCAGTTCAATGCTTATAATCTGGTCAAAAAACAGAATCACACTCAATACACATAAGTAGCGGAAAAAGCAATGGATCCTTTCACTTTTTGGCCTCTGTGATTACGTGGAGCATGGCATCATGCACCAATGCCAAGTGACAATGAATGTCTCTGTAATGCTGCAGTTACCTCCAATGTCACTTAAGCCCACTGAGGTATGCTAACATACAGTAATACATGCTGAATGTACTATAAAGAATAATGTCATTGCATTATCACTACATATTATTTAAAAGTATTAGATACACCTGGATTCAAACCCAGTATCATTTGGCCTCAAAAAGAAACATGACAATGCATTTACACCTGCTGCCACAGAGTCAGCTAAGAAGAAGTTGTATTTTATACACTCAGTACTTACTCTCAGAATTTTAGAAATGTGCTTAGCATTTGTGCACTCCTCAACTACACGCAAATGGGAAAATAATGGAAATGTGTATCTCACATGAGCAAACACTTTACCAACTATTGCACATAACTACTGCTCACTGCTGAGCTATGAAAAAATAAATTTAGCATGTATTAGTGCTGTTTACTGTCCATTTCACTCTTTATGCCATTAAACTACATGTGGAAACTTAAGAAACTGAACAATATGTAATATATTTGCAATGCAGCTATGTGTTGTCTCCCCCATTGCACTGCAACCCTGGTGTCTCCAGTACTTTTTTACAAATATATCAACTACACTACATACATTAATATTAAATGCATGATATGCAATGCACGTCATTCTGGTAACATGCAGAACAAGATTTATCTTCACAGCTGAACAGGCCTTACACATCCATCAACTGACCCTGGGAACTTTTGACCCATAAGCCTAACCAGCCTTATCTACAAGGCTATTGAAAGATTCATCATGGAATCCACAAGAACATAAGTGACTTTCTGCACTCTTGACCTGACCCATATTGGCTTTGTCAAGGGTAGATCTTGCTTATTAAACCTAGTGTACTTCTTTGATAATGTCCCCAAAGCCCTGGATGAGGGAAAACAGGATACCTCCTATCTTGATTTGGCCAAGCCCTTTGACACATTCCCCCATTCAATTGTCCCATTTGGGGAATTAAACTATAAATTACTAGATGTAGCCAATTGGTTCACAGGCAGAAGACACACTGTTGAAGTTCAGGAGTCCACCTCCACCACTAGACCAGTTACCAGTGGAGTTTATCAAGGATCTGTGCTGGGCCCTCTATTGTTTGGAAACTATTTCTGTGAAGTCCAGGTAAAGTAGATGGCCTGTGGCTTACCAGGTTTGCAGATGACTGTCAACTGAGTGCAATCATTTAGAGTCCCTCAATGATGTTAACATATTACAGAAATGCCTGACACAGATAAATGATTGATGCCAAACTCATGGACTGAAACTTATTGCAAGAAAATCCATCATTGTCCCCTTTGGCAAAAAGTAGCCCAGCTAATTATGTTATACATAGCACCTCTCTAGGCTATAAACCAGTAGTGTCAGGCTTTAGAACATAGATTGATAGCAATCTAAACCTCAATTACTATGTGTCCATAGTGGTAAGACACACATTCTACATTGCTGACCTCATAACGAAGAGCATCCCATCCAAGAGTAGGGAGGTCATAGCTCTGCTGTACTCAACCCTTATCAGAACACACAGTGAGTAAAATGCTCCATTCTCTATGTACCTCACCAGCAACAACTGGAAATACCACAGAGGTTTCTGACCAAGAGAATCCAGGGCCTCCATAACATTACATATATGGAAAGACAAAAAG
This sequence comes from Protopterus annectens, assembly GCF_019279795.1. Taxonomy (NCBI): domain Eukaryota; kingdom Metazoa; phylum Chordata; order Ceratodontiformes; family Protopteridae; genus Protopterus; species Protopterus annectens. The sequence continues at coordinate 1,350,463,792 of NC_056732.1, forward strand.
CCCTGTCACTGTACACAGTATGATGCAGGCTGCTGGGAGGTAAACCCTGCCTGACCTACAGAGCATTATGGGACCCTGCCCTAATGGAAATGCTGGACATCCACAAATCAAATGGGTCAAGAATAACTTGCTCCAAGGATCTCAACCTAGCCTGTGACATAAATAGAACATGCTGGCAAGACCGATATATCTTCCAGTAACTGATGCTTTTCTGTATTTGGCTCCCATTGCATGTGAGGCAGTGCTCCTTAATGAACCTAGTCAAGTGCAAATTTGAGAACTGGATGGATGATTATAAATTCACACCAGGGGTGGCACCTGTGTCCCTCATGGACAGGGCTATTCGGTGTTAATCACAAAATCACTCTGCTAACAATGAACGTCTAACAGTGCTCAATAAGGCTCCTTAGGTTTTTACACTGTAGGCATTTAAAGGTCCTAGGGCCATTAGCCTAGTAACTTCCTAGGGACCTATGAAGCTATGAACCTATGTATGCCTCCTATCATCTTCTCTCCTACATCCACTGCTGATGTCATGCACTATAAGTTGTCATGCAGTCTTGTAAAAACAAGACTAGTGTCATGGATCTTGTGTAAAGTACTGAGTTCATTAGTCTGTGTAGTTAGATACGTAAAGTTTCTGTTCGCATTGCAGTCAGCCGGTGTGTGTGTGTGTGTGTGTGTGTGTGTGTGTGTGTGTGTGTGTGTGTGTGTGTGTGTGTGTGTGTGTGTGTGTGTGTGTGTGTATCCAACAGTTGCTGTTCCAGTCCATAGATTGACAGTATTTTAATACTTGCACATGCCTACACATTCATTTCATGCAGGCCTCCCAACATCTTCTCTCCAGCACACCCTGCTGATGTCATACACTATAAGTTGAGCTGTAGTCTTGTCAAAGTCAGACTTGTGCCATGGCACGTGCATAAAGCACTGAGTTCTGTAATCTGTGTGCTTAGATAGGTATGGGTTCTGTTCTTACTGCAGTCAACTGTGTGTGTCTAGGCAAAAGAGCAGAAGTGTGTATCTTACAGTTAACTATCCAATTCCATGAGCTGACAGTATTTTGACACTTGCACATGCCTACACATCCATTTCATGCAGGCCTCCCAATATCTTCTCTCCAACATGCCCTGCTGATGTCATACACTATAAGTTGACCTGCAGTCTTGTCAAAGTCAGACTTGTGTCATGGCACTTATGTAAAGTTCTGAGTTCTGTCGACTGTGTACTTAGGTAATGGATTAAGTCCTCATTGTAGTCAGCTGTGGTTTGTGTGTGTGTGTGTGTGTGTGTGCGCGCGCGCATGTGTGTTTACTTGCTTGACTTTACAGACAGCCTTTTAAACCAGCATGCGAGACACTGATATCATCAGCTATAAAGTGTTTTGTGAGACACTCCAAGTCAAACTTCAGCTGTGGCACTTGCCTTAAATGCGGAGTTTTTTAGTCTGTGTACATAGGTAGGGGTTCTAGCCTCACTGCAGTCAACTGGAATGTGTCTGTTTGAATGTGCTTGACATTGCAGAGAGCCTTTTATACCAGCATGTGGGACACTTTTATTTCCATAGTCTCCTCCTGCTGATGTCATCAGCTATATCTGACTTGTAGATAAGCAGTATTCTTATGATGAAAGGGTCAGAGACTGTCCTGGAGGCCAGGCAGAAGTCACCTTATCATATACTTTACAGATTACAGTGACATGTATTTCAGTCTATCTGCATATATCATGGCATAGTTTGCAGGCACTGTGTTTTTTGATGAGTAACCACTGGGGTCTCCAGCTGCTGCATGTGTCTGGTGAAGGAAATGCAAAAGAGAGCATTATACTCTCTATTAGTGTTCTGATGAGGTTTGTGTACAGTGCTGTAATATAATCCAGAGATCAAAATATGAAGGATGTGTTATGATATGCAAAACATAGGCTTTTGATGCCAGTATGGACATGGTGGTCGAAATTCAAATTGCTATGTACCTGTTTTCCCAGTGCTTGAATCACTGGGTTTCAGCATAGCAAAACTGTTGTCAATGCTGTAATTAGCAGGGAATTCTGCTTTGCTGATGGAAAAAATAAAGACACATTTTTGTATTTATCTGTAGACTATGTGGCTTTGTCACCAACCACTTATCTGTGTTAGCCCCTCCTGTAGTATGTTATCATTATAGGTGGACTCAATGATTGCACCCAATATGCAAGAATCAGCAAACAGGGTAAGACAAAGGCTGTATACTTTAGCTTGAACTGTTAAGAAATGGATTCAAACAGCAAAGGTCAAAGCACAGATACCTGGGGTACACCAGTGGTGACAGCTTTACTTGTACAGGTTGATTCACCAACTTTCACAGTATGTGCTCTGTCAGTGAGCCAGTTGGTTACTCATCTAGTGATGTAAGGTTTAATCCCCAGCTGGGAGAGTGTCACAATGATACCTGCTTGGGGGATTGTGTTCAAACCCAAGGCCAGTTGAGGAAAGCCAGTATTCACTGTCTTACCTTCATCCAGGCCTATCACACACTTCAACACATCCTCCACACAGACCATGTTCCTGTAGAACAGTGTACATCAGCATGCATTCATCTGAGTTGGGGGGGGGGTGCACCACCTGATATATGCATGTATAGACACAGGCTGACTCCCTTCATCTATGAGGTGGACCAACATGCCATCACTGACCTTTTATAAATGGACACTAGTGATATCCCAGCTGTGTGGAACAGACCTGTGTGAGTTGTTAATGCTACATCGTGTCTGTTACATCTGTTAGATGTCATTGAACAGGTTACTGAGGGCATGAATGACAACAACACTATCATCCTTTTCAACCTGACAAGCCTAAGGTATTTGATACAATTCCACACTGAGGTATTCACTCAATACTGTCATATGTTGCCATATACACCTATGCCACCAAGTGGGTAGACCACTCTATCACATATGTGGCATCTAAATATGTTGAAATGTGTGAAGTGACCTATATCTCAGGTCCAGTAATTGGGTCCGTACAACAGGGCTGTCTGCTAGACCCTTTCCTGTCCATTATTTATGTGGCAGACATCACAGATGACATGCAATTCCTGTTCAACAGATTTATCTTGAATCTAGTGTAGAAAATTAGTCAGTAAGACCTTCAATACTTGTGATTCTTTTGGGGTGATATACATCGCTATATGCGAGATCTGCCCCAGTTTTTACATAGGGAAAACAGAGAGAAAAATGAGGAGAAGGGTATATGAACACTTAAATGATATTAAAAATAAAAAAAATGACTAATGCTTTGTACAGACACATACTTCTTTGCCCTTTAGCCAAATACAAGTTTTTTGTGATTGAAGAAGTGGAAGTAGATGAGAGGGGTGGACCATGGGAAACTAGGATTGAATATAGGGAATTATATTGGCAAGTGGTTTTAGAAGCCAATAGATACCCAGGACTTAACAATTATATTTCCCTTGCACCTGTCCTTAAAATGAGAGCTGCTAGATTATAAATGATGTTTTATGTACTTTTGGTGGTTCAATTTACAAATTATTATATTTTTGAGTGTTATTAATTGAACATTTTTATTAGACATATTTATGTTATTCATCAATTGTAACTTTATATAATTTTAAAGAATTACATTAAGGAAAATTCCATTATTCAGTGTTTTGTACTTTTTAGATAGACCACTAGAGGGGGGTGTAGTACTAGTTTCTGTATATAGGTGCACAGTTATTCAACAGAGTTACTATTCAAAAAAATTTTTTAACTTTCTAATTTTTGTAATTTTTTAACATTTTTATACATTTGATACATCTTTATATAAAATCAATATATTTATCAACATATTCATTATATTTTACATTGGTATATCTATTTCCCATGTATTTTAAACACAATATGGTTCCTTTTGTATTTTGCTCCATTCTATATGACACGGATAAATTATTCATGAACTGGTGGTTTTTATTGGATTATTTATATTTTCATTGGTTAATTGTTTAATTGTTATAACCGATGTCTGATGAAGTCTGAAGTTCAGACGAAAAACGCTTTGTTTCAGTTGGCGTTTAATGCTTTTTATTGTTTCACTATTTCTACAAATAAACGCTTGTGACTACAACTGGGCTGACCGGTGTTTTGAACTCCTCTACACAGTGCTTTTGAGTGTTTATTGGTGTATATCTGCACTGGTTCTTCCTTTATTTGGATTATTAGACATCACAGATGACATACACTTCCTCTGTCCAAACAGCTGTCTGAAGGACTACAGATTGTGGGTAATCATTGACTTCAGCTGTGATATAACATAATGCTGATAGCATCAACACACACACCAAATATTACTGCCACAGCCATAACAACACCTGCAATGATATGAAAATGTGGGCAGATTTATGTTAGGAAATAAACACTCGATCCAAGTATAATGTAGATATCACAGCCTATAATCAGATGAATAGGTATGTGATCTGTGCCCTGGCTTAGATGGTAGGTGGAACGTCCACCAGCATGTGGTCACAGTGCTGACTACTCCATTGTATGTAACACAGCTACTACTCATGTGAAGAATATCCACATCAGAGGCCATAATACCTCCATAGTTCACAGCCTCCAACACCAATAACTGAGTATAATGTATCCTTCTTTGTGTACCTCCCTACACATCTTCCAATGATGTGCAACTGAAGTGTACCACCTTTGCCACAGTGAGATATCATGTGTCTTATTGGCCATACCTAGGTATTATTTTGTGGCATAAACATTGCTGTCTGATGATGCAGAACACCCATGAATTTGTTACACCAGATGCATGTGTGCTACCTTTTCTGGTGATGCACACAGTGCATACATAGCTGTTTGAAAACGTTAATGGCATAGATAACATTCATGACAGTGTAGATTGTGTCATATATATAAGCCATGCAGACCAGTCAGGTAGCCTGTATTGATCATAATGTCACATACAATTATAGAAGTGTCCCTCCTAACACCTCCGGCAGATGTTATGGTGCCAGGAGAATATGAGTGATTACTTTCATAGAGTGTGGACATGTCATAATAGTTGTACAAGTGTGTTTGTGCAGAATCATCTCTGATCACTCTAAATGACATATATTATGTCAGAGGCATGGGATCATTGGTGGCATTATTCTGATGTTGTCCGTGACTGTGGTTGCTTCTTTTAATGTTGTCCATGAGCCTTTACCTGAATCCCAGTTGCTAACGACTACTGCTGAGATTACACTCATATTCAGGCAAATCATTTTCACAGCTTCATAATATGCACCCGACCCCAGTTGTATATAACATCCCTGATAGATGTCCTCTGCATTGTTTATGTATGGATGCTTATCTTACACAAGCATCTTCCCCATTGTTATGTCACCTTGTGCGATGGTCACATAATGCATATTTTCACTGCGCAGTCCTTACTGTACCATATTGATATCTGATTGCTGTTGCTGCTACAACTGTCTTCCATTGACATGCCCTCATCTGCAATACATTAGGTTGTTTCACCTGTCCTCTTTCTCTGTGTTCCTGTAATTTGTCTGTATGTCCCTATTCAATACACACACTTCCCCTGAGTGTTTATTTTACATGACAGTCCATGTACACTTACATATCTTTTACACAACTTCAGTACAGAGTGCCAGGAATGGGATTTCACTATACTCTACACTGTATAGGTTCATAGGTTGGCACTAGGCTATCAGCCCTAGGGCCTATACAAGCCTAGCCATATCAATTCCCTGGCGATTTCTTCCCAGAATATTTACTTCCCTGGTCCCCTGTCTAGCAGGGTGACTGATGTGATCCCCGGTGTGAATTTCCTATCTCCCATCCAATCATCAAGGTTCCTTTTGAAGAGGGCCAAAGAGGCGCTCAGCTTGACATGTATGGGCAGTCTATTCCAGAGTATGGGGAGTCTCTGGGTCAGGAACCTATCCCTCCAGCATGTTTTGTTCATTGTGATGACCAGATTTAGATCCCTGGAGTGTGTTGCTCTGAGGAATTGGGATTTCTTTAAGTGTAGCATGTCCAACAGTACTGTATTTGACATGGCCTTGTATGTTAAGCAGAGATCACCTCTGAGTAAGTGACGTGCAACAGACTATAGCTGGAGAATTTTTAGACGGTAAGCATAGGGCATCTGCTTTAGGCCTGGGATTCTTTCAGTGAGGTATTTCCATGGCATTTCCAGTTGTTGCAGATGTCTTGTGAGGTACATACCAAATGAGGCATTGTACTCTATAATGGGTCTAATGAGGGATGAGTACAGTGGGACAATGACCTCCTTTTTTCTGGATGAAAAGCCCTTAGTGATGAGGTGTGCCACATAGAAGGATTTCCTGACTTTTGTGGCTATGTGGTTATCAAAAGAGAGACCACTGTCCACCTGTGTCCCTAAGTCCCTTATCACACTTTCGGTGTTTAGTGCACTGCCACTTATGTGGTAATTCATGGGTACATGTTTTTTCCCAAAGGGGATAACTATACATTTCTTGGAATTGAGCTTGAGCCCATGGCTCTGGCACCAAGCATCTGTTGCTGTAAGGCCCTTTTGTAGAATATCCACATCATTTGGAGATTCAATAATGGCTCCTAGTTTGCAGTCATCTGCGAACTTTGTTAGCCAGAGTCCCTTAGTGTTGGCCTGTACTTCAGAGAAGTAGATACCAAAGATGAGCGGTCCCAGGACTGAACCCAGAGGTACTCCACTTGTCACTTGTCTGGAGCTGGATTTTGAGTCTGCTACTTTTACAGTGTGGGTTCTGCCAGTAAGCCAGTTGGCAACCCATCAAGTGACATAGGGATTAATGCCCAGCTTAGTAAGTTTATCTGTGATTCCAGAGTGGGCGATGGTGTTGAAGGCCTTGGCGAGGTCCAGATAGGCTGTGTCCACCCTTGTCCACAGTTCTGGAGATTGATTTGAAGAAGTCAATCAGGTTGAGGAGACAAGATCGGCTCTTTACGAAACCAAACTGGGTGGGGTCCAGATTTTGAAGGTTGCCAATGTCATCGTTTATAAGTTCCATGATAATGCATTCTATGGCTTTGCAGATCAGGCTCGTCAGACTGATGTGACAATAGTTCCCGGGATCCAAGGTGGATCTCCCCTTATGTAGAGGGATAACTGTAGCTGTGCGCCACTCATTGGGCATGAAGCCTGAGGTAAGGCTATGACTAAACATGACACTTGGGTGAGGTGCCAGTTCATTTTGTAGTTCATGTAGTACACAGCCCGGGATGTCGTCTAGTCCCATGGATGCTGTATTCTTAGCTTTGGAGATTGTGTTTTTTACCTGTGTGGCCATGAGTACCGGAATTTGGCAATCTTTTGGTATTGAGATGGGCCCTTTAGGGCACGAGAGGGGGTGAAGTTGGCACTGAATCGGGTATCAGTATATTTAATGCCATTCTGTTGTAGCTTGGAGCAGATCTGAGCATTACCATTTAGATTCTTGACATAACTATAGAATGCCTTGTGGTTGTCCTTGGAATCTTTGGCAATTTTAGTTTTGTAACTAACTGGTGGATTTTATGAGTGATCTCAGCTTTTTACTGAGGCTGGTAAGGGAGTTTTTTTGTATCCTGCCTGCACTGTGTTGTGGATGATGTACATAACTATCATATGTCTCAACTGTCCACATTTTTGCATAATATCCAGATTTTTGTCTTGTATATGTTTTGGTGTGTTCCTTATAAAACCTGTGGTTTTCTGCCATATCATTGAAATGATCTCAGGACTGATGTCACGCAATAATTACATACATTTGTGTTTCAGTCTTCAAAGCCTTCAGAAAATGTATCTTAAGACAAACCCCATTGCTATTCTAACACATTTCTAAGTTTAAAAGAGGAAATATGTAAAATCTGTCCTGATTTCTGGGTCATTGTCCTTCCATTAAGTTGTGCTTTGTCCAGATTTCTTGCACTGAGAGATTGAGAGCTATGAGCAATATTATATGTTAAGCCCTGGTGATCATTGTGGAATTACATGCACACCCACTAACCTATTGTGCTTTGAGTTAAACAGGTTTGCTATCCGTGTTGCATTATATGGTTTCCTGGGTGGTACCACTGTTGTCATCCATGAAACCTCTCTTATTTATGTTTAAATGCAGTGCACGGCATGAATATGTAACTATCGCTACTGCTCACCATGCATCAGTGCGCCCACAAGTAAACTCCATGTGGGCTTTGCTCGAAGCCTACACACAGTTTATTGAATCCCAAAGGGCATCTTTTAGACAGCATTTAAATGCATAAAAAATCTTAAATTCAGATAAAGGAGTAATTGGCCCTAATAGGGGCATTACAACTTTTAAATGTAACTTTTGTAAACCTTGAATATTTCTGCATGAAGGGTAATTTTTAACATTGAGGCATACAAAATGAACACTCACTTGTAAAACAACATATAAGTCTAATTCAAGTACAGTGGTCTATTTAACCGTGTATTATAGCTGTGAACTATTGTATGCTGGAAAAAACATTAAAAATAGATCAAAAAGGGTGAAAACATGAATATGTCAACAAGAGAAAAATCATTGACTGTTGCCCTTTACAGACATTCCTTATCCTGTAATGAATTTCAAAAGTTCCAGTGCTTCATAATTGATTCACTTGCAGATCACGAATGGGGAGGTGATCTTAAAACCCTTTAGAAAGCAAAGAAGTAAAAGACCGATAAAGATAGATGCTTGCAATGGTTAGGTTAGAAATACAATATAAACATTAAGTTCATTTTAAAATTAAGATAATTGAAATACATTTTTAAATTACATATTTGTGTTTATGTAAGTAGTTTAAAATATATCATTAAACATTGATATTTTAAAGCATTCTTGAAAGGTAATTGGTTTGATTTTGATCATATGAGGGCAGTGATTTATGTATCTCATTGCATGGTATTCAGATCTTCTTTTACGACGCTGAAATTCATAGGTATAAAAGGATTCCTAGGTAAACACTAGACATTCAGTGTGCAGACCATTACAAGCTTGACCAATAAATCATTTTTAAAAGTTCCATTCAGATTTAAGGATGACAAAACAAGATAAATCAGGGGAAATCTGAGATTGCCCATGCAGTTATCTAAGTTTATATTAAAGGTGGGAACATACTAATCTGCTTTATGTGTAGTAGAACTTTGTTTCAGAGGAGACAAAAATGATAAATTATTTCATTTTGTGTTTGTGTTCATCTAGTTGAGGTGACATCTTATGTGACTCTTTTGAGTAACTTTTAGGTAGTCAGCAGACTTTTTGTCAGTCATCATTGACAGAATGGAAGTATTTAGTTTACCAGCATGGTATTCTGTTAGGAGTCTTTCCTTACTGAGAAGTTTGCACATTTTCTTTCTGCAGGTATATTCACCACACATTATGGCTGGATGATTACACTGACCCCGGGATTCATGAACCTTGCGCCAGGCGCACGCATAGCGTAGGCATTACAACACCAAATATGGCCGTCGAGCGATTCAGGTACGATCCAATTCCACGTGCACTACCGGCGTGCGCCAGATCTGCGCAGCCCCTGGCGTAGGTATGCTAAACACCCCATGTGCAGTGTGTCACCATGCAAATGAAGGCATATAGCGATTCACGAAGTGGTGCAGGCGTAGCATAAGCCCACGGCAATGTAAACCAAAAAAAACGGTTTACATTTTCCCAAAAATAACATCGGAGTAACAGAAGAGTGTCAGACCCAGGTATCACACTGTTACCATATGCCAATGGCGAAATACACAGACAATGGCAAAAGAAAACATGCACAACATGTAAATAACAGCTTAAATGGCATGTCCAGAGTAACTCACATCAGAACCGCAGGATATGTGTGTGGAAGGTGCAACATAATGAAATAATATAACAATGTTATAAAACAGCATCGTAATAGACATCAGGTCCACAGCAAAATACACCATGGTATGCATGGAACGCCACAACCACAGTGCAAGGGTTGCCAAGGACTCGCGGCAGTCTTCGGCGTGGTAACTATGAATTAGTAGTCAATGCCATGCAAATGAGGCAGATAATACTGAATCGCAAATCCCCCACTGGAGTAAGGCTGTACCAAATGGCGCAGCGGTAATACACCGAGGAGTGGCTCAGAGGGAATACATGACATCTGCAGAGGGGTGTGCCACCGTAGCAGTAAGCACATTGGAGCATAGCAAACCTGGGCTGTACATCGCAAATCAAAGCTGCAGGACCGGGGTGTGGGGTAATAGTTTAGCTGAGAGCACACAATGCAAGCAAAAGTGCATGTGTACGAAGATGTCAATATTCCCGGAACCTAGTCATGTGACGCATGCCCCGCAAACAATATCGGAAACAGGAAGGTGATGTGAAGAATATAAGGAAATGCGGAAGAAGTGTAATTGGAGTACTAATGAGCAATCAACACTAATCAACCCACGAAGGCCAATCGGCGGCAGCTGATAACTCTGCATGCAGAAACCTGCAAAACGGGATAGGGGAGGCATATGAATGCAAAGAAAGTAGGGGAGGTAGCAGACTGCAAATATAGAAGACGTGACACAGCAGAGCAAAGCAGACAGGCAGCACAATGGCAGTAGCACACAAACGCATGATATGACATGTCCATGAAAGTAGAAATGACAGTGCTCTGCAGGATGCATGCCAGAAAATGGTAGGTGCAACGTCCAGAAATAGTAAGGGAATGTCGAAAGGTAATCCATGGCAGGCAAGAGTAATGCAACACCAAAGGCAACACCGTTGTAGTTCCATCGGTAAAACACGGAAGATAACCCCTAGATACGGCCGTACAAACACACCCTATGACATCATCGGTGTGCACAGCACAATAGTATAAAGTGTGAATGCACACAACACACAGCTGTGTATTCCCAAATGCCGCACCATAGGTGTAAACACATGGGGAACTTTTAAAATGTACATGTTGGGTGCTGCCGTAGCTGTGATCCATCAGCATGTGTTAGAGACAGATGGTGTTGTGGATGAGGGTGCCGACAACCACCGCAGGCCTCGGAGGAGGAGGAGAGTGTTCAGACCAAGGGTAACCTACCAGGGGCTACATGACCAGAAGATAGTGGAGCGTTACAGGGTGGACAGGGACATGTTACAGCAAATAGTGGAGCTGTGCCGGCCACGCCTGAGAACAAGAAACAACAGAGGGGAACCCATCCCAGTGGACACAAAGGTATGTGTAAGCTTGCGAATACTGGCCACAGGTACCTTTCAAAGGCCAACTGGAGATATAATGGGCATCTCACAAGCATCAGCATCCAGGGTACTACACCAGTTCCTGGATGCCATGTTACCGCATGCCAATGAGCATATATACTTCCCCAGATCTCAGGAGGAGTTGGCTAGCAATATGCGCCACTTCCACCGTGTGGCACAATACCCGGAGGTACTGGGTGCGATAGACTGTACGCACATACAAATCAAGTCACCACCTGACAAGCAGGGTAGACGCTACATAAACCGCAAGGGATTCCACTCCATCAATTGCCAGGTTGTGTGCAATGCCCAGGGCATTATCATGGATGTGTGTGCTGGCAGCCCTGGAAGTTACCACGACTCCCATATCTGGCATGCCTCACAGCTGTACCAGGTATTTGTCAGGGGGGACATCCCACAAGGCCATCTCGTGGGGGATGCTGGCTATGCACTGGAGCCGTGGATGATGACTCCCATCAGAAATGCACACACACACATGCAAGAACGCCATAATGAGGCACACGCACAAACCAGAATAATCATAGAGCGTGTGTTCAGGATGCTGAAATCATGGTTCCGGTGCTTGGATACATCTGGTGGAGCCTTGCAGTACTCTCCAGGCACATGTGCCCACATATTCATAGTATGTGCCATGCTACATAATATGATCCTGCGGAAGCAGCTGCTGCAGGGACATAATGGTGAAGGGCCACAAAGTCCACCACAATTGCCAAGGCCAGTCCAGGCACAGAGGGTTCCGGACCAGGAACACACTGTGCCAGCCCCAGTAGGCAGACGGAGGTGTACCCAATATGCCTACGCCTTGGCAAAGAGGGAACGTATAGCACATACTCTGACAGTGTAGGCCCCATGGACTGACACCTGCCCACCTGCACACAAAGTGAAATGGATGGCTCACAAACATGACCACCTGTAAAGTGTAATGTATGGGTGGCCTTATGTGTGACTCCAACATAGGCAGCCCCCAAACACTGTAAACCCAACAGCCAGTGGAACATGTGACGCCGACACCTGAACAGTACGTGAGTCCTACAGCATATGGCGTTGCTGTGTGCCTGCCACGGTCGCCGCAAGATGTATATATATATATATATATATATATATATATATATATATATATATATATATATATATATATATATCTATATATATATATATGTATATATATATATGTATATATATATATATATGATATATATATAGATAAATATGTACACATATACATATATATAATACAGATAAGACAGGGAATTAGAGGGATATAAGGTGACTGTGAGGTATCCCGCGATATCTGTACATAGTATACATAGTGCAACGACAATCTGAACATCCGGGAGGTTTAAAATAAGAGGATACCGCCAACCATGGAGCATGTAACATACCGATATGCATAACCATGAGGCCAAAAGACTGCCAGAACACAGTACTGTAACAGTACATGCGCGTGTAATAGTATGATGATATGAAGGGAGAGGTAGACACCGCCGGTGTTGCGGTCCACGTAGGTACTGTGTGCAACCATCCCGTGAGTGCCGTAGTATGTGTATCAGCGCTGAGGGTGCCGTGTGCGTCGCTGTGTGAGTGTAATGTGTGTGTGTCTGCAACATGTGTATGTTGGTGCCAAGTTAGAGGCAGAGCAGAATATTAGGTGTAGGCATACGGTAAACTAGCCTCAGGCATATGTTCACCACTAGTCCCACAGTAGTAGTGACAGCCCCACCCTGGCTAGGTGTGTCGTGACATAGAACGATACAAAGTGAATATGTCCTAGATGGTAGCACAGGAATATTCCCCATAAGAAATGGAAAGGACGTATGTAATAGTCATGCCTGCATGTACGACACTGATATGTTACATGCAATATGATACGTTGGCCAAGCCACACAGAAATAGGTATGTATCGCGGAAATATATATGTGCTACCCCAGTACTGACCATGGCCACGTGTTGGCCCGTAAACACCGGTGTGTGTTCTACAAGTGTCACACAATCAATTCCCATCTGAATATGTGGCAACCACTGGCAAACAGGCTATCCCAACAACAGGACCACAATGACTGCAAATATCTGGGACAGACTGGCAAGGGATAGTTGTCACGTACACATAACCGCTGATATACCACAGATGTTACGGAGGTATACATGCATCAAGCTCACCTGCAGGCGATACTGACACCACACGACAACAGCCCAACCTACAATCCCATAACAAACGACTATTAACTGTTAACCCTCCAAGTAGGGATGGAGCACACAGACAACTATACTAGTTATGTAGAGATGCAAGGCCCACAAACCGTATCCGTGACGTACAACCACCGATATCCCCCACAGTAGATAATAAAGGAATACAAACCGTAATAGCAGCACTAACATACAGTCAGTCAATGACATCTGCATAACCACAACATATCGCGTGGGAGACACAATTAAAGGTGGATGCATAATTGCATGCGTTGTATAAATGCAAACAATAGCCATGTTACAGTTTGGAATGCAATACTCCGTTATCATTCGTCGGCAGGACAGGTACACCCACATGTCGAACCAAATACTACACCTGTCACACACAATCCACGGGTGACTTGAATGCAGAATATACTTGTCCCTATGCATAGCAGATGCAGTTACACATAACTTAAGACAATACAGACCATCTCCACGAAGATAGGGCAAATAGCCAACGCCCAGGCGGAGAATCCAATTATACCCCAGTATCGACACGTAATTACTGAATGGAGTAGATGCACAGGTGATATGCACGTAATTACTCACATACACATAGCTGCTGATATACCACAGAAGTTACGGGGGTATACATGCATCAAGGCCACGTGCAGACGATATCGGAACCAATCAACAACAGCCTAACCCACACTCCCATAACAAAAGACTATTAACTGTTACCTCTCCAAGTAGGGATGGAGCACACAGACAACTATACTGTCCATGTAGAGATGCAAGGCCTACAACCCGTATCCATCACGTACAATCACCGATATCCCCCACCATAGATATTAAAGGAATACAAACCGTAATAGCAGCACAAACATACAGTCAGTCAATGACATCTGCATAACCACAACATATCGCGTGGGAGACACAATTAAAGGCGGATGCATACTTGCATGCGTTGTATAAAGGAATACAACAGCCATGTTACAGTTCTGAATGCAATACCCCATTATCAGTCGTCGGCAGGACTGGTACACCCACATGAACCAAATACTACACCTGTCACACACAATCCACGGGTGACATGACTTCAAAATATACATTTCGCTACGCATAGCAGTTGCAGTTACACATAACATAACACAATACAGACCATCTCCATGAAGGTAGGGCAAATAGCCAATGCCCAGGTGGAGACTCCAATTATACCCCTGTATCGACGCGTAATTTCCAAATGGAGTAGATGCACAGGTGATATGCACGTAATTACTCACTGAGGAACAGCAATTGGTGGGATGAATCCACATGTTGCAGGTATCGACGTATATAAGGATGAGTCTCAGGATAATCAAACCATATGCTCATACCGAAACAGCATTGTACTACCGAAAACGAAAGGAAACGGAAAAACGATACACGATACACGGAACAACACACCAACAAGGTATGTAGAACACACGATATGTAAGGTTGTGTAACGTATGATCTCTATTAATAAGCTGTACCGTATGTGAATGGTGGTTGTAATTAATTACACTTGTCCGTAATGCAGAAAGTGGTGAAAGGTAGTTATGTAGTGATATACTGCTGAGCATACCAATTCTTGTAGACACCGTGTGTACAGCAGTGGGACATTATGTACACAACGGAGACACCACAAGGGATGCCACAGGAGGGCATTAAAGAGAACAATGCCATACCACACGCTGTTGCTGGCAGTGGATATCCAACAAGGAAGCGCCATAGCAGGGGATAGTGCATGTATGTATACTGTCACAGCACGCATGTGTATGAGTATATACCGTTGATGTCATATGTAAGGTGTGGCCAACGTGCAAGTATGCCCTGCATTAGGGGATAGTATGTGAAATATGTGTAATGTACAGTTGTCTGGGTAGATATGACAGATATCATACACAGTATCACAGGCATATCATACATAACACAGGTATCGCCTATTGAATGTACAATAACAGGATACATATGGCCTGTAGGTATGGGACAGAGTAGTAGCATGATAGCTAGTCTAAATGGAAGGTACACCAAGTAACCATGCCCAAAGGACATGTAGTAGCTGCACAGGTGCACAGTGGGCAACAATGCAGTCTGGCAGGTCCACGTGTCAGCACATGGGCAGTGTACACAGTAGTGTCACCTGTCCATGGTAGTGTCCTGTGAACAGCAGAGGCAGGTGTCAACTGCACCACTACACAGTACCGCTGATGTGGTGGTACCAGGACAACGTGTCACTCAAACAGCAAGGGAGGTATAACATGAACAGTGCTACCGTGTGTCCCTGCTGGATGTACACAGGACCTATGTTCCACAGCATGGTGTGTGTTGTGTTCGTGGAAGTAACACAGAAGCCCAGCCCATGCAGTGTGGCGTGTGTGCACATATCCAGGAGCATCCCGTTCACACTGCCCACCGCAGATGGCATGTATGAGGAGTATAGTTTTATATATATATATATATATATAGATATATATATATATATATATATATATATATATATATATATATATATATAGATAGATAGATATATATATATATATATATATATATATATATATATATATATATATATATATATATATATATATATACATATATATATATATATATATATATATATATATATATATATATGTATATATTGGTATATTTCTCTGCCTACTGTAGTCTTTATGTAACCTGTCCTTTTTGGACATTCTTCTATCGTAGTCATTTGTTACAAAGTTGTTTACATTGTTCTATTGGGCTTTTTCCCTTTGTGTGTGGAGCTTTTCCTCCCCGGGCCTCTACTGAAAATGGACATCTATTCAGCTAGACTAGCCCGGTCAATAAATGTAAAATAAAAATAAAATAAAAATAAAATAAATATGCATCACTAATGTGGAGGACATGGGCCGTGTCAGAGCAGAAGACATCCCTGAGTATGTGGTATGCAGATGTGTACAGATGTGTTGTCCGTATGTCAGACGCATATGTAAACTGTCTGAGCCCAGTAAACATCGTGGCATGTCACTGTTGTGCCATGTAAAGCTGTAGCTGTTGTTGAATGTACACCATAAATGTGTTATTGTACCCTTGTCTGTGTGTAGATGTGTGTAGTTCACAGGTACAATGGCTACCTATGTGCCAGCATCACACACAGTACAGATAGGTGTGGCCTTGCAGAAGGATATCCATGCCACAGTGGAAT
Source organism: Protopterus annectens (assembly GCF_019279795.1). NCBI lineage: Eukaryota > Metazoa > Chordata > Ceratodontiformes > Protopteridae > Protopterus > Protopterus annectens. Next base: position 1,350,480,391 of record NC_056732.1, read on the forward strand.
ACGGTAACCACAGGACTGTGTGTGGCATATGTGTGTACTGCAACCATGTACAATGTGATATGTATGTACGGGACCACTATCCATGTGATAGTCAGTGGGTGAATGTAGTTATGCAAAGGTGATGTGCATGCACCATGTGTCATGCATCCTGATGCCATGATACGCATATGAAGTATCCGCCACACTGACACCCATATGGTCGGTATCGGTGTGAGCTGGTGGAGCAATAATGGCGCTTGGTATGTAGGTGTGGGAAATCTAGGCATGGACAGTACTCTGTGACAGCATGTTCCGTATGTAAGCATATAGTGAACATGAGTGGCCCTATGACTGAGGACTGTGTAATGCAATATGTACCTGACATGTAGTAGGTACTATGGTATGCTGGCACCACTGTGTGTACAGTCCATGAGCCACATAGCATAACATCCGGAGACACAGGGTATGATGTGCAGGTGGATGTGTATGTTGTCAATACCAGAATGTGGAATGTTGCTGAAAGACAATGTGAGGACAACGTATGATGTGTCGGCCTCTGTACCATCCTCAACTGCCCATGCAACTGTATGACAGGTGGCCAGCATGTGTATGTGCCTAGCTGTGGCATACACAAGCCCAACACGGGTGCTAGGAAAGGCCTGGAGCCCATCAATGTGTGTGAGACTCACGTTCCTGAGGATGTGCCCCATTGCCATGCAGAATGGCCCAGTCATGGGTGTATGACTATAGTCCCACTCGTGCAATGCAGTGCCACCCGTGTGTAGTGCGATAAATGCTGCTGTGCGGCGGTCAGGGTCCACAATGTCCGACAAAAGGCTAGCAGTGAATATAGTGGCCTGGTGTGGAGACATATTCCGAACAGGTTGGTGGGACATTACAGCCATTGACATTGGAAGGTGACATTGGGCCAGTGTCCCAGGACATATTGTGTGCATATCAGTACTGTGTAAGTGACCACAGGGACACTACGATGTCCATGTACGGATTGCGACCCTGTAGCGAGTGAGAGGGTGTATTGACGGTAAGTACGCCATCGCCTGGCACGTTGCCAACATTAGCTCGGTCTGCAATGCTTGGGTGACTTTTGTATGTGACATCAGATGTGGATGTTGCCAAAGAATACTGACATACCACCACAATGCCTGAGGCCCCACACCACAATGTGCGGCAGTCATGTTTAGGTAGCTAGCTTTGGAGTATGTGATGATGGACCTCGGGGACCCACCATGGCTGAAAAGTGATGCACCCCACACATGTGCATGTACATCACTGTGCAACAGCCTGTACATGTGGCTGTACATATGTACATGGAACATGACCACCACAGTGATGTCTGTGAACTGGTCAGTACCACCATGTCTCTGTGTGGAGTAGCATGATTCCTGCAATTGTGTACATGTTACTGCAGAGCACTGTGGTATGTGTCAGCATATGTATGTGCAGTGTCCATCTGCTTGGGTGTCATGATATTAACAACTGCTGTCAGCAGACGTCCGTAGTAGTTGTTGTAGTACACATGTTCCGTGCATGCTGCGATGGGCGTGTTTCCAGGGTGTGGCTAGCAAGGCCGTGTAGCATATGTGTGGAATCCACCAAAGAGGGGATAACCCAGGTGTGTCACACCAGTCACATGGAGGTAGTGTTCATGCTAAGGGTAGTGTAGGTATGGTATGTGCTGTGTATTGTTTCACCCAGCTGAGAGGAGTGCATGACTCAAGCATGTGTAGGTACATGGGTGTCTATCCCAGGGAAGTGTGGGTTACTGTCAGCACACAGCAGTGGTAGCTGTCTGAGGCCCAATGTACACTATAACAACACAGACGGTATGTAACCTGTGGTGTACACTGTCGACTCTGTCGCGTGTTACAATGTATATAGCGGTCATAAACATGGTTATCTGCACATGGAGCACCTATGATGCATTGTGTTAAGCAACTATCCAGGATGTGTGCAAAACACTATGTGATGTGTGAACCCCTCATCTGTTGGTGTTCCGGTCCAGGTATGGGCCTTGAAGGTACGTTCCATGTACAATTGCCTGGGTGGGGGGTA